>NC_073724.1:93689516-94002611 GCF_023634155.1 Falco peregrinus | reverse complement strand
CCCATGCCCTTACAGTTGTACAAAGAGCTGCCAGACCCAGGCTTGGAACTGATGAAATAAAGTACAAAACCCGTAATCTGGCAGGTTTTTTATTGGGGTAAGAGGGAATGAAAGTTTCCATTTGTCAGCACCCTAGGTCTCTAACAGCTGGCTTACCTGCACCTCACATCTGCCTAGACCTCCTGCTGGGGACCGCTTGAAATGGTACATGAGTCTATAGCTTCTTGCTGGCACATATCCTGTGCCTATGATCTGGCCAGAATGAGGTAAAGCATCTGGAGAGAGGAAAATAGGGGCAGAGGTAAAAGATACTGTTGAGTTTATTTACCTTTTGAACATGCTCTATTTATTCTCTGCTGTTTGTAACCAAAGGTTAAAAAAAATATTTCTCGGGCTATCAAGTGTCTCTTTCACTGATGTATTTTTTTCTTATGTTTCTAATGGCACCAAAATGATCCTGGCAAGAAAGAAACGTAAATACCAAATTCTTTAAAAGTAGTAGTAGTAGCTCATGGGGATGTGGCTGGGCTTATCTTCTATTTCTTGGCATGAGACTTGGATTGAACACAGCAATCTACATTGTTCCCCACAGGGACAGGTCCCCAGTATCGTCAAGTCTGTGAAACAGGCTGGAGTAGGATCTGACTAATCGTTCAGAACAACAAAAGCCCCTGTCTTTGGGGACAAAATTATGCTGATATGTCAGGAGGTTGGCTTCACAGGAGATGTCTTCCTGTACATCACACAACAGTGCCACAGACCACCTCATTAATGCTGTGCCTTGCACAGTCTCCTGGAGTCAGGATTCCTGGCCTCCCGTTGTCAGGATCTCACAACACTCCCAGAAGGAGGAAGGGAAAGATTTGTTTCAATCCTCAAAGAGCATCAACTGGAGAGAGATTTGTAATGGCTTTATGGGCATCAGCAGCTGCCCATGCATCACACATAGAGCGACATTCATGTGCCCAGAGCTTAGCAGAGGTGCCACGTGATGCCCTTAATATCCCATGCAACCCTAATGCATCACAGTGTACAGTATGGCACAGGTGCTCTCGGGGCTCCTCTGCACCCCAGGAGACTTTCCATTTCAGGTTGTAATGTCAACCACCAACTCACTATGCTGCATGGGGATGCGCTCATTTGTGTCACGTCTCCCAAGACTGCAGAGGCAAGTCTCGGTAGACCATGTTCACTCCACCTAAACTCCACTGAGATCCTAATTTAGGTGAACTTTAGTGACAAGGGCCAAAAAAAGCCTGTTTATGGACTACATCACGATGGGCACAGACACCTAAAAGTTGCTGAACAGAAGGGCAACAGACAAGTGAAGTTTTCACTGATGATTAAGGGCCTACCTGCTGCATTTTGGTTGTAGGAAGAGCTTGGTTTGTTGCAGTGATTCTGCAGATATCAGGCTGTGCACCGGGACCTAAACCCACCTGCAGCAAGTACCCAGAGTGGTGCATGGCTACAACTGCTAACTTAAATGCTTTTAACTGTACTGGCATCTCAAAAAATACGAGTTTCATAGGCAGAACCCACATCTTGCTTTTTATGTAGCCAGGCTAAATGTAAGCAATTCGATAATTGCTTTCCCTTGCTGACAGGTTTTTTTTTCTGAACTAGTTGTACAGTTAGACAGCTTGTCCAGGAAATTCAGATTCTGTTATCAGGTGTTAGCCTGGACAGGTTTGTGCACACACCTCCTGCAACAGTTGCTGCACCCATTTATTGCTATTTTCTCAGCTGTGTTGGTTTTCCTATCCTGCAACACTGTGCTCGGAACAGAACCACCAGTAACAGCATCTGTCTGAGTTCTTTTGGCTCAGTGCGCCCCTGCTTGTTTTTTCCTTTCCAATTTGGCTTTCAAAATGAAGGTGTCAGGAAGATATTTCTCCCCCAGGAGATTTCAGTTTTCTTAGGAACTATGCATTTCACATCCATAACATCATTATGAATGGTAAGTGTGATGCCAATAATTAAAAAAAATTCTTGCAGCATTTAGGCATTGCCTGCAGTTCCCATCTGGGACTGTCAGCTGTGGTAATATGCGTTGTCCCGGTTTCCTCATGAAATGGCTGAGAAGTTTTATTCTCCAACAAAACGGCTCTCAAAGCATGACTGCAACAAGTACACGCTATATTATACAAATTTATAGAGATTTTATTGTGTAATATGTATTTTAAACTTTACCTATAGTTATATATAATGCCTGTGCATTTTATATAGTATGTAATAGATATCAATATATGTAAATAGTACATTTGTGTGTGTGTGTTCATGTTTTTGTGTTATATAATACAATTTTTTTGTTTATATGTATTCCTTAGGTAAGATCACAAGGATGAAGCGTTACAAAATGGGAAGCAGAATGCAAGATGTATTTGTCTGGAAGGAATCATAGCAGCCAGACCCACAGCCAAAACCTGAGAATGCACCTCTTGGTGTTTGGGGTCAGGAAGACTGATTTGATACACTCTGCTGGAGTCCAAAATATGCAGACTGGTGGCATTCAGGACTGTCTCCCAGATGGCAACCTCAGCGATCGCAGCTCCAGGGACCAGCAGCTGCCATCTCTGCTTCCAGCTTGAGCCCTGGTCTGCTGCAGGGTACCAGAGAGCAGCACAACCATTCTGCCAAAATACCTTGTGTTTGGAGAGCAGCAAGGAAACACATTAAGAAAAAGAGAAACTAAATGACCAAAGTTCTCCAAAAGTCCATGTTTTGGTGCCTCTTCTATTTTTTTTATGTCAAGATGCTGCAGTAGCAGGATTTCCCCCTCCCAAACACCAGCAGCCTGGAGTCTGGAAAAAGATAAAAGCTTCTCCTTGTGCCCCTCTCCTGGGCTGCTGGTCTCTTGGCTCCCCTTCTGTGGGTGCTGTAAGCTGGGTTTGGTCACTCATTAGCAGAGTGGCCTGGAAGTGCTCCCAAGCAGCAGCCTCAGTCTGTGAGCATGTGCCTCCACGGGCCAGTGACAGGGGCTTCTGCCAGCGTCTGGGACAAGCAAGACCTCTCTCCCTGGTCCCTGGTCCCCAGAGGCTTGAAGAGAGTCTTTTTCATTTGGCAAAGGTATTTAAGTTCAAAGCTAATCTGCTGCCCTGGGAATGAGGGAATTTGGCTGCTAAACAAAGAAGAGCTGCCTGCTGTCGGACACAGTCCAAGATTTCTCAAAGGGGCAAGAAAGGTGCTGCTTTTTTCCCACGTGAGTGCCTGTGGATGTGGCCACTAACTCTCGGTGGCTCCTGGCACCCCCGGCCGGGGCAGGAGAGGTTGCTTTGGTCCAGCTCAGACCAGCCTTTGCCATCCCTCTGGAGCACTCAAACCCAGCTCTCAGTCTGCTTCTCACAAAACAAGCTGTGGCAATTAGTTGTAGGACAAAGTGAAAAAGGGAGCTCAAGACGCAAGGAGCATCCTACCTGGTAAGTCACCAGCATTGGCTGCAAACGGGTATTTTTCGTGCCACTGTCACACAGTGTGAGGTGAACTTGTTGCTTAAAATAGACTGGTGGGTTGGAAAAAAGAGATAGATGTGTGCTTTACAGAAAAGTAGACCAGCCAAGAGGGTGCCTGCAGATGACAAGGCACCCGTTTGTAGTAACAGTTTCACAAAGCCTCATTGAATATTCAGAAAGATCTTCAATTAATGACTTGAGAACAGACAGTTCTGTCATCTTCTCTGTTTTATTTCTTTTGGGGTTTTGCTTTATAATTTTCTGGCAAACCTATATTCATTCTCCTTTTTGCCTGGTGTTATCTCCCATGTACCTGCACTCCCAAAGGAAATAAAATAATAAATAAATAATAATAATAATAATAAAACCCAGAAAAGAATACATACCTGCATTTTACAATTTTCATGAAACATTAAAGTCTTGAAATGAAATGCATGACAACTGACCAGGTGTTTTCAAGGATCTAGTGAAATCAGCCCTTATGGCATCAGTGAATTACATCTCAAGAATGAGGGAAATAAATAGCCTTCAGTGTTAATGCAATCACTAACAGCAGAGATATAACAAATTGGATATGGTCTGGGCTTAGTTGTCTTCTTCCTTCTGTATCCTTTCACTTTATTACCTTCTTGTTTTCCTTTTACTGTAGCTCCTTCCTGCATTTCCTTTACTGTACTTTTTTGCTCCATGAAAACGTTGAAAACCTGCCACCTTCCGTTCTTTTCAGCTACTGCACAGTCCCAAGAAAACCTCTAACCTCTGGAAACTTCCATAAAATAAAGGCACATCTGTGCAGAGATATATGCAGGCACACGCACATGAATGTAAACCTACATATGCACACACCTCTTAAATCCCTCTGAACTATCAAAATATTCACATATATCTTTTCTTTAGTTACACTACTTGCACTCTGGCTGTTACAATAAACATGCTCACTTAAAAGGTTTCCAAGGAAACCAGAAATTAGGCCAATTCTGACCACTGTCAATGTAAAGTAAAGGGGGAGGAGGAGGGTGATACTTCACCCAATCTCTGTTGCACTGCACTGCACTGGACAACGTACTGTATCTGCTTTTTTCCCTCTTAACCTCAGCTCCTTCACCTCCACATGTACACCTACACGTATACATTTCAGAGCTGTGCTGGGAAAATCTCCCTCTTCTCCTTCACTAATGCAGGGATGCTGAAGAGCTTCTGCCCGGGCACCCAGGGCATCCCCACTTGCACACTACAACAACAAAAAAAAAATGCAATGGGGAGATAGAAACACAGCTCCAGTCCCAAAGTTTTGCTTTTGTGTTTCATGATTTTTAGTCTGAGGTTTTGTATTGCTGATGATTCCTTTACCCCCAAAAAAACACAAGGGGCATTTTCTGCACCACTATCCCAGTACCTTAGTCTTCTATTATCCCAAATAAAGCACAACATTACAGGTATGAGCAGATTCCCCTGCACAGATTTTCCTACCTATATTTCCTCTATTGCCATTTAAGGAGTGTCCGTAACTAGATAAACTTTGACTTTGGCAAGGCCTGGCTGGCTTACCAAATTCCAAGGTATGAGAAATGCTTTAATTTCTTTTCTGTAATCATTAACAAGCAGCATGCTTCTTTGTAAGAAGCAAGGTCTGTGTTCAGGGGTCTTAGCTTCTTTTCACTGAGGACTTTGCAGTGGAAAACCATGTAGGCAGGAGATTGTTCTGTGTGAGGTAACAGAGGTGAAGAGTAACACCCATAAGTGAGGACAGAGGGGTGTACATAACCGCAGAAATAGTGTTTGTGGGTCGCTTTTGCAGGCAGATGGGAAGGCGGTCAGGGTACACCTCTCAGGACTGCAGAAAAGGAAAGGATGTCTTTTTCTTTATCTGAATCTGCGTGAGAAGTGTTTTCCTAAGCTCATAGCTGCATTCTTCTGTCCCTTCTACACATTATCTTCCTTTTATATGGTCTTGCACTGCTCTGTGTAGAGGATCCCACCTGCCTGACTCCTTAGAGAGGGCACTTTCAGATATCCAAGTTGCAGATAGAGTTATTTATTTCTTAAGAACATTGTAAATACAATTAAGCCAGCCTGAATTTCTACTCTAACCCCCACGGCAGAAGGGCTATCTGCTGACTGTGAAGAGAAATAAGTTATAAAGTAAAATAAATATCCTTAGAAGGTATATTTTTTCTCTGTGTTCTATTAACCTCAGAGATACATGTTATGACAGAGAAGCCTATCTCTGTCTATCCCTGTGTGCCAAAAAGGTGTTAGCATTCCTAAATAACTGGCCTTATATCACAGTACCTCAAGGCGCTTTAATTCCTATCAGGAGTGAAGCTAGCCCTCTGACTACTGTGAAATACAGGCAGTGTAAAGATGATTTAAAATAATCTTTCCCCCTCCCTTCAAGTCATAAGTAGAATTTAGCTGGAATAGAGAATAGGGGCCCCACGTCTTCAAGGCATCTGTTTTCCCAGATAAGCTCTTGACTCGCAGGGAGTGGGAAGAGTGTGTTGCAGTAAATCAGAAAGTCCTTAAGGCGTGGAGTGGGGTTAGGCTTCTGACTGCAATAATCACTTCAGAAAGGACGCAAAGGAGATAAGCATTGTTCTTGGCAACAGACTGTGCAGGTCAGCACAAAACATTTCATCTTGCCTTCCAGGGTCTAATGCCATGCAGCTGATGTATCTGGGTAGAGCAAGGTGCTCACGACTAGCTCTGATCTGTTCTGCCAACAGAGAATGCACTGTCGTTATGAAAACTTACCCTTAAAGTAGGGTTTGAACAGCACCACTTCTCTGGTGCATTTTCTTGCAAAATTATAACTAGGCAGTAGGTTAAAAAGCCGGATAGAAACCTGAGCTTGTATTCAGAGACGTTGGTTTGAGAAGCAGTTGAGTAAAGGCTGTGATGTCAAGAGGTGAGTGTGTCTCAGTATCCCAAAGCGAATCCCATCAGAGATCCCTCAGCAGATAACGTGTTTGATTCTGAACTGCCAGTGGGTCACCTGGGACATGCTTGGAGCGGTATTACTCTTTTTTTCCTCTTCTTTTCTACATGCAAGTGCTTAAGCACTCCTTAGAGCAGACCAGGATGTATCCCTCCACTAGGATAACTCAAAAAATGCTTTTTAAAACCCACTAGCTGGGCTGACTGCCATGGAGCTCAGATAGGCAGCTCATGTACAAGCAGCCTGCACTGTGAAGAACCACCCATTGTTCTTCACCTTCACCCGTGTGAATCTGCCCCTGACTCCTCATTACTCCTTTGTCTACATTACATTTGTCTGGGAGGTACAAGGAGGTCTCGGAAAGCAAGAGCGGCAATTTCACAGTTCTTCATGAAACCTTGCTTTGTAGTGGAGAGCACAGCTGCCCACTGGATGGCACCAGGACTCTGTACATGTGCTGCTGCTGAAGGTTTGCGCCCCCCGCCCCCCTTGATGTCCCTGCCTCTGTCCTGTCGCTGGGCTCAGTAGTGCTTTGCAAACGGACAGAGACTCTGGAAACAAAAAGATAGGTAAAAATTACAGGTGTGAAAGCTGCCCCTGAAGACACAGAGTGCTGTCACAGGTCATATTTTCAAAGGAGCATGTCATCTTTTATGCACATGCTGCGGTGTTACTAAGTTCACAGAATCACAGAGTGGTCAGGGTTGGAAGGGACCTCTGGAGATCATGTAGTCCAACCCCCTGCTAAAACAGGTTCTCCTAGAGCAGGTTGCACAGGGTCATCTCCAGGTGGGTTCTGAGTATCTCCAGAAAAGGAGGCTCCAGAGCCTCTCTGGGCAGCCCGTTCCAGTGCTCTGCCACCCTCAAAGCAAAGAAGTTCTTCCTTACATTCAGATGGAACTTCCCATGTTGCAGTTTGTGACCGATGCCCCTTGTCCTGTCACTGGGCACCACTGAAAAGAGCCTGGCCCATCCTCCTGACACCCGCCCTTAAGGTATTTGTAAACATCAGTAAGGTTCCCTCTCAGTCTTCTCTTCTCCAGGCTACACAGGCACAGCTGTCTCAGCCTTTCCTGATCAGGGAGATGCTCCAGTTCCCTCATCACCTTTGTAGCCCTCCACTGGGCCTCTCCAGTGGTACCCTGTCTCTCCTGAACTGGGGAGCCCAGCACTGGACACAGCACTCCAGGTGCGGCCTCACCAGGGCAGAGCAGAGGGGCAGGAGAACCTCCCTCCACCTACTGGCCACGCTTCTCCTAATGCACCCCAGGGTCCCACTGGCCTTCCTGGCCACCAGGGCACACCGCTGGCTCACGGGCAACTTGCTGTCTACTACAACTGCCAGGTCCTTCTCTCCAGAGCTGCCTTCCAGCAGGTCAGCCCCAGCATGTACTGGTGCATCAGAGTATTCCTCCCAGGTGCAGGACCCTACACTTTCCTTTATTGGACTTCCATTAAGTTCCTACTCCACCCAACTCTCCAGCCTGTCCAGGTCTCGCTGAATGGCAGCGCAGCCTTCTGGTGCATCAGCCACTCCTCCCATTTTTTTAGCATCAGCAACTTGCTGAGGGGACACTCTGTCCCTTCATCCAGGGCATTGATGGGTAAGTTGAACAGGCCTGGACCCAGCACTGACCCCTGGGGAGCACCGCTGGCTACAGGCCTCCTGCTGGACTCTGCGCCTCTGATCACAGCCCCCGGAGCTCTGCATTCAGCCAGCCCTCAGCCCACCTTGCTGTCTAATCATCTATCCCACACTGCCTGAGGAAAGTCTGTCTTTCTCCAGACTTCCTCTCTTGCCTCCGGTGTCTGGGAAACCCGAGGGCTGCCCTTGGCAGTAAAGGCCAAGACAAAGAAGGAATTCAGTAATTCTGCCTTCCCTGTGTCCTTTGCCACCAGGGTACCCACCCCATTCAGCAGCAGGCCCACATTTCCCCAGTCATCCTTTCCCTGCTGATATACTTGAAGAAGCCCTTGTTTTCCTTATCCCTTGCCAGATTTAATTCCAAATGGACCTTAGCCTTCCTCATCGCCTCCCTGTACGTTCTGACTACATCCCTATTCCTTCTGAGTGGCCTGTCCCTTTTTCCACAACCCGTAAACTTCCTTCTGTCTGAGTTTTGCCAGAAGCTCCTGGCTCATCCATGCAGGCCTCCTTTGCTTGATTTCTTACTCATAGGAATGCACCTATCTTCAGATGGGAGGAAGTGATGCTTGAGTATCAGCCAGCTCCCTTGGACCGCCCTGCCTTCCAGAGCCCTAACCCATGGGATTCCTCCAAGCAGGCTGTTGAAGAGGCCAGTTAGCTCTCCTGAAGTCCAGGGTTGCAATCCTGCTTACTGCCCTGCTTCCTCCACGCAGGGTCCTGAACTCCACCATCTCATGGTCACTGCAGCTAAGGATGCCCCCAACCTTCACATCCCCAACCCGTCCTTCTTTGTTTGTGAGTACAAGGTCTAGAAGCACACCTTACCTTGTTGGCTCCTTCACCACCTGCATCAAAAATTTATAATCAGTGCTCTGCAGAAACCTCCTGGACTGTGTGTGCCTGGCTGTGCTGTCTTGCCAGAAGATACCATGGTGCCTGAAGTCCTCCATGAGAACCAGGGCCTGTGATCACGAGGCTACTGCCAGCTGTCTGTAGAAGGCCACACTGACTTCCTCTTCCTGAGCAGGTGGCCTGTAGCAAACACAACAGTGTCACCCATGTTGGCCTGCCCCTTAATCCTTACCCATAAGCTCCCAACTTGTTCTGCATCCACTCCTAGGCAGAACTCGATACATTCCAGTTGCTCTCTCACATGAAGAGCTCCACCACATTGCCTTGCTGGCCTGTCTTTCCTAAAATGTATGTAGCTATCCATGACAGCATTCCAGTCATGAGAGCTGTCCCACCATGTCTCTGCAATTGCAATGAGATCATGGCCCTGTGTGCACTGGTGTATGGGCACTTCAGAGAGGTAATCAAGCATGCAAGTTTCCCAAGAGGGGTGCAAGAGTATCCACCATAGTCACTCACAACCTTGAGGTAGCTGGCCTTCTGCTTCTCATCTTGGGAAGCAGCTAAGGAACATTTGTTGCTGCTCTGGTTGGCCTGGTTTATTCTGCAGTTGGATGTGATGGCATGAGTGTTACCACTTTGGACTCCTCCCCCTGAGTCCTTCAGTTTAAAGCTCACCTCACCAAGCTGACCAGTCTGCTGCCAAAGGTTCCCTCGCCTCCTCTAGACAGGTGGACCCCATCCCTCCATTGTCATCAAAGAATGTCCCATCCTCATAGAAGCCAAAAACCCTCATGATGGCACCAGCCATGAAGCCAGCAGTTGATTTGCATTATACATCTATTTCTGCCTGAACCCTTTCTTCTTGCTGGTAAAATGGAAATTAACTTGGACACCAATATTTTTCACTCGAACCCCCAGGGCTTTATAGTCTTCCTTGACTATGCCCACGTTCTGGCTTGCAGTGTCATCTGAGCCCACATGAAACGGTAGGAAAGGATAGTAGTCTGCTTTTGGCAAATTGTGGCACCCTCTCAGCAACACCTTGGACCTCAGCTCCTGGAAGGCAGAACACTTCTTGTGACTCTCTGTCAAGCCGGTGATGGGCACCTCAGTGTCCCTTAACAGCAAGTTGCCCACTAAAAGCACCCAGTGTTTCTTTTTGTGGTGACCAGACGAGAATATTCTGCAGAGTACTTTGTGTTCCTTTCCATATGGGCTGCTATTTCTGGATAATCACACAGAGGATAATCAAGATGCGGAATACACCTTTTCTGACTGTAGAATAGAGGGAAATACTTTTTTCCTCCCAAACTGTGTTGTCCCAAATCTTCCTTGATGTTGCTTCAAGCTACAACAGCAGTATATAAATGGTTTAGCAGATTCTAGCTGCAGGATTTTGTGTCTTAGAGTATACTAACATCCCACATGTGGCCAAGGTCTGAGGCATTGATGCTGCCACGGTGAGTCAACACTTTTTGGTATCTCAGTGGAGAATGCATGCAGCAAACATATGGCAAATATTCATAGAATAAAGTACAAATAAATGCTGTTAATACTCTTCTCCATGGAAACTGAAGCTGGGCTTGCTGCCTAAATGCACACCTGCAGTGTACTTACTGAAGCCAACAAGCTTTACTGAAGTCACCAAAGAAAGGGAAGATGTTTGGAAACTTAGCATTCTATTACATTATGTTGCAATCCCTAATGATCTCTGATGACTTTATTTTTTTATTTGTCACTGCTCAGGAAGAAATGTAACAACCTGTGAAATGGGAGCCAGCCCCAAATTTACTTAAGAAACTGCTGCTGATGGCAGCAAGGAATGAGAAAAAGCCTGTAAAGCAGAGCATAGCAGCCCAAGACTGAGATGCTTGATAGGGGGCAGCCTTGGCACCCCCATGCTGTGCACAACCTTGAGGAGTAACCTGCCTCACTGTTTGGATGGCGGAGGCCAGTGGGCTCCGGGTCCAGGACTAGATGTTGTCCAAGCCCAGGAACAGCATGAGCAAGTTGGGAATTAGATCTCAGACCTGGGCTTCTGTCTGAAGCTGAGAGTGCCATGGGCACCAGTTTTTTCAAACCTGCTGTTTATTTCTTCTACCTCATCAAGCTAGAGACATACACAACAGGCATGCCTAGTGCATGTAGAAAAAGGAAAGCTAAGATAGATGCCCAGATGTGGATGGCACTGGCTGCCAAAGCTCTCTGCCCCACCACCCTGAGGAGGGAAGAGCAGAGGTATGTCCCCAACTTTGGCTTCCTCGGTCTGGGCTGCTGTCGGAGTTTGCAGCAGGATCACTGCTGGGACCACAAGCTGAACCAGAACACTGCCGAGGTCTTCTTGAACTACATCCCAATATGACTGAAGATTCATCTTCCTCATTCAGAAGTCAAGACAAAATCAAGCATGAATGGCCTGTAAATGTGACCCACATCACAAAAATACATACATCATGGTTTAACCCCAGCTGGCAACTGAGCCCTACACAGCCTCTCGATCGCTTGCCTGCAGTGGGATGGGGGAAGAATCTAAAGAGTAATAGTGAGAAAACTCACGGGCTGAGGTAAAGGCAGTTTTATAGGTAAAGTAAATGCTACACACCCAGAGGAAAAGCAAAACAAGGAATTCATTCACCATTTCCCATGGGCAGGCAGATGTTCAGCCATCTCCAGGAAAGCAGGGCTCCATCATGCATAATGGTTAATTGGGAAGACAAATGCTGTAACTCCAAATGTTCCCCTATTTCTTCTTCTACCCCGAGCTTTATATGCTGAGCATGACGTCTTCTGGCATGGAATATCCCTTCGGTCAGCTGGGATCAGCTGTTCCAGCCTGCATTCCCTCTCAACTGCTTGTGGACTCCCAGCACACTCACTGCTGGGGCAGCGTGAGAAGCAGAAAAGGCTTTGAGGCTGTGTAAGTGCTGCTCATCAACAATCTCATCATCAATATCTCTGTATTATCAACACCATTTACAGCAAAAATCTAAACCATAGCCCTGCACTAGCTATTATGAAGAAAATTTACTCTATCCCGGCCAAAACCAGCACAACATAGCAGGACATGTGCTCACATATTAGCTAGGACAGATCCATGCTCCTACCAAGATGTGTTGACTAAATAAATGAAAACATCCTCTGTGTTCACATTTTCTTATAGTCTCGCTTTTTTTCTGTAGGTGCAATGAGCAAACCATATAATGTGGGCAGGGTGTGTTTGACCCAAGTACCATCACAGGGCTTTGGGGACATCCAGCCAGGCCCCTTCCGAAGGCATCAATATTCCCCACTGCACCTAAGCCGCTGAGAGGGCAGGTCAGTTGTCTTCTTTTGCATCATTTAGTCAGAGCAAGTCTTCTGCAAAATTGCATTATCGAGAGGGAAGATTTCAGCTACGACTACCATGTCCAGGCTGGATAAGTACCTGTGCCTGAGAGTACAAAAAGGCACACCGCTCATCCAAATAGATGCCTAAAAAGCTGATGGCTGCAACGGGCCAGAGCTCCATGGCTAAATTTCTGCAGAAAGAAGAGATCAGCATACATTGCCTGAATAACTGTCCCACTAAGTTGCTACAAAAGCCATCCAGATTTTACTCCTTTATAACAGGGCGGCAGATGCTCTGCCTGCTGCCTGGGGATACCGCAGCTGCTGACACTGAAATGCGGTGTAACTGAGCAGCTTCTCCTTTACGACAAAAACACAGCTCTCCTGACACTCACATCCTGCCTCCTTGCCCCCTTTCTCTTCGAATTTCATCCCTGAACATTAAAACCAAGGGACCAAAAAAAAAGTGGGACAGCTTCTGATCTGCCAGTGCAGCTGACCTAACCTTGCTCGAGTGCAATGGAGATGAGCAGAGCCTTCTCCCAGGCTTGGGAGGGGAGAAGCTTTCTTGTGTCTCACGTTCCTGTGAGTTACTGCGTGGAGTGTTTTAGATTTAATTTGCAGATCAGAACAAGGAAAGCTGCCAGTGGCAGATAGGCACATAGCTAGCTGTGGTTGTACATTGTATGTGATTTTTGTTTGCCTTTTGTTTGTGAAACACTTTTTCTAGTATAATTGTGCAATTGTCTGAAACATCAGAGTATCTCCATTTAACAAGTCAGGAAGTGCAAGGAACAAGGGTCAGTAATATTTAAAAATACTTATTTATAATTATATATATTTTAAATATTTTTATTTATTATTATAAATTACATCTCTAAATCTTGCCTGCATAAAAGGCTGTTTTTCTTGATTTCATCGATATGTGTCAAAATCCACAGAACTGGATGAGAATCTTTGGGTCTATTCTTCTCAGCTAGTTAAAATTTTAGCTTTTGCCACTGATATTCAAGATGCCTTTTGCTGTTTTAACTTATTCTTATCTTCCACTTCCATGAAAAGGAGAAGAAAAATATGCCTCAAAGAGTTAATTATATTAATTACAGCCCAGAAGAATGGAGATGTTGGGAAAGATCAAATTATTTAAAATATGTTAATTTTTTTTAGGTAATTCATAATAGTTGGTAATGAGGAAAAATGGGGTTGTCTTTGGTTTTTATAATAAAAATGAAAGAAAAGGAAAAAGTCCCACAAAGGATGGATTTGAGTGTAAGATTCAAGGCAGAGCGTCAGAATGTTTGAGTACAATTGTAGTACCCCAAATACCTTGTATGAAATAGGCCAAGCTGTTTTATTCCTCATTTCCAGAAGTTCTTTGCTTTCACCTGGGGTGAGAGGACCACCTGCATGCTCAGACATCTCCTCCCCTCCTGGCCATGAGGTGTCCAATGGCTTTTTCTCTCAGCCAGGTTCCAGTTGGTTTGTTTATTAAGTTTTACCCACATTTCTTAAGGGTGCCAAACCTCTGAGACTCTGACAAAGGTAGCTGACAAAAAAACCCAGGAAGCATTATTACAGCAGAGTGAAATACTATGTCAGTAGTATAATGCAATTATTGCTTGACCTAAAAAAACTGTACTGTCTTACATAGGTCATTATTGCAACATATTAAATTCCCAGAAGCAATACTGGGTTTGTACATTTTTCACAAATACTTCTTTCTTTTTTCTTTTCCTTTTTTTTAACCCTATAATTAGGAAAATCACAGAATTGAGCCTACCCATTGGGAAAATGACAGAGGAACAGTCTGGTTGCTTAATCCCCCAAGAATCCAGGGTCCTCAGTGAGAGCAGAAAACCCCATGGATATGTTGATTTTCCTCTTTTAAATAGTTGATGCATTTTTTTTCAGCGGATACACTTAGGAGCACTAAATGAACATTTAAAGAAAATACAGACAAAAAGGACAATTTCTCATGGCAAAAGCAACTAGAGCCTAGATTAACTTTCTAATTCATGACCTAGATTCTGGTAAAGAAAAAAAATATAGTTTAAATTTACATTTTCAATTTACATTGAAGCCTAAGAAGAGTTATCCTGCTGTTAAAAGGAACTTTCAAATTAGACCACACTTCATGGTCTGCTGTTGAAAAAGGATTTCAAAATCAAATTTTCTGAAATGTCAGAAGTGAAATATTCCCTTTGTGTTTTTCACAATTCCCTGTAACTTGGCAAAGAGGATATCACCACAGGGCTTATTTGTAAAATGTGCTTTGTGAAGCTGTCCTTTGTACCCGTCTGCCAGGCAGAGGTGAAAGAGTGCAGGAGGAAAGTGAAAGAAGAGTTTCTTGTTGGTATTTAGGCAGATTAAGGGGGAAAAGCCTTTATGGGAATACTTCAAGCCAAAGAACAAAAACTACTGCTGGTGCTCAAAACACTGTGAAAGCCTACAAAGTTCAAATGAAACTACTGAAAGGAGAGATAGTATATATTCAAAAAAAGCCCTGAGTTCAGGGCTTACTAGTTCCTTCTTACACATACATCAATCCCAGACGGTGCTTTCCACACACAGTACTGGACTGTGGGTCAACTGAAGGATCAATAGGTGAAAAGTGCTTGATGAGTAAATAGGAAAGAACTTTGCCTTTAGAAAAAGGACAGGCACATAAGTTGTTTTAGAGTGAGTTTTCTGTGTTCTCTCTTTCATGGACGTGCTGGAGACCTTCAACTGAGATAATTTCCTTTCCTTTCCTTTCCTTTCCTTTCCTTTCCTTTCCTTTCCTTTCCTTTCCTTTCCTTTCCTTTCCTTTCCTTTCCTTTCCTTTCCTTTCCTTTCCTTTCCTTTCCTTTCCTTTCCTTTCCTTTCCTTTCCTTTCCTTTCCTTTCCTTTCCTTTCCTTTCCTTTCCTATCCTTTCCTTTCCTTTCCTTTCCTTTCCTTTCCTTTCCTTTCCTTTCCTTTCCTTTCCTTTTCTTGTCTTTTCTTGTCTTTTCTCTTCTTGTCTTTTCTCTTCTTGTCTTTTCTCTTCTTTTCTATTTTCATAATGTTATATTTTAATATGGCTTTGGATTGGAACATTTTGCATTATACTAGACATTGCAATCCCAGCCAATCTGAAGAATCTGTGACACTAGAGAACCGGTGCAATGACCGTTTTTTACAAACCCAGAGACAGACAAATAAAGCATAAGGAATTTTAAGTCTAGTTACTTAAATAGTTATGTATACACTTGCTCTTTTGTGTTTTTGAGAGACAGTGCGAGGAATCCCTATTTAATAACAGTTACTGGTTTATATTTTGAAGAAAAAATGCTTTTATTAGGAGTCAGAACACCTCCTTAAATTCAAATATAAAACAGTTACGTAACTTACTACTATGGATAGCGGCCATATACACACTTCATACTTCACAAGGAAGCAAAAGTGTGTAAATCCAATTAAAAACAAGTGAAAGCAAAAAATGGCTTTTGCAAGGTCCCCTTTAAAAAATGATATGTGAAAATGTCTTGCTGTGAGCTCATACACAGCTATTTGTATAGCTGTACAAACAGACCTTGGTCCCCTGACAAACAACCCAGCCCAGACGATGGAGAGCCCCTCTCCTCCCCTCTGATAAGGACTGGTACAACAGCAAGATTTTGATGTGACCCCACAGGGCAAAGTTACCTTTCCTGTCACTTCAGGAATAGGAAATCCATGCCAGTTGTGTCACAGTCTTCGGCAAACTGTTAATTTTCCAGCTGGGAGAAGTCCACGCATCTTTCTCAAGAAAAGGGCATGGACCTTGATGATATTGATTATTTTAAAAATTATTTTTTATTTGTCTGGAGCAACAATAAAGGACCCATTCATACTCATTTCTTGTTCTCTTTTAGTGACAATTGCTCAGCCATTGCATCAGCCCCAACCTTGGATGGCAGCCGTGTAAGACCTAGTGGTAAAACTGTCTCTGAAAATGGCAAGAGCCTTAGTGTACTCCACAGCTACTTCTGCTCTTAATTAACTTCCCCCATTATCTTCTCTTTGTTCATACAAGAGTGAGAAGTTCTTATTCCACCAGCCACAAGTTTAACCAGCTTCTTCTGCTCCCTGTTCCCAAGAGAACTTCTTCTACAAAACCTTTGTCTTTGTTCTGGGCACAGACCAACTTTGTAGTGGAGGTCTCCTCCTTACCACCTAGCTTGGGTTTGGGATGCCAGAGGCCCTGAGGGAAATGGTGTGATTTTGCAATGGAAATAAATCAGTTTTGTCAGTGCATAACTGCAGAGAGAATAAGAGGGGGAGGGGGAGGGAGGGCAGACTGAAAATAACTTTGGTCTTAATAGTTGCCATTTCTCATCTCCTGTAAACATCTCCCAAAGAACATGGATTTGGACCCTGAGGATCCACAGGTACCTTTCCTCACCTTCCCCCTCCTGACTGACAGCTGGAGTGAGAGTGGAAGTCAGAAGAGGAAGGGTGAAGGCAATTGACTGTCTCTTGGAAAAAACCTATACCTAGAGCAGGCAAAACTTAGCTTTTGCTGATGTGCAGAAACATTCTTGTTGCCACTGCTGCTGGTACTTTCTGTGACCACAAATGGAGAGAAAGTACTTCTGAAAAAACATCTGGTTTTCTCTCAGAGGGAGCTACCACACTTGTGACACACTCACATGAAATAGTGAACTGGTTAGTTGACAACTCACACCTCCATCTCTTCCCCTGTCTCCTTGTCTTGAAGGAGCTCTTGCTGGAGCTGCTGATGTCTGAAGACCAAGGCAGGGGATGTCTCAGGCAAGGGGTGGGGTGAGGTGGATGTCCCTTTGTCCTCACAGTACAACATGACTGTGCGCAGTGAGACCTTGCTGTGAGCATGAATTCACCTTACAAATAATGGAGTGCTGATTTAAGGCATCCACTGTTAATAATTAAAGACACAGACTTAAATGTGGTGTATTAAAGGGCAGTTTATCCTCAGAACTTGTGGACAGCCATGTGATCATTTCTGGCATTTGACCTGCCTGGAAATCAGATGACCATTTTCCCATTCTCATGAGTCAACAAAATTATGTTTGGGAGACAATGATCCAGTAAAGGCTGGGAAGAATGGGACCTGATAAGACTTTCAGTTTGTTCTTTCATTTTCATTTGATCAAAACTGGTTCCTGCACAACCAGCCATTCCTCAGATATATTATTTTTTCCCCTGGTTTTGAGTATCCTGCCTGTTAAGACATTATGTGTCTTTCTTGCAGTCTGGAATGTCTTCAGCTGATGAGTCCATCTTTATGTGCTTATGCTTAAAAGAGACTAATTACCCTCTGTCTTGACCATAAAGGAAAATTGGGCTGAGTAACTCAGGGAGAGACATCCATTTTATTTCCATTTAAGTTAAAGCAGAAGGATGCCTTCAAGCACTATGGATTGGGTCTGAGTTGTACAGCTAGAATTCCAGTGCAGTTCCTTTGGTGCTATCTAAAATCAAAAGGAGCTTTCCCTCAGATTTGCTGGGCCGCAGAGATGCCTGGAGTTAAGTAACAGCATAGAGAAGGGACCTGTTACTTCTGATTGTCCCCATTTAGAAGCATTTTGGAGACACTCTTTTTAGCTATGGTGTCTTGTTTGATTTTGGGATTGCCTTCGCAGTATTGGCAAAAAATTTCTCTCTGCACGTGACTTTCAGTTGCTATCATGTGAAAATATTGAAGCTGGGAAGAGAATGAATGATCAAACATCGAATTGTGGCTTAGTCCAGAATGCCTCTCCCCAGGCTATTAATTTGTGCATCCCTCGCAAGTCCATCATTATTGGTTGCACAGTTTTGCAAGTTATTAATAAATAACTAGGAGAGGTAATGTTCTTTGCTGCGGTGTGCCATCAGCCCATTTCTTACAGCCTGCGCCTCGAGAGTAGATTGACGGTGGCTGGTATTTCTGTTTTGCAGATGTTGTAGAGTTTTGCAATGGAAAGGCTGGTATTTTTGATGAGCTTTTTTTTCGCTGTTGCCAATACACAGCAAGCACCATCGTAAGTATATTTTGTTATTAATTCTTCACTTCTAACAAATCCTTTGAAAGAGAAAGTAGGAAATGGTAACAGACTTTATAGAAGTTCAACAAAGCCTTTTTCTTGGACCTTTGAAATCTGAGTAACCTTAAATAGGCTAAAATTAAAAAGCTAAGACCTGCCCTTTTAAAGCACTTTTAAGGAGAGAGATCGCCATTCAGTAGCAAATAATAAAAAAGTCCTACTAAAGCAAGATGTTCACACTGTTATTGCTGCTTGTTCATCTTTAGCTTATGACATTTATTGGCTTGAAAAATCTTGGTAAAGAATAGCTCTCTTTTCTGTAATTGAGATATACATTGCAGAAAACAAAGGTTTCACGTTTGGAACAGCTTCATGATTTTTCTATACATATCCTGTATTTTAGTGGAGATTCACGTATGTTGATACTGGTTCTTCAGTTGGAAATAGATGCAAGTCTTTGAGAAAACCTATGGAGCATATCTAAGGTCCTTCAAATTGACATTTATCTGTAGGACAGAGGTACAGGAGAAGAGATTCTTGCTTTATTCCAACCAGGATCAAGTGTATTCAGGTACTTGCTATAGTCAGAGGAGAGCATTGATGAAATATTTAGGCAGTCAGGTCAAACCCTCCTCCCGCTCCATGTCAGCCCATCTTTGAGCCTCAAATACTTATTTCTATATTTATGAGGTTTTAACCAGGTGCAGACTCCTGCCTGACATCTGGTGTTGACCTCCAGTGTCCACATCAGCCCCACAGAAGCCAGATACTGGGTACCTATGGTACACCTTGAGTACCATACACACTTCATCTTCAGTGAAACACAGGCTTTGTCATTTGTGATAAAATCTTAGTGGAAATGAGGACTGAGGGTTTTTTTCTTTAAGGTAAATGGATGTGGGAATCATAAAGTGCTGAATGTATTAAGTATATGAAACTGGACATTACGTCAGGAAAACATCATGACACTTCAAGACCAGATCTGGCTTGTGTCTGGCTGGTTGAGATCATGGGCAGTGTGCGCTAGTGACCATGTCTGTGGGAGCTATTGCATAGGTAAACTTTTAAACAACTAACTATACTACTGTTAAAAAAGACCCTAAATTTCTGTAGGCTATGGCAGAGAGCAAGCATTACACTCTCTTTTCCGTATGTCGAGATAGGTCTTGTGTCAACTTTTGCTAGCGCCAACAGACTCTGAGTGGGTCATGCAGTGACACTTTTAGAGTAAAATCCCTTCAGTGCCACTGAGAAAATACAATGAACACAGCTGAAAATGATCTTTCTTCTCAACATTCAACCATTTGAATGTATATAGAGGCCAAACCTGCCTGACTAATGAGTTAGAGAAGACAATTAGACAAATGAAAACAATAAAGATCAGGATCAAGCATTGCATGAGAGTAGATGTAACTGAAAGACAAGTTTCATCTTTCATTGTAAAGTGGAAACATTAGAAAATATTTTCACAAATGGATGGATAAAAAATTTTTCACGTTTATTGAAGGCTATTCTTGTTTTCTTTCCCGAGATCATTATGTTTGTGTGAAGGCTCAGACTACCTGTGATGCATTTCATGAATCATATAGGAGATGATTCTTACTTATTTTCACAGAGCAACATGATTACTATAAAAAAAGGAAGTGAATTTATATTTCCTTTTAAAAAATAAATCAGCTTTTTTCCCTATTTCTACACCCCACTTTTCATTTTATAAATTTAAGAAAGAAGAAACCTAAGAAAAAGTTCAGACAACCCATTCTGATAATGGTGAAATCATTTGCCTTTTGTTTTAGAACCTTCTGCAGAATAATCATTTTCCAAAAGCAGCTTTCTTGAGCTCAGAACTGTGCTTTGTGTATGTACCATCATATCATTAAGACACAGCTCTTCACATAGTTCTCTGATTTTTGTGTGTAAAAGATACTTGAACAAAAGAGGGCAAGAATGATGATCTACATTTTGAAGGGCACAAAATTAATTACCAAGAAGCACCAGAGCAGAGTTAAGAATAAAGGAAAGTAATAAAGAGAAAAAACTAAATCCCAGTCAGTTTAGCCTCTAACTCACTCCTTCCCAGGGCTGTGATCTCACTTGCCATGATCTCTCATTACCAGGATCTCACAAACAGTGACATCTCAATGAAGATCAACCACCTGCAAACCCCATACATGGAAACTGATACCTCCTGACATATTAAAGCCTAAGATGGCATAATGTGGGTGCTAGTACATGAGCATACATGACTTCATAGTACCAAATATGTATTTATGAATATCTATTAAGTGTCTCAGTGCATAGCCTAGTTTTGTTTCCGGAAAGTTGAGTTTATAGAACTTTCTCTGAGTTAAACCAGGCTACAAACAGCATTGGCAGTCCCTGGGAAATAGTGCAGGTTTTTTTCTCTACTCTGCATAGGGACTGATCTTTTGTAGGACCTAAATGTGATGGTTCTGTATTTGGAGATCAGTCGGAGAGAAACTGTCTTCTTTTAATCTCTACTTTGACTAACAAGGGGGGTGGACCAGGTGATCTCTACAAGTCCCAAGTTCAACTATTGTGAGAGTTGTTTTTTTCTTTAAAATTTATATCTGTTGGACATTCTGCTGTTATGAGAAAATCAACCTACATGCTGGATAACCTGTTTCTATGTTATTTTAGATTTGTTATAACTGCCCCAAATGTGGTGCATTTGGGCGTACATGAGACAGTAACAGTTCAAGTCCACGGAGCACAGGGCCCAGTGCAAGTTACTGCATACTTCAAAGATGATAGAAAAAATCAGCTCCTATCAGAGAAGTTCGTCTTTAACCTTAACCAAAATAACAACTACCAAGAGATGAAAAAAGTAATGGTGAGTCTACCATCATAGCGATGTAAATGTTTTAATCTGGTGATAAAAAACACAAAATCTGTACTAGGAACACAACACAACACGGAACCCTAGAGACAGGTGACAAAACACCAACAATTCCAGTGACAGCAGCACACTAATAAATCAATGCCTAATATGATTTCAGTGGTGATTGGGAGTGCTTGGTTTTGCCCAACAAGCAAGCTCAAGATTTTTTCACATGGTCAGGAAAGATCTTTTCATTGCTGTAGATCAGTGATGATATTAACTTTAAAAACATTTATTATTGTATCACTGTTTGTTGTTCTGTATTGCTTAAAGACTATATTCAAGCCTTTGGGGTACAGGTCATTTTTACAAAATAGAAGAAATCTTTAAAAATATGCAATCTCTCAGACAAAAGCCTGTGACATTTCTGCAAACCTACAAGTTGATTAATTCCTCTTTACATCCTGATTTGCATCTTTTGCCTTTGACGTGGATTTTGAAGTTTGCCAGCATTTAGTTCGGGCCTGCTAGTTTGGGCTATTTGGTTGGGAAAATAGCTCTGATTATTCCCAAAGCCAAAAGCTGAGCTTTCAAACCAGGTTCCTCTTGAGCATGATGTTTAGAAACATTATATTAACCTGCATGAAGTAAATCTCTAATTTCACAGCCAAGATTTTAGCAAATGAAGGATTACAGGATGCTGCTCAAGCTATCAAATGACATGGTAACTGGAATTTAACATGCATGTAGACTGAAGAAAAGCACTGAGCTGGAATTACTGCCATCGGGCAGAAGAACATGTCTTTCCATGGTGGAAAATCGGGTATTAGATAGTATTTCTACTTAAAAAGAAATACTCATCTAGGAAGAAAGATGTAATTGAGTATCTTCTGTTTAATGGTGATAATAAAAACATTTAAGCACTTTAGCTGTCTTTGGGCCTCAGCTGTGTGGTTCCAAAGTTAGCAAGGTTCATATCTGACTCTGTGGGGTTTTTCCTTTTGTCCTTTTCAGATCAAGCTGGGGGACTCAGCAACAGGATTTGTTCAAGAAGAGTAATCAGCCATATGTTCTGTTAGTCACCGAAAGCAGGGAGCTTCATAAGGACATCACTCAAACAACTCGCATCCTCCTGTCTTCCAAGAAAGGCTACATTTTTATTCAGACAGATAAGCCTATATACACACCAAATTCCAAAGGTTAAAATACAAATGTTGCACTTAGATGTTAAATATAGATGTCACAAGGGCTTGATTAGAAAAAGTGATATTGACTTGATCCTCCCTAGTGTAAATCCTTCTCATTTAACTCCAGCTGTCTCTGTGCTTACTAGCCAGTTCAGCTTTTAAACTTGCATTCTTCAGCCAGGGCTTCTTCAGGGTCTACACTGCACATTGCAGCGGCCCGTGTGGAAATGCCACTGGAGTCAGAAAGTCATTCTCTCTTCTAACAGGAGCCAGACAATATCTACTCATTTTTGTTCAAAAAGCTTTATAGCAACTTTCCTTTGGAAAACAAAATTGTGAGAAACCTGCAAAAAAACCCCAATTACTTCTACTTGCAACACCTGCAATAAGTATCCTTTGCACTTCAAGACCACAGCTGTTTTGTTACTTAACACTCTAATTAAATAATAAGAGGGAAGTAAAAAAAGTTCTTGCATTTGGTTGCATGCCTTGACTGCAGAAAGAATACAAAAGTGAGTGAAGCTCCCTGAGCATTTTTTAGAATTTGCTTCAAAAAGGTATCTGTTTGGTCATGTAATATACAAAGCCTGTGGAAGAATGCAAATTTATTTTTTCATTTTTATTTATTTTTTTTAGAGTTGTTTTCATCAAAAGAAATTGTTTTTTTTTCTAAATTCAGTAACTCAGTTTAGAGCTTGTAATAATTACTGTCTGGACAGGTCAGAAATATATATATATGTGAGTACATTTTTTTCTTCTGTTAAACAGTAAAATACAGGATCTTCGTTCTGGACAATACTATGAGGCCAATAGATGATACAGTTACAGTTGCTGTGCTAGTAAGTATACAAAAAACACTGTCAATGAGTGCTTGCACAAACTATGATAAACTTCCACAAAAGATCCAAGAGTAAAACTATAGCTATGACTCCTCTCCAGAAACAGTATTTACATGTTGTGAGATACAACTAGTCATTTTTGGCCAACATCAGGAGCACAGAGGGACACGTAACATTTGACTATTAAAGTAGGAAAGTAAGCAGAGCATTTTCTCTTCCTTAGGACTAGTATAGGAACTTGAGCTTTTGGATGTAAATGTTTGACACCTGGAATATAATGTTATGCTTGTTTTCTCTCTCTCAACAGAACTCAAAAGGAATGGTCGTGAAAAAGTCAGACCGGAAAATCAAAACAGTGTTGAGTGAAAGCTTTGAAATACCTGACATTGCCGAGTATGTTACCCCTGTGCCTTGTGCGTTAAAGCAGTTCGCATCTCAAAATGTCGCTATCTTCAAGCTAAACTATCTTCAAGCTAAAAGCAAGAGTCCTTCCCTTCTCTCTGTTCCGCTCCCTTGTTTTTCTCTCTTCTCTTTCTTTCTTGTGTATTGTCTGCTTTACCACTTTTTTAGAAGAGGAGGTGCACTGAGGTAGACAGTTTTGCTCTGTTCACACCTGGGAAGCACCACGGCACACTGTCAGTGCATGACAGCAGGGAACCCAGCATAGTCCTGCTCTGGAGCCTCCTGCCGTGCAGGGTCTACACCTGAGCTGGTCACCCCACACTCCCTTCTCTGACACTGGGAAGTCAGTCACACATTTGGGCTGTGATTCATCCGGCCCGTTTTAGATGCCTGTGTCAGGATGAGAGGTACCATGTCCCAGCACTGCCTGTTTCTCTCCATGGCTGTTAGAGGAGCCTGAGGGCACCCAGGCAGGTGAAAGACCTCGTGGGCTAATGTCTAAAGTGAGGAGGATTAACTCCACCTCCTATTAGCAGGATCAAACCATCCAGATTCATCCCCCTTACCTGCTGAAGTACTTAAGATTTTTAACTGCAGAACTGCTTGAATTATCTTTCAAAACTGTCTTTCACCATGGAGCAGAGACTGAGCCTATGGTTAATAACTTTTTACCTTTAAGCACCTCACCTTGGAGAGGTGAGTCCAGAATTTAAAGTTAATATGCTGCAGTTAGCAACGTTTATCCTGGTAAGGAACAGTTTAGCAAACTCCTTCAGTATCTGTTCAACTGTATGACCACATTTAGGAGAGTAAATCTGTAAGGGCTAAGTTTGCAGAGTGTAATTAATTACCTCTGATCTCAAACAGTCAGACTTTTACTTAATATACAATGTGTTCTTGCATGCTAGATTGATTTTGACGTCACAGCGAAGATAAGCTATAGGAAATACAAGATGAGTTCTCTGTTTCTGAGGGCTTTTCAGAGGCAGTGCATGTTACACGTGGTTTGCAACTATGTTATCCTACAGTTGCTCATAAAATCTTCTTGGGTGTTTCCCAAGACGTTTGAAAATATGTTGCTGGGTCCCCCCAGCAAAGAGAAATCCTTTAATGAATTAGTTCAGAATGAGATCAAAGCAAGGAAAATATCAGCATTTAGTGATAATTTAAATATATTAGCATCATAAATTATCTGAGGAGTCCCAATTAACTATTCTCTGCTGAATCTGAACTTTAGGCCTGGAAATTGGAAAATCAAAGCTTGGTTTCATCAACATGAAATGTCTAACGTTTCTGCTGAATTTGAAGTTAAAAAATACGGTAAGAGAATATTTAATTTGCATTATAAATATGGGAAGTCATCACTGTGATAGAAGCTATACTGCAGTGGTTATACCTGGCTGTAGTTAAGTACTAAGGACAAGATTTACAGGGTTACAGTGCCTCATTACTCTCTGATGCACAGAAGAACTCTGGGTTTGGGTGCCTGTGCCTTCCACTTACATTTGAAAAAATCATTGCAATTCTGACTAAAGTTTTCAGCGAAGACTAAAACGAATGAAAAAAAAAAAAGCTACCTATTTTATCTCAGTAGACTTCAGTTTGGAAGTTGGTTAGAGTTGTTCCTATACTTTTCTTTAAAAAAGCTTCTCTAAGTGTACTGTGGAAAAAGTAAAAACGTAGAAATTTAACAATCTGAGGTAAGAAATGTCTCGATTTATTTCCACTGAAATTATGCATTCTTATAAAATTTAGTGTGGGTGCTGTGTTGGTTGTTTTTTCTTCTTAAAAGCAAGAGAAAGCCTGAGGATTATATAATAATCTCAGTTTAACACACCTGGTTTTGCCCTAGCTAGTGGATGTAACAGAATAGCAGAGACTACTGCATCCTCTGCAAACACCTGCATCCAGGAATCAATTGCTCTGGCTACATCTGCAGTGGCAAATAGTTTGGCTTTATAGGAGTAAATTGCAGAGTGTCACAGCTCATGTTTGCCCTCAAGCCATTTCAGGGTGGGTTTACTTCACACTGCTTGTAGTCCAGCACACTTAATGCCCATGAGCAGTTAGAATTTATCTTCTGGCTTATTTATGTTGTAAATAATTGATTTTTGTGTGCTTGAAGACTGTTCCACTATGTGAAGCAAAGTAGAAAAAGGGAAAATGAGCAGGGGATTTGCTTCAGAAGTGCACTGCTGGTTCAAACCAAAACCTTCTCTCAGTGCAGCTGCATCCTCTCAGTGGGTGTTGCCACATGCCAGGAGTTTAAGGTATGTTTGAGACTTGTATGTCATGACCTTTTGTCTTCTTTTTTTTCATGCAGAACTTCCATCTTTTGAAGTCAAACTCATCCCAGTTCAGTCATACTACCACATCTGGAATGAAAACTTTGTGTTTGATATCGAGGCAAAGTAGGTGTGCTTGCAGCAAGACTGTTTTAGGAGGTGGATAAGTAGATAATGAACTTTGCCATTTATTCTTTTTTCTTCTCACTAACAGCCAGCTTCTGGCTTTTCTTGAATCTGATGTTAATTTTATATACTCTCTGTTTCCACTACTAACTTGAGACACTGGTGTAAAATCCTACCTGGGTCCAAGTAGTGGTGATCAAAATGGAACAAGGTTTTCCAAATATTTCAGTTTGCTAGCAAAACTAAATTTTATTTAAATAAGAGTGTTGCCTTTTACAAACATACACATAACTAATAGTGTAAGAGTATCTTACTGATAAGTCACCATTGGATCGTTTGTGTCTGTCCCAGTAGCTGATGGGGATGGCGGAGAGGAAACAGTCAATACAGAAGGGAGGAAAGATCTAGGTATAGAAATTGCTTATATAAACAAACAAGAATAAAATAGCCTGGTCTGTACAACCAAAGCTTGTGCCTTTATTAAGCACTGACAGTAAATAGCCTGGTAATTAATTTGGCTTACAGTAACCTTTAGTTAAATAGGCATTAAATGTTAGCATTTAGCTGTATGAGTGCATGTGACTAAAGCATCATCTAGTGATGTTTAGTAAACACCATAATCATTTGTGTTTCATTTTATGTTTGATTCTGAAAAATCTTCCAAACTGAGAGCAGCAAACAAATTATTATTACACTCAAGCACTATTTAGTATCTTTTGAGATATTATTTTTCAGATTCTTTCCTTATATGAGGAATTATTCTCATACAGTAGGAGCTTTGTCTACATTTGAACGTGATACCAGAAAAGATATTTAAGCCATCTGGGTAGTAAATTAAACAGTTCCAGGAAAGGTTCCTGAGCCCCAGAACTTGGCTGCCGGTGGCTCAGCTGGTGCATGGCACAGGCTTGGCCTCAGCCGTGCAGCAATCCCTGGACAGTTCCAGAAAACTCCCTGGGAGGATGCATGGACCAAGGTCCACCCAGGTCTGCATGTGGCCACCCTGCTGTGGAAGACAGGGGGATTAATAGAGCGGTGCCAGCCAGCCACAGCCTCCAAGACAGCACTGTACTCGTTTAATTAACCTGGCCTAAGCAGGTTATCCTAGATTTGCTACATAGCCTGTGGCACTGTATCCAGCTGGAAGCCTGATCCTCCACAGCCTCAGTTCTAGTAGGTTTTGTTTCTGGTCTGATTTCAACGCTGGCCAGCTTATACCATGTCAGCCTTCTGTCCGCTGTTCTTTTGCTCCTCACCTTGACCATGCTGGTCCTTCCCACCCCCAGCACACCCTGAGAGAGCAGGCAAAGCCCAGTACCCACCGCCTTCTGCTGGGCTGAACAAACACAGCTCTTCTAATCTTCTCTTGATCACCTTCCTTTGTTTGTTTCTATTGAATAATTACTAGATTTAATCATGATTAGTTGATATTGTGATATGAAGTGATATCAGATTTAATATTTTTATCAGGCTTTAATATTTTAATTCTTTCTAAAGCTTTCTCTGCATGTTATTGCAGCACTCAGTTTTTACTTTATGGACTGTGCAACTCCTTTGTATATACCTCACTACTCATTAACACCATAATTATTTAAGAGGAAAAAATGGGGTTGAATGACTGGATACTCTTCTTTTGTCTATTGGAAAAGGTCCTAGAGCTGCTGCACAGGCCTGCCTGACTTTCATCAAAATCAACATAGGAAATTCCTGATAACTGAACTTCCATCTCTGAGCTAGCCATGCATGTAATGAACAGTTATTTGGTATATTGACTGTTGTTTCCTGCAGTTACTAGTTCTGGCATTTTAATCAGTTTTCATAAGAACTGCCTCTGAGTCAGTTTCATTGGTATAGATCAGTGCTGATCAGGTCAGTTTGAAAGCAGCTTTGCTTAAACAAAAGTATTACAGATCTGAGATATAGCAGGATTTTCACAAGCAAAAGATAACAGCATGGCTGTGACACGTCTCATGTAGCACGTTACATGCCATGCTGCAGGAGGGTGCCATCTGCCAGGGTTTCCTTGAATAAGGAACCTGCCAGGTGCAACAACATGCTCTCTCCTATCTCCCCATGACCTGTGTGGAGAGTTCAAGGGTGCTCTGGCCAGATACCTACCTGGCAAATATTTAACTTACAAGAGGTCCCTGTGCTATACTGCCTAAATCCGTAGGAGAGATGCAGGGGGAGGGCAGCCTGCCTAATGCAGGGACGATGTGTCTCTGGAGGTCTTCAGAGGTACCAAATACTTTATATTAGTCCCTGAGATGGTTCTCTGGCCCCCTATTTTAAATGTTGTGCTTGTGAGGTGTCTCATACAAAAGAGTTAGCTGCTCATCCAAGCTAAAGAGACTGGATACCGCTCTTGTTCCCTATGAAAGGGCTGAGCTGTGTGAGACTTCACTGTGCAACTAAAGTTCTCATTAATTTGTAAAAATAAAAAAAATGTGATGTTACTGTGGTGTAAATTTTGTCAGCTGATGTCTTCACATGCGATTCTGCCGATGTAATTTACACCCTATATTTCTCTGCACTTGAAATCATCACTTTATACAGTCCAGTAAAAGTCTTCATGTTTGAGTTATCAGTGAGCGGGACAAGTTTTTGTTTCCAAGCTACTAGTTACAGATGGGGTGCCTAAAGACATCCCAATTTTATTTCAGCATAAAATTATTTGTCTGATTTATGATTGCCTTTTATTAATGTAATGATCCATCTGCTCACTTTTCTTCTTTTCAAAGACACTCTTATGGGAAAGGGATTCAAGGTGTTGCATATGTGCGATTTGGCATAATTGATGAAAATGAGAAAAAAATCTTTATTCCAGGCCTGGAACAACAGCTATCTGTAAGTAGTGGAGTTCGGTGGAGCTATTCTGATTTATCCCACGTGAGCTGAATATTGTCAGAAATATCAGAATACAGATCCCTGTAATACCATAGTCATGCTATAAGCAGCAATTTTTTTTATTCTAATGGCAACAAACCAGTAAAGGGTTGTCTATTTTTTTTTTTTTTTACTTTCGATTTAGATTCAAAATGGAAAAGGAAGAGTTACTTTAAATACAACACATTTGGAAGAGAAATTAAGAAAGAGTATTTCAACTCTGGAAGGTTTTCATTTATATGTTGCTGTTACCACTGTAGAAACAGCAAGTGAGTACATTATGCCTTAACTGATACAGTCTGTAGTATTTACATTGATCGTTCTCTAGGTATTTGCTCACAGCAGGGCTAAGCATGTTGAGTATGCTCCCAGGCACCTTAGAGCTACCCACAGATGAGCACTGCATGCAATTAGACGCAGTAGTCAGTGGGTGATTTTGGTTGTAGTAAGTATTTAGTGCTAGTCTTGTACCTCTCACCTTACCTCATAACTTCAGTGCTGACCTCTGAAGCTGAATCTGTGATGAAGATGGCCTTTCCAAAATCGGCAAGACTTTTCTTGTTGTTCGTAGGGACACTGATCCCTTTTATTTTAGATATCTGAAAGTAAGGTATCTATTCAGAGCCCAGGCACTTTATATAGTCACTGTAAAGAATGGATAGGTTAGACTGCACTCCAGAGGTGTCTGTTCCCATTGACTATAGAAGGAGTCTAGTCACTTAGCCTAGAATTACTAGAATTCTAAAAATTACTAAAAATCCAAAGTATTAAGTAGGATTCCTTGGAATCCTAAAATTAAGTCAAATGTATTGCAGCTGTGTGGTTCTGTAGTATAATCTACTATAGGTACTTATGCTGCAAAATTTATCACAAGAGCAAAGGAGACTCTAAGACCTCCTGTTACCACACCAGCATAATGGACATAAGATCTTATGGTGTGGCGTGGTCTCTACCACCCTGTGCATGCTTCCTCTTTCTGCCACGGGTAGGCTGCCTCCACACTTGTGTACTTGCTGGGTTTGGTATTAATTATATGCATAACAGGACAAGGCTGGTGGGCTTTACTGACACTTCTCAAGATGGGAGTATTAAAGTGGAAAATAAGGACATTGAAAGTATATCTCTAAATGCACTCAGTTTAAAGCAAGCCATGTAACTTTTTTTTTAGAGGTGATTACGGGTAGTGGTTTAACTAGAAGTTAACTAGAAGAATGAGCAGTTTAACTAGAAGAATCTTAGATGGGAAGCAGATGCTCAAGCTGTCTTGTAGGTGCAAAGTTGCAGAAGATGGTATCAGCTAATATTAGCTCTCATCAGCACTCAGAAAGGAAAAGAAAAAAAAAAAAAGCTCTTTCAGGAAATTAAAATTTTTACATCCAACCCTTCCTACTGATTCTGAGTGACTTTTACATTGTGCTTTGATGTAGCCTTTCCCAAAGAATGAAGCCCCGATGGCTTGGAAAGGGAGGTGCACCACCACAGTGGTTCCTGTGGTACCAGTGTGCTCTGTGTCTGCAGACACCTTGTTCCAATCAGTGTGTTAGAGGGAGTTTTTCATGTTGTGAGTTTTGCAGGTCTCGATGCCTGAGCTGTCAAGAGCACACACCTGCCACTGCCAGCTTGCTGGAGCACCGCACAGGTTGCCCTGTCCTTGCACTGGCCTGTCTCTGTGTTCCCCATCTGCCTGCACCCATCTCTTCCTCTTCTCAGGACTCTTTGGGGAGGGATCATATTTTGGTTTTCTTTATATGTGCTGGTAAAAATGCAATTAATCTTGAAAACAGAAATGATGGATGCTAAAGTAATGAGCAAGTACATAGTTATTGCTCCCATAGCAACACATACTGTTTGATATTAACAGGTGGTGAGATAAGGGAAGAAGAACTCAACAATGTGAAGTTTGTGAAGTCTCCTTACACTGTTGATCTGTCTAACACCAAAAAGTATTTTGTGCCTGGAGCCCCCTTCTCTGTTGTGGTATGTAGTACTTAGCCGTGTCCATCTGCCTCCATAACAAAGGATTTATATCTGCCCTGTTTATAAATTTCTTATCTAATCCAGTGGGAGCTCTGTAGGACACAGACCTTCAGGAAGAAGCCCAACAGGAATAGGTCCAACACAGAGCTACTGTTTGAGTGTCTGGCTTGTCTCATTTCTGTACACACAGAGCCTGAGCAGGGAAACTAAAGCCAGAAAATACAGGTTTTCTGGTCTGGAAGTCATTTGTGTGCTACAAAGTTTAATAAAACATGTAGCAGTCTCTTCCTCACCTCAAAATCAAAAGATTAAAATAATAATGTATCAAGTTAATCCCATATCAAGTTAAAATTCTGAAAACTAAAACAGAGTATTATCTTTTTTAAAAAAAATGTATTGAAGTTTTTGAGGTTTTAAACTGCACACCAAGAGTTAAAGTTAGAAATTTACCTTGTAGTACTTAAGGACAAGTATCTCTGGGATCCTCTGAGATCCAAAAGACGCTAAGTGAAAATCCGGGGCAGCTGTTAACCTGTGTTCACAGATTTTTACTTTAGCTGGAGTCTAGCTGAATCAATTGCTATTCTTTTCTCTCAAAGCTCAAATTTTCAAACGCTAATGTTTGTATTTCTTCTCACTTTATAAAAATAATTGCTTCTTGTTTGTGGGCACTTTTTAAACCCAGGCATTTCCTTGAAGTAACAACAGAAAACCACTTTTTTTCCAATAGGCATCTGTCACTTTGGTTGATGGCTCTCCTGCTGCCTCTGTACCTGTCACTGCTACTGTTACCGTGCCTGGAAAATCCCCAATGAAGATGACTGCACTTTCTAATAAAGAGGGTCTAGTCCCCTTGGCCTTCAACATCCCTGGAGATGCTCAGATGCTTCAAATAATGGTAAAGAAAACCCAAACATCCATGTTTAAAAATACACCACTGAGAAAAGCTTGTAAGTCAATTACAAATGACTGTGAAGATGATCAGTATTCATTAAATTAGCACAGAGGGTGGAATGTGATTTCTTACACCACCTGCACAGCTTTGTCCAGATTGTGTAAGGTATGTCAGAGAGACCAGGGGCCTGAGGGATGTCTCACTGAAATGAAGGACACTTGTACATTGGAGCATTGGGAGTACATACATGGGTGATGGTGGTGCTTTTTTTGTGGTTCAGATGTGCATTTTCCTGGCGTGAAGGATGGAAATAGGAGTGTAAGGAATATCACCATGAAAAGTGACAGAAAATGATGAGAAGCAGGTGAAGGAAAAGATCCTTGAGCATTGCAGACAGTAGGCTACATCTGGACACTCAGAGGGTTCAATTACATGCATATATAAAAAGGAGGAAAAGCTGCCTAAGTACAAAATCACCATGATTTTGAGCTATTGATTCTCATTCAGAAAGAGCCAAGGCTCAAAAATATCAGGTGCAAATGTATCAAGCGACAAAATAGGGTGAGAGAATAAAGTAATAAAATCCTGGTGTTTAATGCCAGGTTCTGCTGATGACGTCTCAGCAGTGATTCATCTCATTTCCCAGCATCTTCTGGATAACTTGGCAAGATATAAAGTAAAGGTGACACTTTATACTGTCTCCTGAGGGACACTTTACCCACGCTGTCCTTTTTTTTTTTTTTTTCCCTGATAGGTAAAGGCTGAAGAGGGAAAAGAAAAATTAGAATCACCTGAAACCAGCATCAGAGCTGAAAGATACCAGTCTGCTTCTCAGAACTATCTCAGCATCAGCATCCCACATACTGTTGTGGCACCTGGAGATAACTTGCACATCACCTTGAATGATGTTCATCAGTCTGGCAGTGGAAAGATTGACTATTTCTATTATATGGTAAACAAAATACCAGACTATCAGTAATTTCTTCTAGAAATCATACAATCCAGAACATCTGTCTAGTTACTAATGCGTGGGAAACCAGAGGGCGTCCAAAAGAGGCCAACAGAGATGATGAGTGTCCTAACACACCTGACCTACCAAGACAGGCTGAGGGAGCTGGGCTTGTTCAGTTTGGTGAAGAAGCTAAGAGTGACTTTAATAGCAACCTAAAATTACTTGAAGAGGAATTACAGACATAATGGAGAAAAAATTTCCTAGGTGGTGCCAAGTGATGTAGTTAGGGTATGTTGAAGGGTACATGAATAAGGGTATGAACCTGAAAGGTTCGTTTTGGAAAAACATTTTCACTAGTCATGAAGGCAATACTGGAAGAGGCTTCCCAGAGAGCTTAGGGAATTGTCATCCTCAGAAACATTCAACACTCAACTAGAGAAAACAACATCCGACCGGATCTCACACTGGTGATGGCTCATCTTACAGCAGGTAGCTGGACTAGAGATCTCCATAGGTCCCTTCCAGAAACTGTATAATTCTGCTATTTTTATATGTCTGGGGGCTCGTAATATACAAATCTTTGTAAATTTTTCTTCTGAAGAAAGACACATAAGTAGAAATTTTAGTCTGTACTTTCTAATACAGTCTAGAGCAAAGAGGTCCATAAGGGGTAATGTTTATCTGCATAATTACGTGGATATTTTTGAAAGATATTAAACTGACAGCCTTTAAAGCTGAAATTCTAGACAGATAACTTTTATGATGCCTGTGACAGTTTGATTTTTCTTAATCCAGATCTCGTTCTTTCCTACTCCTTCCAATCTGTATTCTTTCCTTGTAATAAGCCAATATTAAATATTACTTTTATTGTTCTGAGTCCCATAAATAGCTTTTTTCAGCTATTACAGAACTCTCCACCTTGTTTTGGGCAGATCATACATATGCATAAGATTCTGTTCCAGCAACCAGAAAAACTAGTCGTATTCTAGGGGACCTTAAATATCTCAGAAAATGCCTTTTATAGTTAACTATTGTTTATTTCATGAATAACACATGATTCTTATATTACCATGGTTCCATATGACCTGCACCCAATGTTAGTTAACAGGTAGGTCAGTGTTATTTCCAACAGATGTTATGAAGGATCACTGAAGGCATTGGCTATTATGGCCCTAAATAGCATCCTGAAATTGGGTCTGAAAAGCAGTTCTATAGATGGGAAAGCGAGGAAACAATCCTGCTCAGCCTGGGACAGGAATGCAAAGCATTTATTTTGCTGAAGGAGACAAATGTGTTCATGGATACATTCCAGGAGTGAATCTGTTGAATGTCAAATGGGTTTAATCCCTTTCTCCCTCTCTTCATCTTAATTTCCCTTGACAGCTTAAATTTCCCAGGTTGATAAGCACTACAGGCACCAGTTCCCACTTATTTTTAACAGAACTCTGATATATTGGAATAATTCTATTCCTAGGAGTTAAATTTATGTTTTGGGGGGTTATTTTCATTGGATGGCTTAGCACAGGGTTGGAACTGCTGCTGCCAGGCCCTGGGAAGGTGCAGTGCTGGGCAGGCAGGTGCATGGGAGGGGTGGGGGAGACACGGCTGGAGCTCAGCGGTGAGGCTCTCTCCCAAATTTCAGTCACCTAAACAGAGGCAGTGAGGATTTCAGACCAGGCTGCAGCATGTCGTTGTTTCCTCCTGAAGCCCTTTCATTGCATGTTTAGGAAAGCTGCATGTATTTTCTTCTGGGAAGAGCACTATCGGTCCTCCCACTGTGTCTGTTTTCTACTCCCCTGATGACCCATGAGTAGAATTAACATAACACAAGAAGAAAGGAATTAAATAGTAAAAGATGGGCTGAAATCAGTTAAGGGCCAATCTGTGATACTTTATCCTGAATAATACTTTTTGTGTGAAACCACCAGCTCCAATCTTTCCACGCTGTCTAAAAGATTCAGTACTGCTTTCAGATTAAATAAAGCTGAGATCCTCCCGGGGCTTATGACTTGTGATTTTAGAAGACAGAAATGAGACTCCCATCTGGGACCCCCTTTTCAGGCTGTAAGACTGAGTGGAGGGTGGTAGATTTGCATTCAACCCCCCACCACAGGACCAGTGCAGCAGAGGTTTACCCCCACACTCTCCTGTGCTAGAGGCACTGCCTGCTGGTCTCCTCCAGGCTACTGGCATGCAGGTTGGGAATTAAAACTATTAAGTGCCATTAGAAGAGAATAAATTTTAAACAGAAAATTCTCATAAAATTCTATATATGTACATAAAATCACGGAACATAGTGCTCAGTTTGGTGTGTATTCACAGTATTTTATTTCTGTTTGTTTCTGCCTTGCAGGTTGTAGCAAAGGGACAAGCTGAGCTTCTGGGAAGGGTGCCATCGTCAAACAAAATAATAAACATTGAAATCACCCAGAAAATGGTGCCTGCCTTTCGCTTTTTAGCTTACTACTTCATTGCAAACAAGGGACATCAAGAGATTGTCGCTGATTCTGTATGGGTGGATGTCGCGGATGTCTGTGAAGGAAAGGTACTTTCAAAGCAAGTAGCTTCTGTTGTTGTGTTCAAAAAATGAAAACAAAAACATGGGGTATCAGCAGAGCAAGTGCAGGTCTGGGGTTAAGAGGCGAAAGGCATTTCATTTTCATTGAAAAAGGCAGCCATCAGGATTCTTGCTAAAGAGTATAGCTGGGAAAGGCTCCCAAAAATGGTGGTGGAGACAGCTGCCTTCCCTGGGAGAGGCTGTGCATCGCGGAGATGAAAAATATAATTTCATAGAGATACATCCTCATCTGCAAATGTCTATATGTTAGAAATCTGCAGGGAAACGTCAACAGAATCATTGAGATGGAGAATTCCTTTATATTTTTGTCTTTTTGTAGTCAGAAAGAAAGTGAAGCAATTTATTAGGGGAAAAAATAATTTAAAGTAATTTTTCAAGCTTTTTCATTCCTGCTAAAAGTAATTTTCTGAGACTGTGTAGCACTTCAAAAGCTGTTTAAAAAAAATAAGTTTACATTAAAAAAATCAAGTGTGGGCAGAATAGGAGTCTTTCTAAGCCTTTCCTCCACCTTCTTCCTCCTCCTTTTTGGCACCGTAATTTAAAGTGGGGGGAAAAAAAGACATGGGATTTTTTCCCGATAGCATGAAACACAACTGAGGAAAAGTATTAGCTGTCTAAAATTACTTTTTCCAAAAAAAAATGTTTATTTTTGGAAAAAGAATGTGATAGTCCATTGGGAAAAAAAGTTTTCAAGAAAAGTTACCCTTCTTTAACAGAAGCCAGTTATTCATTCATAAAATGTCAAAACCCAGTCATGTTCAAGTTAGCATTTCTATTAATAATCCCCTATTAATTTCATAATCACCATGGCTATTTCCTCCTAAATTACAGAAGTGTCTGCATCAGACATGAGCCAGATCTGAACCCAGTCATATTGAAAAATTCAAGTGTGAGATAGAAAGGAGGTACTACTATCACAGACTTAGGCAATTTAATTTTGTACAAAGGTTAATAAGTCCTTTGCCCTATTGCATGGCCGTTTTGTTTCCACTAGAAAATAAAAAAAATTACACTGAAGGACCTAGTTCAGCAAACCCCTTATACATACTTTCAATTCCCATTGGTGTCTAAGTGTCATTGAAAGGCAGTGTCCGATACCCTGCACAGACACATCTTTTAACCCTCCCCCCTTGTCATCCTCCAGTGGGAGATACCTGCATCTACATCTTCCAAAACACAGGATCCCAGGCAGAAACACCACAAAAAGGGAACACCCCCCAGCTTCTGACTACTGACAGTCACAGCTGTCACATTTGACAGTGCCCTGGCCCAAAGAGTCTTCACTTTTTTTATTTTTATTTTTATTTTTATTTTTATTTTTATTTTTATTTTTATTTTTATTTTTATCATTATTTTTATCATTATTTTTATCATTATTTTTATCATTATTTTTATCATTATTTTTATCATTATTTTTATCATTATTTTTATCATTATTTTTATCATTATTTTTATCATTATTTTTATTATTATATCATTATTTTATCTTTTTGTTCCAATCTTTTCTGTTTAGATTAAAGTGAGAACAAGACAAGAGACATATGAACCAACAGATGTTGTCAACTTAGTGATTGAAACGGACCACGCGGGAACAGTTGCCTTAGCTGTGGTTGATAAAGCAGTTTTTATTTTGAACAAGAAAAATAAGCTTACAGCCAAAAAGGTAAGATATCTGTAAGAGGAAAATAGCATATCTACTAGTCAAGCAAAATTTTCAGTTACTAATGGGGTGATCAAAATGTAGTTAATGCCTATTAATTGCTTAATCACAACTTTACTAAACTCAGAAATGTTTTTGCTTTTGCCATTTAGGATCTATTTAAGATGAACAATATATTTAAGATGGGATATCCATGCTACAGCAGACTTTAGTAAGCAGAAATTAGTAAATTAAAAAAGCTTTACTTGAAAGCACTCCCCAACTAAAATATGTCTCAGTTTTAATCCCAGTTTCTAAATGCAGTTTGTACCACCAGACCACCAGTTTGTTTTGCTTCTGCAGGTCAAAGGCTACAATAATTTTTTAAATATATATTAAAAAAACCCCAACATTTTGGAAGCGTATACAGTCCACCTATGCTATTTTATTTGGCAGGTATTTAATGCTATGAATTCGTATGATCTTGGATGTTCTCCAGGTGGTGGTGCAGATAGTGTTCAAGTTTTTACTGACGTTGGTCTGGCCTTTTTATCAGATACAATTAAATCCAATGTTCGGGAAGGTAAGTGCAATCTGCCCTTTACTTTAGATGTTTGTACAAGACCACTATAGGTCTGGGGAGGCTGACTGCTTAAAAGTCAGAAACATTTTATCATGATGTTGTAAAATCTCCCTTACCTTCTTCTGTTCTTCCACTGAATGCCTGCAGCTCAGGTAGCCCAGATTCTGATTGCTGGTCCTTGGGTGTCCAGCTCAGCTGGGGCAGGCAGCAGCTGGTTAGGGCTGTAAGGTAACTCATCGAACCATGGGTCTTCTGTGAACGAGATGGGTCCTCAGGTCAATCTTCCACAAGTGACCCAAGTCACCAGGCTGTTACTGTCATAGTATCATGACCAAGCTCTTCTTTTCTGCTTTCCCAGGCTATAAATGCCCTCAGGTTACCAGAAGGCAGAAGAGATCTTTTGATTTTCACAAGAGAATGTCAGGAATTGGTATGTCTGCTCATGTGGGTGGCCTGAAAGGCTTAGCAAGGGGAGGTAAAGGGATCTGGCTGGGATCTAGGAGTCACGAAGTGATGGGATAGTAAAGGATACCAAGACATTTACAGGCCCAGTTCTTGCATGAAGTGCCATAACCCAGCACAAGTGTGTATGCTATGCCATGTGACCTGATACATCATTTATCAAAACAACTCCAAAACAATTTATCAAAACAAAACCGTGTGTGGCCCAGCTGCAAATGGAAAATAATTCACTGGTTTATAATCCAAATTGTGAGATACTTCTACTAGGTAACATATCATGGAATCAGTCATGGCTTTAAAGTTTTTCTTTTCTTTTTCTAATTATTTGTATGGCCAGAAAATATTTTATAGATCGTATTTATTTTTTCCTTGACATTCTGCTCTGAAGTTGCGCTGGCTTTGGTACCATGTGCTTCCATTAAGAAAAAAGCTAGTAAAATATTTGGTCTAAACTTTAAAAAAAAAAAAAAAAATTACAGAAATTTATATTTCCTTGCCAGAAGACAAAAGCTTGAAGCTGGCATTGTCCTTACTTTTGAAATCGGTCTCTTTATTCAAGAATGAGAACACTGACATGGCTACTTCTATCAAGATATCTAATTCCAGTCTGCCAAGGAGGTGGTTTTAATTCACAGTTTAAATTTGAAGAGAAAGCTTAGAATAGAATATCTAGGATGCTATAGGGCCATACTTTCCTCCTGTGTTTGCGGACTGTTTCTAGGACAGAAAACAAGTCCCCAGCTGGAGGCAGACTGTTGCAATAGCAACTGATGTTAACTGCAAAGAATGACAGGAACGAGCACAACGAACGCCTTTACACTTATTGCTAACTCCGCAGAACTAATTCTGGGCTTTAATTTTATTGCAGCCAGCAAATATCAAAACACTGATATACAAATATGCTGTGAAGATGGAATGAAATTAAATCCCATGAAGTTTTCTTGTGCAAAGAGGCTAACAAAGGTGGCTGGCTCCCCTGAATGCAGACGTGCCTTCCAGGACTGCTGTGAAAAAGCCACAGCCCTCAGAAAGCAGGCGAAGCAGGCGAAGCAGATGATCCGAGTGGGCTTGGCACGACGTAAAGAACAGTGGCATGCAACTGTCCACAGAAAAATACCCTTCATATAGTGGCAAGGGAGGGCCAAGGGGCATTTAATGCTGTGGGTCTGGGGAGGAAGTTTTCACATCAACATTTCAGTGAGCCCCGGTGTAGTGCAGCACCCACGTGCCATTGCATCTTCAGAACTGTACACTGTGAAGGTGGGAGTGGGATGAGGTGACTTCTTGGGGTGAGAAAAGGCAGGAATTGCTTTAGCCACTGTTGAGCCCAGAACAGCCTTATGGAGGAGCTGTTGGTCCCTGCCCACAACCCAGGAGGCTGCAGACAGTGGGGCAGAGAAGTGGGTGGTTGCCTGCATTCAGGGCTCTGAGTGATTCCCAGATTCATGACTATTTTAGTAGTGGTACTACTGTTGTTACGCCCAAGTACCTCCAAAACACAACCTCATGAGAAGAGGCCACTTCAGCCAGGGGCAATTTTGTCTTTCTTCCTTTCTTCTCCCCAAAGTTTATCTGATCACACAAGAGCTCATGTTACAAAAAAAAATAATATATAAATGACCCTGTTCTGCGTGTAATTTCTGCTACCGTTTTTCTTAGAGTTCCCCTTTCATGCTCTTGTCTGTCACAGATATAAGACAGTGGTAACATCTTTGCTATGCATTACTAAAGGGGAATGTTTTCTTGTTTGGTAGTGTATAGTTATTTAACTTGGAAAGAATTATCCTGTTGTTCAATGACAATCTTTAGTCATCGCTCCTCTTTTTTCAGCATTTTTGATTTTTAATACACAAGATGAAACCCAAATGAAGTCTTTTCATTCAGAGTAGTTTTCATTCTGCTTTCACTTTGACAAACTGATTCCCTGCAAGTAGCCAAAAGTCAGTAGCCAAAAACTTCAGAATAGAAACCCCACTCTTTTTTTACAGACTATGATGACCATGAAGAAATGTTTGATGAAAGCTCTGTCAACTTGCGCAGTTATTTTCCCGAGAGCTGGTGGTGGAATTTTGAAGAAGTGAAAAAGCCCGGAAAACATAGGTAGTGCATTACTTCATTAGTTGAATATGTCTGAATTTGTAGAGTAAAATCTATGTAAGTACCAGCTTTATGTGTTATCTGATACAGAGGACTTCAGAATATTTGCAAGTACTTTGTCTCCACAAATGGGAATACTTTTTCCCTTACAATACTCAAACTTCAGTAAATTATAATGTTTATGTTTTATACATCCTTCCTAATACATTTTATTTTCTGTTTCTTAGTGTAGAAAACTTTGTTCCTGACTCTATAACTACCTGGGAAGTTCAAGCCATAAGCATATCTCCCCATAAAGGTACAAGTATTGGATATTTTATTGGGTTTCGTTGTACAGATAAATAAAAAATACGTATTTCTTTAAAACACAGATACAATATTATGCTGACATAGTGAGACAATTGTACTGAGGAACACAAAGTGTTCTGATCGTTACATTTACTCTTCTCTTTTATGTCTTACTAAAGCCCAGCTAGAATTTAAGGGATAGATACATATTTACAAAAACAACATGAAGTGGGCTCTGGAGGGTGGATTTATACAATCAAACCTGTCTCTTATTCTTTCCAATCTATAAAACATCTCATTTTAGCTTCCACATGGCCAGGAAGCCACAAGAAAGGTAGCTTTTATTTTGATATTTTTGGGAGCAAGTTCTGGCCATCTCAGAGAACCACAAAGGTCTGTGGTCTCTAGAAAGTCAGAGGAGAGAAGAACAGAGGATTAGCAAGGGCTGGACACCAGAGACCCCAGGTTCCCAGGTGCTGCTCTCTGGGATCTCCTGGGGGTTGACCAGGACCATGCAGGAGGGATGAAGGGTCCGCCTGGTACAACCCACGCCCTTCAGAAAGGGAGGCTTATCCAGGAGTGCAGTGATGGCCATGGAGTTCAGTTAAAGAAACCAAGGAAAGGTCATTGTGTTTAAAAAATGGCCTTCGCAAGAAAGCTTGGTCACATTTCCCTCACAAAAGCTACACACACTCCTGCCAAATTTTACCTATCAAAAACCATGGCAGTGACTCCAGAGGGCAAGGCATCTGCCCCTGAGACAGATCTCTAGTACAGGTGAGTTGAAATGTTTTCTGGATGTGCCTGTGTCCCTCTCCCACTCTTGACCTTGGAGGAGCCCAAGCAATGAGTTTGATTAGACATTTAACTTTTTATCAGCTGATGTTAAGGGTGTAATTCTCAACTCTGTTTGTGTTTTTTGTTTTGCTTTTTTTTCTCATCCCAGGGTTTTGCATAGCTGAACCCCACACCTTTGCAGTTTTCAAAGACTTTTTTGTGTCCCTGAGATTACCATACTCAGTCAGACGACAAGAACAACTGGAAATAAAAGCAGTGATTTACAACTATCAGTCCACTGATTTTCAGGTAGTATTACCACCAACTGCTGCGCTATACACATCTATCTAGCTAGATGTATAGCTATGGAATAACTTAATGTAAGCAACCCAGACACCTTGCAGTGCCCTCCTACAGCCCAGACATTGTGCTCCCATTTGGAAAGCATCCCCAAGAACAGGATCAAGTTCTACCTGCTAATCAAACTTACTGCATAAAATAGATTTTATTTGCCATATTACACAGTCAAATTCCTTGTCTTTGGGTATGTCTTCTCCCCCTTCGCTGAAGCAACCAGCTACTTTTTTGCTGCCTGCCAATCTGGGCGACCGCAGATGGTACACAAGATCCAGAGGCAAATTACACAAGATCCAGAGGAGCACATAATCCAATGTTAGCCACAAAATTCATTGTGCACATAAAGCAAAGGCACTTTTTTGCCTGCAGGTGATACCTATCCAGCCCTGCATATGGCCACAGTTGTCACTGGACTTGGGGCCTCCATTATCCTCAGACTGACGTTGCTCTTTTTTTATCCCTTCCCATCTCTCAGCCAGATGAACCACATCTCCCTGTGGTTCAGGCATAGGCCAAAACTATACTGCAGATTCAGTGTAAAGAAGGGATACTAGCTGATTTACTTTCACAGCCTTAGCGTAGGTGAATGTTAACAGACTGTAGGGTCATAGAACAATTTAGGCTGGAAGGGACCTCCAGAGGTCTCTAGTCCAACCTGCTGCTCAGTTAGAGCAGGTTGTTCAGGGCCTTGTGCAGTGAGATATTAAATATCTTTAAGGAAGGAGATTCCACAAACTCTTTGGACAATCTGTGCCAGTATTTCATCACTTCTTAGTGAAAAAGTTCTCCCATTTTATAAATGGAAAATAGAATTCAGGGGAGTGAAGTGAAAACCACTTTCTGTCTTTGCAAACTGCCTGCACTGCTCTTTCCTTTTTAAGCAAAAGCTAATCTCCTGTTACACTTGTTTCTCATTTCCCATTCTTATCCAGACATGGTGGAGCTGGAATGTATTTCCTGTGCAGTGATGCACTAAGCCTGATCACAGGCATTGCTTTGTCCCCGCAGGTTACAGTGACAATGGACGCAGTAAATGAGCTGTGCACTGCAGAGGCGACAGAGAAGGCTGTGCAGCAGAAGCTGGTGGCTAAAGGAAACTCTGCAACACCAGCCTACTTCTCGGTTGTCCCTCTGACTGTGGGAGAAATTCCAATTACTATTACTGTTTTTGACAGAGTTTCTGGGCACGGTGACAGCATTAGGAAGATCCTCAATGTTGTGGTAGGTATAACTAGTTGCGGGCAGACACTTCACAAATATGTGTTTCTCCTCAAACATACCTTCACTGTGTGTGGAGCTCTTGTGGAAGGAGTAAAATCATTGAAACAAAGCTGAAAGCAATCTCAGGAAACCTGTTTCTCAGCAAGGACTGAGCTATAGCATGGGGAAGAAATTTAACCCTGTAGTGGCTTGTGTGTAGTGTATATGGAAAGGATTGCTCCCTATGGCAAAAAAGTATCCTTCTAACCATGACATAGCAACCACTTCCTTCATGCAGTTAGTGCCCATCTTACAACCTTTAACTTCTAAGTTAACTGCTTCATCAATATTAATAAAAAATATTTTTTCCTTATGAAGCCAAAATGGAAGATGTCCATCTAGCAATATTTGAGAAGGCAATACTCTCTGCTGGTCATAAAGCTAAACCCCATTTTATTCTTTTTAGTTAATGGATCTCCAGTCTTAACAATTGCATAGGTAAAACACATACAGGCGAAGATGTTGCATTGATTATTTAATACCTTAGTTCTCTTTCAAAATTAGGAAAAGGAGGAGCCTTTTAGAAAAGACTACTTTTCAAGGGTCAACATTGATTGGCACAGACCCATTACAGCACCCGAGTAACCCACTGAGGACTACTTTCAATCCAATGAAAAAGTGCAAAATATAAATGAATCTTTGCACCATTGATGTCAGGGAATAGCCATGTAGGTAAAGACAAAACATGGGATGCTGGGAATCTGCTGTTGTTACAGGCCATAACTTTTCTGGAGATAGACACAGTCTCGTCTCAGAGCTCAATGCTACACCAAAACACTAAAAGGGTCTGTAAGAATAGTCTTATTAAAATAGAAACTGTAGGAAGAGGGATGTGTGGAAATCAGAAAAAAAAATAATTTTAAGCTTTATCAACAAGATGAACTCAGAAATTGGTGGATTTCATAGTTGAGAGGTTTATAAAAGAGAGTCCCACTGTAAAATTGACTTGGACATCTTATAAAGCTGAGAACAAACTTTATTTAATTCCTCTATTTAAAGTTTAATTTTTCTGGGGTAGTCTTGGCTAAAAGAATTTCACCCAGGGAAATATGTCAATAATAACGAAAAAAAGTCAGTAGAGTTCATTGGCATTTCAGCTGGGAGACTGAAAATCGATTCGAAGCTTCAGTTTTACCTGGAGAGAAATCTCACTCCAAAATAACTTATTTCTGCCACCTGCTGGTCTAGTGCAAGGGCGGAGATCGCAGCTTCCATGCAGCTTAATTTCAGGTGAGAGCGCTTGCAAAACTTTTGACTTTTTTTTCCTCAATTGTACAGGCTGAAGGTGTTCTACAAAGAGAAGAAGAGACCATTTTTATTAACAGTGCCTGTAAGTTACACGACAGAACTAGATACAGATGAGGTTTGGGGTAGGGAGGGTGTGTGTGTAAAGCCTGATGTAAATATCTGATGGGTGATGTGAAATACTTCTTAATATATGAATGTTGCCTTGGTTGACCAGAACATGTCACAGATCTCTTCATCCAATACATAGCAATAGACTCTGGAAAGAAAAATAATTTAATTTTGAATGTTTAGAATGGCTTTGTATTACTTCTGAGTTTCAAGATAGCATTCTTTAAATATTAGGTAGGCATGTATTTCATTTGCTAAAGGGTCTTAAAGCCTCATTTCAAGTAGAAAAATATCGCTTATGATTGAAAATTAAATCAATTTAAGAAAAGTAAGCATATTTCTTTTCATAAATTTCCATTTAACCTTTCTGATTACATTTCTGCCATAATTTCCATCAAATGTGAGATGTTTAATGAAAAGCATGTTCTAAAATCACACTGGATTTTTTTTATGTTTAAAGGGTCTGGATGTAGATCTCTATTTACTATTTATTTGCAGTGAAGTCCCATACACTGGACCTGAACAGACCAGCTGATATGATACCAGGTTCTGATAGTCACGTGTTTGTTAGCCTGAAAGGTAAGTGTAATTTTCCGTCAATAACTTCTGAATAGGTGACAAGACATACACCCCTTTGTGCTGCTCACTCCTGGATGTCAAGTCTCCACTCACTCTATTTTTTTCTGCTATGACTCATATGCTCTGTGCTACATGCCCAGGTTATAAAACAAAACAGCCCCAAGGCTGATTCAATATCTTTCCTCTTTCTAATTACTACTTCGCACTTCTATTAGATATAATAGCTTTATAGGGTCAACCCTGCCTCACTGTGCCCAGGCTAACATTATGGGAAGGCCAGAGAAGGAAGAGTTCACCTTCTCTAATAACTCCACATTGCATGTAAGTCTGTAGAAATCTGCTTTAGCCTTCATAAATAAGAATGTCAGTCTCTGATATGTAAGTTCTGTTTTTCTAAAGAGAAGATATATACAATCTTATATTCATTTAATCAAATAGTTGTATACATATATATACTCAAGTATATGTATTTTTAAAAAATCTAGCAAGTACTGTTATTAATGATAAAAACATTTTTTTCACAGACAATGTAAACTAATGCATACTTAAAACAAAGCATTCCATTTGAAATCCCTCTTCTAAAGTATGGGGTTGCTTGAATTCATCAAATGAGAAAATTGTAGAGAGGAAAAAAAAACAAACCCCCCTGCACAAAATGTTTGGCACGATTAAGGCATGATCTTTTTGCCCTCTGTGGGAGGATTAGGTCTGGTTTGACAAGACTTTACCAGCCCAAACCTGAAGCACCGGTCTTTCCCCCTGTCCTTGCTTCCCTGCCTCCAGAGCCTCAGGACTCTTTCTTCTTCACTGCCCTAGCCTCCTTTCTGAAGCTTTCTCAGGGCTTGGCACCTCATCCTTGTTCTTCTCCAGCTTTACAAAGTCTTAAGTAGCTGAAAACAGTGTTTAATAATCAGAAGTATGAGGCCATGCTGGAATGTCAACCTATAGTTACTATCACCTTTCTTCACGTTATACTAACCAGCTTTAAATACGGTACATACTGTGGCTTGTGTTTTTACAACAGGGAATATTATGGACGAGTCTGTTGAAAATTGTCTTAGCCTCACTGGAGTTGAGAAACTTATTCAAGTGCCCACAGGCTGTGCAGAGCAAACAATGGTGAAAATGGCCCCTGCGGTCTACGCTATTGAGTACTTGGATGCCAGTGAGCAGTGGGTGAACTTTAATCCTGAACGGAAGCAGGAAGCCATTAACATGATTGAAAAAGGTATGCAGGAAAAAGAAAGAAAAAAAAGAAGAAAAAACCCAAAAAACAAAACCAAACCAAAACCAAAGACCAATCCACATGGTCTTTGTTATCCTTTTGCACTGCACACTAATCGTTGCTATTTGCCAAAGGAGCGAGTATTGTCTTGACACAGCCGTGCAGAAATGCCTCTGACAATCTGCAGACAGACAGAGAACTGGTGAGGAGGATTTAGGAGACTAATTGCTTACATCTGACATTGTACGGGACTGACATTCCCAGTTCACCCTCTCTCTTGCCTGATTTAGAAGCAGAAAGTAAAATCTGAGCTGATCAATGTTGCTCTTCAGAGTAAATGGGCAGCAAAGGCCAGTTGTTCATCTCCTCCTAACGCAGATATGCAAAGTAGAGTAATAATGTCCTAAAAATGCTTATTTCTCCTCATAGTTCCTAGACAGTGCTTAGGATGGCCAGCTGGGATGTAGACATCTCTGCTGGAGATGTCTGTAGTTGGCAAGAGGCGTATCACTAAGGAAACTCCCAATGGTAATCATGATATTGACACTCTCTCCTCCACATTCCTATATTCATTACATGAGCTAGAATGACTCCAACAGCCTTGGACCAACCCAGGGAGTGAGTTCCCTTAGGGAGAGGAGAGCTGCGAGGCTGCTTCTTAAAAAGCCCACTCCAAGATGTGACCCAAACCTGGCGTTAGATGTCCAGCAAAGCCAGTGCTGCAGCACAGAAGTGGAGGTGGTCCAGCTCACAGGCACTAACACAGAGCCCAAGAGTTACCAGTGCTGTAGCAGGCGCAGCTGACCTTTCTGACTGTAGTGGTGTGTGCATGGCGTAAAGCAATGTAATGCACCCGTCTTCACGATTGTCAGACAACGTGACACACATTTCCTCAGTGAACAGTAAGGGTATAAATATTTAAAACATGCTACCAGTTGCTGAATTGGAAGTCTTTGCCTATTTGTCTAAAATTGCCTCAAGTGACATGAGATCCTGCTGACAAGTATTTGGTGTTATCAGCAGCATTTAGTGCCTGTATTATGCTTTTATCAATTCTTATCGAAGTTCACCAGGATAGAAAATGAGTTGTGTGGCTATGGTATAGACTTTGTCAAGATAATAGCAGTCAAGTACAGAGGCCACAACTCATGATTTCTAAGCCTATGTCTGACCCAAGAGATACGGTCTTGTATATTTTTTGATTCCATGCACCATAAAGTCAATGGTTTGAAAAGTTGTCAGCAATGGGAAATACCTTTCCCAAGATTCATTATACAGAAAATGCTTTGTAACTAGATACCCGCAGTTTTCAGGTTATTGTCATGGCTCAATTAAGTCAAACAAGACAGATTGCCTTCTAAGCCTAGTGCTTTTTCTGTGCCAAAAGCCTGCTGACCCAGTCACTTCCTCCTGAATGTACCCATCAACACCTCCATCTACTCTTCCACTAGTCAATACCAAACATGTACACGTTAATACAAGTGATATATGAAAATGCCCAAGAAATATGTGTATTCTCTGAACAGTTATGTGCTGTCCCATTCACGCAGGTTATACTAGACTGCTTGAGTTTCAGAAGGTGGATGGTTCCTATGGAGCATTTAAAAAAACCCCTAGTAGCGTATGGTAAGTGTATATTTCACACTTCTGATTTTTGTTTAGGTTTTTTGTTTGTTTGTTTATTTGTTTCTCAGATACCTCTAGTATCATTTGATGCATCAGGAGTTTTTTTGGGGGAGATGGATTTTCAAAATCTGGTGGGTATGGTGTTGCCTATGTGATTTTGTCATGGATGTCAGCCATGTAAGTCTCTGAGCACGTTTAGTCCTTGATGAAGGAGATTTATAGCGGGCCACTGATTGTTTTGCATTTGCCACAGAGTAGAAATGTTAATGCTGATGTTGAATGATGTCTCACTAATTCCAGTGCACTGTATTGAATATGAATCCATGTACAAAATTAGTATGTTTCTTTTCCTGTCAATATACTCTTCTATAAATATATGCCAGCACAAGTTTGGATTATTTTTTTTTTTTTTTTTGTGCAGGTTAACTGCATTTGTTGTTAAGGTACTGACAAGGAGCAGAGAATACATTAGTATCCAAGACAGTCACATACGCAATTCAATTTCCTACTTGATTAATCAACAGCAGGCAGATGATTCATTCCACGACTATCACCCAGTATTTGACAGGAAAATGCAGGTAGGTCATCTGTATTTAGAAGAATCTTTTGCACATTTAGGGCTCCTAGGGATTGGAAGGAATATCGTGAGTTGTTGAGTACCAAGAAATGTATGTAAAGAAAAGAAATCTGTGTTGTAAAATGAATTTGTTAAAAGGTCTGTTAAGGTCAGAGATGCATAGTTAGCACTTGACCACCTTCATCTTTTCACCCAGTCTTAGATAATTTTGCAGCTGACCTATGCCTCTAGAGCACTTGGAGAATTAATTCTGAGGGATCTTATACAAAAAAAAAAGTATTAATTTTATTAATGATCTTTATCAAATCACTAGTGAGGCTTTTACCCTAAGAAGCAGCTCAAGAACCAGCCAAAAAAGTTTTCTGACCTGTGTTCATTCTGAGATACTTCTATTTCACATTTGCTTCAGGAGCTGTGCGTGGTAACTTTGTACAGAGACTTCAGTCTTCACAAGCAAACAACCTAGCTTCTCCTAATGATAAACATTTGGGGCTGAGTGAAGGAGAAAGTTGTTATCAGAGGTTGTTGATGATCCTAAGGTTATTGTTAAAGTAGAGCATGAGCAAAAAAAAAAAATATCACAAAGAAGAATAGGAATGAAAATGCAGACCTTCAGGGAAAAAAGCTGAGTACACTTTGTAGTTTAGTTTATCAAGATGAGGAATAAGAACTTATCTAGTAATGGTTTATAAATACCTTTACAGGAGAAAAGTTCTATGTGTTAGAGGGCTCTTTAGACTATAGGGAGTAGCAGAGAAACAAAAGAACCAATCTACTAGCACTTGGAAATTGAAGCTATGAATATTCTAATGAGAAACCGTAGGTTTTTAACTATAAGTTAATAGAACTAAATATTTGATTACCAGCTGAAGGATGTAGTGGTTTCCTAATCTCTTAACATAGTATGATGCAAACTGCCATTGTAGAAGATATACTTTAGGTGGACGCAAGTTAGTGAGCAAAATTAAGGGTAAAACTACATAGTCTGTGGTCAGATGAAGGTCCTTGACTTCATGAAAAGTAATTTTCTAAACTTATTCATAGGAATATACATGTACATTTAACTTTTCCTTTTCATGTTTAATCTTTCAGGGTGGCATTGGGTTAGCAGAAGAGGATTTGGCTTTGACAGCTTTTGTAACGATAGCACTGCAACAGACTTTACAGGTCTACAAGTCACCTGATGTGGTAGGAAGCCTGTCTATCTTTAAGTCTAAAGGCTATTACATGATGGCATGTCCACCCTATTATCTGCAAGTACTGCAAAGGAGGAGGTAAAAGTCTGTTTATATTTGTGGTGGATAGGAAAAGATGCCACGGCCTAATGTATGACAAGGTGTTTCAGGCTATGCAGTCTATCATCAATGGCTTTAATCACTAAGCAAAAATTATTTAAAAATGCCTCTCTACTCACTACAGTGAAGTATTCTAATTTCCTAGTACTACAGTGGTAACAGTTAATAGGACTGACTGACCTTTTCACATGGATCCATTCTGTTTTCACAGGTACAAGCGATTAGAGGAGCAGTGGCTTACATGAAAAAACAACTCTCAAGAAATACCAACTGTTATTCTATAGCCATCACTGCTTATAGTCTGACGCTTGTGCAATCTGATAGTGAAGAAGCCCGGTTTGCAAAAGAAAAATTAAGAGGCTGTTCTATTTTTGATGCAGGTACTGGTAACCATTTTTCCAAATTCAGTTAGAAGGCACTTTGCCTAATTGAAGCACTTTGAGCACTCTTATATGAACAAAACAAATTCAAGTAAATTATGACAATTTAATTTTATAGAAGCATATCTGTATATGTGCAATGTACTTAATTATTTAAATTAAGTAAATATTTTAATGCTGAAAATTTAATATATAATTTGGTTAATTAATATCTAATTAATTATTATCACTATAAAGTAACATCTTAGCTTTGTGGAGTTTGGATCGTGATCTTATCAGCTGTTAGAATTGGAACAAAACTATGGTAAATAGCCATTTAACTTCTTTGCTTCCCTTGCTGCCTACCAAAGTTTCCACATCCCTAAAGTGCATTAAAAATAAAAAGCCCAAGCTAGCTGAGAAAGAAACTTTTGATGGGTAAATAGGAATGAACAACTACATATGGGAGTAGTCCAGGCTGGTTTTGTGATCAAGAGGGAAGGTGCCTTTTCCAGCCCACCTGCTTTCAAAGCCCCCTGCCAGTTCCAAGTGCTTTGTTCCAGCTCCACATCAATCACATCTTTCCCCCAACCCAGTGTGTGGCCATGGTCAATGCTAAGTCAGCTGGTTGTGTGGCTGCACTGCCACATTATTAATTTCTCCCGATTTGTTTGATAAATAAGTTATAGGTTAATAGCCATAGTTTAAGCATAGAGAATATGCTTCTCCTTAATCATGGCTGAACTTATAGGCATAATTAATACTTTTGTCTCTTGGGGACCACCAGGCACAATGATACCACTCCATCAGATGGACATGGCTGTGCAATGGGATCATTAGACTACGATGGTTGTATAAGTCAAAATTGAAAATTGTGGTTTTCATTTTCCATTATCTCTGCTTCCCAACTGATTTGTTGCTCTCATGACAACATCTGTGTCTTGTGGTTCCTCAGCACTATGACATGAAATATCTACTGTGTAGAACAATAGTCTTTTTTGGAAAATGTCTTTACCAAGGGGATTCAAGACTGAGTTATTCTTGCAGCAAAGCAGCAGCGCTCCTGGGGAAATGGCAACAATGCAGTCTCAGTGGAAACCACTGCTTATGCATTGCTTCAAACTTTGCTCCTGGAAGACATAGAGTACGCAAGGCCAATTGCTACATGGCTGACAGAAAAAAGGAACTACGGTGGAGGATACTGCTCTACACAGGTGCCTGACCAACAGTCTGGGTAGAGCTTCAGGGGGAGGGAAGAAAATGGAAACCCCATAAAAGCTTACTACTTCAGATTTGAAAGCATCAGAACAGTTAATGTTGAACTTCTGCGATGTAAGAAGCACTAAAGATTTTGGCTCATTAATGAAAAATGTGCCCAAATAAAATGGTTATAAGCCAGCAAGGATTGTTTGTGTTTATGAAAACTTATTATAATCGAAGGTCAGAGCTGCAGTGGTTTTAGGATTTTAATGTTAAAAGAAGCTGGGAAATTAACGGAATAGTCCATACAGTTAGGAATAGGCAGATACAGGAGAACTACAAAGCAGCAAAAAAAGATAAAACTGAAGAATAGCTCCAGGTGACCGATCATGTCATCTTACATATTGTTGAAATATCCTGTCATAATTGTTAGGTTTTTTGTATTTCTTTCTCACCTAGGACACAGTGGTGGCCTTGGAAGCTCTGTCAGCCTATAGCATACAGACATTGAACACTGCTTCCACAAACCTGACTGTACAACTGGGAACACCTGGAAGACAAAAAGACTTCAGTATTACTCTGACTGGTACTGATGACGCGGTTCAGAAGCAGCTAGAGGTACACAACCATCCATTGTTTCAGGCTTTGTTTCTTCAAACAGGACAAACATTGCATCATCCGGCCAAGGTTTTCTCATGTTAACCAAACATGACGTAGCTGGTTTATAGTATTTTTCTAATAATTTAATCTCTAAAACAAAATAATCTTTTTAAAGAAAAAAAAAAACCCACAACAGATGCTTAGCAGTACACTTTAGAGGTGCTTTTGTGCCTCTTCAGGGACTTTGGTGACAGGAGTCTCCCCCAGTAGTGAATAACAGCCAGGACCCCGAATCTTGCTAAGGAATAAGAAAGAAGGGAAATATTTCCCAGTGTGTTTGGGACCTATGAAAATGTCAAGTCCAAACTGCAGAGGAGAGAGTGAAGTTGGGAAAATATGTATCCTGGGCCCCAGAATGGCAGAGTAAGATGCACCAGCCCAGCACATTAAAAGTCTTCTGAGACCTGAGGTTTTGTAACTCCTCCCGTAGCTAAAGGTTTTCCCTACCCCAGTTCGGAGAGGTAAAGGCATAGAATACTGTCAAGATCACAGGAAAACAATAAATCAAATGCTGAGCAAAGACTAAATCTCTTTTTCTTTCCCTCCCCCTCCTTGGTTTCCAGTTTGAACTTGGAAGAAAACTTGAAGTGTCTGTACACGGCAGAGGAAATGGGACAATGAGCGTAAGCTATAAATCAGAAAATCAGAGTCCAACTGGACTTTTTTTAATCCTTTTTTGAAAACAGTGAGAAATCATTTACCATGCCTTCATCCTTTGTGTTCCTACCCCCAGATTTCTGAAATTTGAGGCCTACAGACTGCCCTGGTGGGTAGTCAAGTTTTCCTGGGTTTAACTTTAAGTCCATGAAATGTCAGTGCTGATAGAAGCAGCTGGAGTTTGTAAGACTGCTTTGTGGTTGGGAATGGAGAGTTACCTCTAAGGTCCCTCACCATTTATGATTTGCACATGGGACTTCTCCTGCTTGTACCCATGACCCCTATGCAACTGGAGTTTGTGCCTCTGGGAGACCGGTGTTGCTCTCCACACACTCATGTGCCATCAGCATTTGCTGAATTCCTGTATGTATAAATCCCTTGTCATTTAAATGATGGTTTCAGTAGTTTGCCGTTTGTGTGCTCATCTTAGATATTGAAAGTGTACCAGTCTTCTGAGCTGAAGAACAACATGTGCAATGATTTGACTTTGACGGTGGAAATGGAAGGGAGCATTAAGTATGCCGGTGAGTGAGAAGGGAAGTGGCTGGGTCTCAAAGGTGGCAGGTTTGGCCAGCTGCTAATGATACTTAATGGCTTTCCAGCCTTGGAAAGCGGGAATAGATGAATGAAACAAGGCAAGAGAGAGGCCTTTGAACTCTGCCCAGCTATTGTTTCATTCAGCTCATTAATATTTTTGAATAGTTTAATGACTATGCAAGTGACTGTAGGTACAGCGGGTACCTAACAGATACACAGGTACCATTAGTAACTCTGTTACTGGAGAGCAAGGTAAACTCCCTTCACGGTGTTCCTGGCTGCCATAAGGGGAAAGCCCAGCTCAATTACCTGGCTAATAAGGGACCTACTATGTGTCCTTAAAAATTCTTTGGGACAGATCTGCCACAGGTTTTTCATGCGAGCAAGACTGTGTTTTCCATCCCCCAAAGTGTGCATTCATCACCCTCTCTGCTGATGTCTGTTTGAATACCCAACTTTTGGAAGCAGGGATTGTCCTTTACATATTTATGCACAGCCTAAACCCCATTCTTAGCTAGATCTGTTGGTTGTTCTTACTATAATTAACTCTAAAATGTTAACTCTGAATGAATTAGAAATACTGCAGTGGTGTACCACAAACTTTCATAAAATCCATAGATGGCATGACTACCCACTGGTACTTACCAACATACAAAAAAAAGATAAATTCCCAAATTTACAAATGAGGGTAAAATGCCAAATTACCAAGTCCTCAGTCAAATCTGTGCATGGCTGATCATGTCTGTCATCTCCAGAAGCTGCATACTCTGACGAAATCGATGATTATGAGGAGATAATTGCTGCAGAAAAAAGCACATTTGAGCCACTGTCTGAAATAGAGTGGTTTGATATCCACAGCAGAAGGAAAAGGGATGTGGTCTCTCCCAATAAAGCAGAATTGCTGCAGTACAAAGTCTGTGTCAGGTAAGTCTGCAAGATCAGCTCTTCACTAGAAAATGCATTCTTTTTTGTTTGTAATTCTTCTCGGCCACCTTCCTTATATCCACAAGGTTGGCACACAGCCTGGTGATCTTCTCTGAGTATGCATACACTGTAAGCCTGCGAGCTCTGTACCGTGGCAAGAGAAAAGGTTTCCACAGAATGTATTAGGTTTAGGTGGTTCACACAGACCTCATACAGCTATTGCACATTCTGCCCCATCAAACTCTGGGCAGACTCTGAAGCACCTGGATGGCTAATGCTTTGAAAGGAGTCTTTCATTAAAGAAAGTAAATACAATTGGAACACAGTAACAACACATTTAGAGTTTCATTGCTTACTGGAGATACGCTATTACTTTCTTCATAGTCATGTTCTGGCCTCATAAAAAAGAAAAAAGTCTACTACTCTTGTGGGGAAGAGAGGAGGCAGAAGGGACATCTTGTTGTGATGATCAAGAAGCAGGCAAGGGTAGAGCTAGTGAGAAAGAAATCCTCCCATGCAGAATAATGCTGAAACTGCTTGTGCTCTCTTTCACAATCTGGCAAGGGTTGCAGATGCACAAAGTGGTGGCTGCCCAGAGTTCTCCTTCTAGAAAGGTGCTGGGTGGCAGAGGCAGGTCATGCTCCCCAACAGAATTTAGCCTTCCCACTGACTTCTGACAAAGCCTCCGAGGCAGTGGTCTTTATCCCCACTCCCAGGCAGCAGCATGAACAATAGCAGGGGAGGGCTGGAGCTACCCTAACTCCCAGATTTCACTCCCCCTAGTCAAACATGTATTCTGTGAATTGTGTGCTGGCTGAAGCACCATTTTCCCCACTAATTGCTCTGTAACATTTATCAACTATCATATCCACTGTTCTGCAGAATATTGCTGAGTGTTAGGGTGAAGTTTAAACAATAATGTGAGAAGCTTGCTTTCTTGTAGTTAAGACACAGGAGAAAAACTGAAGGTACTGCCTACATCATCATACTTCTTTCCTGCACCATGGTACCTCCCTTATGGGTAAAGGAGGGTGTCAAATTAAAAATTTCTGAAGTATCACTAAGTGTATGCAGAATATCTTATGGCAAGCCACCCTATGTGAGTGCAGAACAACTTCATTTTCCAGCAATGACACAACTACCTGATTTTTGAGAAGGTAGAAGCAGAAAAGACTGGAAGTCCAAAATATATGGCTAATAATGGATAGTTAGAGCAATGAGGACTTTTGTCTTGGACAGCAAAGGTGATGTAAACTTGACTTTCTCCATGAAGAATTTAGATGATAAACTCATTTCCTGTCTCCACTCTCCAGGTAATACAGAACAGACGCTTTGTCAGTGCTGTTTACCTTCCCTATCTTCAACAGTTTTTTTATGGTGGAATGAACTGCCCTTTGAAGGTGATTGCTTCTGCCTATAAAGCAAGCCTAGATGACAAGCTCAGGCAAGACAGCTGGGGTTTGGATCACCATTTGACTAGTTTAGATTACTAATTTTGCCTCATGATTCTTAATGAGGTTAGCAGCCAATTTTGAAATTAAAATCCACTTTGTTAAGTTAAATGGAGCGGAATGTTTTGTTTCACCATTAGCAAGCCTGAAGAGCCAAACTTTTCAAAGCAAGCTGGCAGTTCAGTGCAGATGTTCACTGCTGACGGTCTCCCCTATAAAGGTCCACAGGTTCCAATGCACCAAAGATGTCCCTGGTTGATCTCACTCTGCTGAGTGGCTTGGAGCCTGACACAAAGGAACTCGATCAGGTTAGAAACCCACTTTTCTGTGTAATCTTTTATAGCCTTTTCTATAGAAAATTTGTCTTTTGAAATCTTTCCAAAGTCTACAGAATAAAAAAGAGAAAACATATTTTGGATAAATATATTTTCATTATTCTTGTTCTGATAAAATATTTGCTGACTATATACAAGAAATGGAAAGCTTGTGGTGAACAGAGCTTAGCCTTCTTAGTCTCTTGTAATAGAAATCAGGGCAAGGCTCAGCACGGCACTTAAATCCGTGCCTGCCCTTAATACATGTTGCTATCCCCACTGGCACTGTTGTCTTGCAACATGCCGGGACAGTGTCCCCTGTGCTTGCAGGGGGGAAGGCAAGCACATCTTTCAGAGGTAGTTGCTGGCAGGGCACCATGACAAGGAGATGGGTCGCACCTCTCTGCAAAGGTGGCTACAGAGTTTTGGGTTCTGGAACCTGCTTAGCTGGGGGAGGTTTGCCCAGGTTGATGCTCTCAGGGACTGTCTGCTTTAGGCAAGAAGAAAGAGGCCAGAACAAAGCAAACAGCTGAACAAAGTAAATGAGAATATAGAGGGTGGTAACAAAGGTGTTCCTGTTCGGCTAGGGTTTTGTTCTGATTTTTTTTTGTTTGCTTTCCTGCAGTTGGTGATGTCTTCAGACCAGTACATTGAGCACTATGAGTACAAGAAAGGAAGGGTTTTGCTCTATTTTGGTGAGGTAAGTGAACCCAACCATTTTTCCAGTCTCTGTCATTTCAGACAGCATATATAGACTTCCTTTTAAACCTAGTCATAGTTTTTCACACTCAGTTGCCTTCCTGTGATTTATGTCATATGTTGTTGAACACCTCAGATGAAAGAGGGCAGAGGGGAAGAAGGGAAACATGCACCTTCATCCTCGACCTTTCTGAGTTCCAGGAGATGTATTCCATGTTTGGGCTTTGGCTCCCCCCTAAAAAGAGAAATCCTCTCTAGCCAGAAGATGTTTTTCATCCAAGATTAACAAAATGTTAACTGCTGGTCCTGTAAATTCCACATGGACACCTTGTATGTGAAGTTCAGTATTTCTGAACCAAGATCCATATAGGGACAAACAAATGTAAACATTGAAACCCCTAGTTTCTTTGTGCATTTCCCCATATTTTGTATAATGACTGCACCCTACACCCACCCGAGTTGCTTCACCTCCACAGGCAAAGCAGGAGTGTCCCTGTGGAAAGCACACATAGGGCAATGACTTTTTAAAATATAAGGCTATAGGCAAATGAAAAAATGTAAACGTTATTGCCGCTATGTGTGTCCTAGATAATCTGTATATGTAACATAGGTCAAAAACTGCCCCAGACTTTAGCATTTTACTAAGGAAAGTGTATACACTGGCAGCCACTGGTACAGCGTAGGCTGTGAGCATATATTACACCCTTTAATTATACCCGTGCAGGTGGCTTTAGGCAAAAGCTGAAAAGTAAACCCCAAAGTAGTGATGACATGAGTCTGGATCAGAAAGTCTCAGGCAGAAAAGACCTGCACACATCTCACAGAACTGCCTTTACCAGGCTTAGCTCGTCCACAACATCTCCCGATAAAATCATGGAAGGAAATGCCTTCTTCAAGTTGAGGCTACAGCTATCAGGATTAACTCACCTATGCCATCAGAAACAAGGATTCAATAGCTAGTACAGGCACAAATGAATAAGGAACTGACTGGGGAGAGTTAGTTTACTCAACATAACTATTGTTCCTTTTTCCTCCAGCTCACAAGCGGACCAGACCCGGATTGTATATCATTTGGGGCAAAGCAAATCAATCCCATGGGATTGGTTCAGCCAGGAAATGCCATCCTTTATGATTTTTACAACCCTGGTAAGGGCACAGGAAAATGATATGTAGCCGATTGAAAAATAGACACTCAAGAACAGCTCTAGTCTACAGAATGATGGTTTGGATGTAGTGTGTGAAATGACATTATTTTGTTGAGTGTTAAAATAACCTGCCTCTAATACTGTCTTCTACTACCATGGCTTAAGACCATCTAAATAGAGATCCTCTCAGGAAAGGTCTGTTACTGCAAATGGACTGAAAACAAAAACTTTAACACTTGTGGATTTTTAAATCAGGTTTTCCGAGTTCCTGTTTCTCATGGCGCTTTTAAGCATGTTCCACTCACATTGTCTTTTTGGTCAGGCTGTCTTTCTAGGCATCTAAGACAGAAAACCTTAGAGGTTTGGGTTATGTACTGTGCTTGCTGGAGGAACCAGTCTCTCCTCCATTCAAAGGAAGTTAAATGAAAATCATCCCCATTTGTCAGAGTTATATAAGCAGTATTTGAAAATTAGGTCAAGTCTCTACTTTTCCTGAAGCTGAGAGATCCAAGACAGTTTAAACTAGGTTTGTTTAAACCACTAACTATTGGTGATCCTATCTCTCTCTTCTGAAATAGCACAGTTCTCACTTGCAGCTCTATGGTCTAAAGATGCTTTTAAGATGAATGCTTTTCAGAGGAAACAACAACAAAAAACCCTCACCCAAAAAACCAAAACCAAAACAAGGGGAGAGTACAACTTTAAAAGAAAATTTCCAGACAAAAAAACCCAAAACCCAAACTGAGCAAAACAAAGAAACAGGAAGGGGGGTGGGGGGTGGTGAGAACCAAAAAACAAAACAAAACAAAAAAACAACCAAACCCCAAATAAACCAAAAGCAACAACACAGGTTGTTGCCCAGCTGAAAGGCAAGGTGATGCCCATACTCTAAGTGCCTAGGCTATAGGTCTTTGTGGACTGCTGATGCGCCCCTTAGTGCTCTGATTTCCCTGGACCAGGCAAAAGTTAAGCTGCAAATGTTGTTTCCACTGCATAGGCTTTCCCACCTGAGTTTTCTGAGACAAGCCATTTTATTTCTTCTTCACAGACAGAAAGTGCAGCGTGTCCTACAGTGCTCCCATGCATAGCGCCATGCTTTCAAAGTTGTGCCACGCCAGTGTTTGCCAGTGTGCAGAAGGTAAGAAATGATTAAATAGACTGGTCTAAAAGAAGACAGTTACTTCTACAAACAATTAACATAAGAACTGTGAAGCCCAGGAAGGACCATTACAATTATTCTAATGCATAATACAGGACACAAAGCATCCTCTAGTATGTTCAGTACTGAACTGAAAAAAAATTTAAGATATCCAGGATTTATTTTATAGTTGAGTGCAATGTATATATACATGTGCATACATACATAAAAGACCTCCACCATACCCCTAAGAAAGTTGTTCTGCTGTTTTATTCTATTCTCTGTAAATATTTCCTAATTTCCTAAATATCCATTCATTCAGAGACAGATATATCATTTATTTTCCTCACTCTAGGTCCCTGCCCAAAACAAAGATCAACTTTCAGTAAAGCCGTAACACAAACCACACGCCTCAGTTTTGTCTGCTACTACCCTGTTTCAGATTATGGTAAGGCATGAAAGACAACTGTTGATTTTGTTTAAACATAGTTCTTTTTAACAAGGATACATTTGTAGATTTATATGGCCAGACCTCTCCTGAAATGGGTAGGGTTTCTCTATCTGGCCTGGAGGCTGAGATGAAACAAAGCCGTGTGCTATCGCAGTCATCAAAGGGAAAAATAAAGGCCTCAGAAAGATGCTGGGGGATGCTGGGGGAAGGAAGCGCAGACAACATAATGTCACATGGTTTAGACCAGGGGTGTGAGTGCCACCATCCCCACCATCCCTAATGTTACAGGACGGAGATAAAGATCAGGCTCTGCATGCTACGCCATCGCTCAGCAGCTCCTTCTGCAGAGCCAGGCAACAATTTTCCCCTTTGTTAATTTGCCTTCCTGGCCTCCTCTTTGAATGGGAAGTTGGAAGAGCTACTGAAGGAAAACTGATTCAGCAGCTTTGCTAGGTGAGATGCTAACAGAAGGACAGGGAAAAAAATGAAAACCTAATCATATAGGATCTTCTTTTAAGAAAAATACAAACAGGAATAAAAATCTAGAGGTCGTTGATCAATACCCGAGTTTCTAAAAGCATATCAGGAATACAGGATTACTACCCTGTTATCTTTCATACCCTCGTAATTTATGAATAGATGGTACACCAGCATCTGCATAAACATCTGGTAAAAGCATACCTATTTTTCAGGTTTGGGATGAAATCTTTTATTTCCATCTGACTTCACACAGTTGTTGTCTGTTGCAGTGTACGAGGTGGAGGTCCTCAATAGTACACAGAAGAATGTTTTTGATTACTATGAGGCTAAAATCCACAGAATCCTTAAAGCCAGTAAGTATCCAAATGTTTGGCTCCTTTCATGGACCTGTAGGAAAACTGGGTTGATTGAACGTTAGCCGGTATGAACATGCAGATGCCTTCTCTTGCTGTAGAAAGTAGGGTCAGAGATACTTCTATACTAGGCTTGCAAGAAGCCTGATTTCTTGCAAGGCTCATTTTGTGCAGCTACCTCACTGTTCAGTTCAGCTCAGGGGTAGTTGTTGGCTTTGGTTCACATTCAGAGCACAGGAGCATCAATCCTTTCAGACTAAACTAAACCAGAAGACTTATTCCAGCTGCATTTGGTCTATGGCTCTGAACTGGAGCTAGTCTAAGGTAAAACTCTCCAAAAACATGCATAGAGTGAATATTAGATTTTCTGTATCATATAGTTCACATAAAGTCTATAAAAGACTACTGTTATTGATCCACAATTTTTTTCTACTGTACACATATGCACTGACCTCTGTTTTGATACTAGATGAAGCTCTGAAGTGCTTGTTACTCTAGTAAATTATCAAGCACTTGCAATCCTTATGGAACAGGCTAAAAGTTGTCCACGATGACTTGTCTGAAGTCAGGTGAACACAGGAAAACCTCAAGAACTTCAGTTTAGTAATGGTGATAGAAAGGCTTCTTTGTTGCTATTTCTTTAGGTGCAGTGTAAAGATTTGCACTGCTCTCAGACCTTTTTCAGGCCTGCCATCCCAGCTGTCCCCAGGTGAACTTTATCAGCAGCATCAGTGAAAACTGACACTCTTCAAAGTAATTTCTGGAGAGGATGTCAGGTGAGTTCTCAGTCTTCAGCCGCTGTGGTATCATGCGGTTGACAGTTTTGAGTTTGGCAGCCAGAGATTGCCTTTAAAAAGCAACTTCAAAGATTTTGAAATCTTCCCTGTCTGAAACAGAAGAATTAACTCCCTCAGACTTTGCCCAGGGGACTGGCAATGTCACACAGTACTTTATGGCACACAACTTGTGATCTGGGCCCAATGTTCAGTTCCTGTTGGAAAATCATGTCCACACTTCGTGAGTCCAGAGACAGCATCTGTCACACCCAGGGCTTTCTGTATGCAGGGTTAATGATACCTAGTGATTACAGTACCATGCTACCTAGTGATTACAGTACCATGATTGAAAGTTTCATTAATCCCCCCAGAAAACCTACAGGATTTAGATCTAGGCCCCTGTGCATTTGTACTCACAACTAGAAAAATTTTGTTTCTTGGCAGCTGAGAGAAACATCCTTTCAACATAAAGTTGAAAAGAAGAGATGACTTCTCCCACTGCTACCTCCTTCTTTTTGATCCCTTTAAAATCCCCTTTGGTTTGTGCTATATGATGGTAGGCTTTCAGCAGGCTTGGGAAAGGCTGGGAAGAGGCATGAAGCCATGATGATGAAGAAAAAGCAAGACAGTGCATCCATATCAGCTCATGACTGAACTAAAGTTATCTTTTGTACTTTTTGTGGGTGTTTTGAGTGAAGTTGGTCTCTGTTGCTGTCACCAAGGGTAGGTGAGAATTAGCAGGATAAATTCTCGTTCTCTGGACCCATGGCATCATTTCAGTATCAATCCTTCAGAAGACAGATGGAAACACTTATTTGTGCTTGGAAGTCAGCAAAAGAGAATATCGCAGATGTTCACTCCTCAGATTACTTTGATTATTAATAGAATTAGTGCATGTGTTTTGTATGGCTAACATATATGCTGTCTTACGATTCCTTTAGGGGAATAGTATGGCCTGTGAAAACCAGCACAGAATCCTTCCCCTCCTCCCCCCCCACAGTTTTTTTTTTATTTCCTGTTATATATTCTAAAATCTGAAGTAATTGTTTCCCTTAAATTCTGCTTGGATGCTTTGGAACATTATTTTTTTTTTTAATTGGAGCTTTAGAATTGGAAATTACATAATAACCTGTTAAGGTAATAACTCAAATGCTCATGATCCTCACAGTCTGAACTGTATTAGGCCATTTGTGAAGCATATGAACCAAGAAACACCATGGTAATTTAAGCACAACAAACCCGAGCCATAACATCATCGTTTTGTCAAGTAGTTCTGACTCTTCTTTACATTCCTTGAACAAAATGAAAATGCAGTACACCATATAGCATAGGAACAATAGAAAAGTCTTGGGTTATATGAGAAAACCTTCAGTATTGTATTATTCTTTGGAAAAATGCACATGTAAAACAGCATACAATACTGAAGACTGACTTTTCCCTGGTCTGTAAGTACCGTATGTAAAATTAAAGCAAGTTTTAAGGAATAGCATAAGGTTCTTAGTGCTAGGTTTCACAGATTAGCACTCGACATCAAATTCTCTTGAATTTTATTACTGTTAAAATATTCTACTTCAGGTTTTTATTCTACTCCTAGGGTTTAATTTTAAAAACTAGACTTTCCACACTTGTAATATAATACTTTAGAGAGCAGAAGCTGCACAAACTTCTAACTGTGGAAGCTGTAGGAAGACTGTGGTATCTTACTTGTAATTTAGGCTGGTTTAACGTTGAATTTGTCACCACAGTTGTGCATGACAATTCACATTATAGTTAGAGAGTAAGCAATTAGAACATTGCTGTTATTTGATTTTTTTTTTTCCAAATGGACTTTGAAAACCATTGTTCTAGCCAAACAACACAGTATCCTCATGATACGTGGCTAGCCTGATGAATAAGCATCTCTCCAGCTCTCATGTCATTGCAGTACCTGAGTAGCTTTCTCTTCTGCCTTGGATATCCAGTTCTGTAATGGAAGTGCAGCTCTTGAATGGAAAATCTTCTGGGCCAGAATCCAGACCAGAATCTTGCTAAGTTATTTTAATGTGGAGATCACCAAGTGCATGTCCTACATATCAGCTTCAGAGGAATAGCATAAAGGCTGTATCGGTGAAGTTCAGGTCAGGTGTGCTAAGGAGAGTGAGTTTTTAATACTACCTGTTGCATTGTTGAGCCTCCAGATGCTTGAATTTAGTTTGCTAGCTCTTAAGACCACTATGAGCTTGAGCAATCTGAAATATATGATAGCATGTTTTCTTTTTCCTTCGGCTTTTCCTCCAATCTTTGAGATTTAAACAAACTCCATAAGGCCTGACTGAAAGTTCTCTATAGCAAAACAGCTCCTTTAATAACTACTGAGGAGGCCAAGACAACCAGCTGAGACAGAAATGGCTTACTTTTTGTCAGGTAATGTTAAGGTAAAGATATCCTACCGTAGCATGGTCATTTATTCCCATGTCAAGCCAGAACCCCCAAGTGAAGTATTACCTTGCCTTAGCAGTGGCATAAACGATCACAAGGGGCTGATGTGTCCTGTGGGCTACGGTTCTATTCTTTATTAGAAAAATTTGTGGGTTTTTTTCTTCTCCTGTCACAGCTACTGATGAAAGCATCCAAATAGGTTCCCACCGACAGTTCCTAACACGCTCCACGTGCAAGTTAAACATGGTCGCTGGCAAACGGTACCTCCTCATGGGGAAAGATGGGGAAACTGTTGATTCCAACAACAAGTAAGTGCAATGGTTCCTGAGCAGCAGTGGCTGCTATCATGGAGCATGAACCTCCAGAAAGCAAAGGGAGGAACAGATTTCTTAGGGATTGATTCTGCTGGCTTTTCTAGCGTGCAAAGAGTACCACTCTTTGGTGGCAAAAGAGTAGCTGTGGGGAACATCTGAGCCACCCAAATCTATTGGCTCATGCATCTGTGCAGAGCCTGGTTCCCACACTTTTCAGAATCAAAATCTGGCCCTGACTCCACTGGGTTAAAAACGCACAGCTAGAAAAAGAGAAAGGCAAATGCTACACAATTCCATCTACTGCAGATGCCTTACACAACTCCTGTGTTTGCAAAAGAAATCGGTGGGACCATGGCTAAGAGCAGCTCTCAAGTTTTCTGTTATATCATGCATGCAAATAGCATATTCTTCTCATTTCTCACTGGCACACTAATGAAAAAACGGGAATTTATCTGAAGAGGAATTTAGTCTGACACCATCAAATATTCAGTGAGGAAGGCATCTTATATGATTCATTTCCCTGCACCGAACTGGAGAAAGTTAGTGCCTCTGAGAGCTTCTAGGAGGGAGACGTTTTCAATCAAATTGTGAGCGCCACTTCCTAAAACCTTGAAAAGTTCCCTCTCCCCATCTCTACATGACACCAAAGTGAGTGCTTAAGCCAGGGACCTGCTTCAACAAAGACATGCTAAAGACTGAAGGCTCCCAGCAGAGGTGTAACCTCTGAAGTCCTCTCCATTCCAGTCATAAAATGCCAGAAGCTACACAGCTTCTGATCACAGAAAATTAGGAAACATTCTGGAGTAGTCTGCTGAAGCTAAACTCCCCTTCGCTGTGTCCCATTGGCATGCACTGGGGCATTTTGTACCACTCCAGAAAACTCTAAACTTAGTCCAAGCTTACCTGGTGTCACTCAAAATACACGTACAGCCAGATTTGTCCCAGATTAGCACTGATACTTCCCAAACTTTATCGAGTTATAAGCTCAGTTAACCTACTGATGAAACTAGGTTTCAGGCAAGCTTCTTGGCTAGTATAACTCTGCCTGATCTCAGAGGTGCCTCGGTGGAGGGATGTCACGGGGATTACCTTTCCCATTGCTCCATGTCAGCAGTAACAACTCACCTCCTTTGCCTGTCCCACTTGCACCCAGGATGCAGTACTTCCTTGATGCACAAGCCTGGGTAGAGAAAATTCCGAGTGCCAGCGAGTGCCGCACCACTCTGCGCCGGGAAGCCTGTGCTCACCTGCAGGACTTCATGAACATGCCTGATGGCCTCTGCCTCTTCTGAACGATCGCTCTGATCCCACAGCGTAGCTGTATGACTGTGACTCAGCTTCTTCCCGAATTTTTTCTTGCAAAACCTGTGCATCAGAATGGCACCTGAAACATTGCAGAGTTGCTTCTGTTGCTATCTGTTTCACTGATTGGAGTATCTTCTTGTAGATGTATGTGTGGGGGTAATACAATAAAAATGGCAGTTACTCTACTAGTTATTGCGTTTATTGTCCCTGTCACTGGTGAAGCGACAGCAGGAATTTCTGTTTCCCTGATCCATTATACAACAGTGCAATTATCCTGCAGAGGATCAAATGAAAAATCATTGGGCTTGCAGAGGTGATTAATTCTTGCAGTCATTGTCACTGGACACAAAAAGAGGCCAAGAAGTCTGCATGGGTCAGAAACAAGACTGGGCATTCATGAGATTAGCGAGTACAGCCAGTCTTACACTGCTGCTGAGTGAAAAGAGATACACTCATGCTTCAGCACATCAGTTAATTTCTTATTTTCATTGTGAGTCCTCAGGTAGGGGAACAGATGATCCCACTCGTACCACAGCAGGACTCCCATACGTGCTTCTGAAGCTGGAAAAGGAACTGGCCCACAACAGGACTGGATGTGTCCTGTGCCTGATCCAGGAGCCGTGCACAGGCTAGTTAGTGCTGACAGCTCACTCAGGACATAGAAGTGCTTTTTAACTGCACCCTGTAATCACAAGTCTTTCAAGCTTTTCTTTTTTTTAGAGTTTAATTACTTTGCATTACTTAAAAACAAACCAAAACAAAAAACCGGACGCAACCTGTAGCTGCATTTTTCTAAAGCGCTGCTGCTTCTGCAGGTATGCAAACAGCTCTGTAGTGGAGATGCAATATTTGTCAGGGAAAGGTAGGGGGGTTTGCTGTCACGGTTAGAAAGGCTTCCACAAATGGTAAACTAAGTTGATGATGAAACATGACCCTAAAACTCAAACCCTCTCTTTTCTTAGGATAGGAAAAAGTCTGTAGAAAACGTTTTGATAACACTGATAAGTAGATCACCTGCAAATACAGGTTTTACATCTTTCATTTGCCAGCGAAATGCCAGTTGGCCGTCATGTCTGAAGCAGACGAGCTACAACGAAAAGCTGAACAGGTCACTATCCTCAGATGCCCATACCATTGTCTTCCTGCCAGCAGCTACTGAGCACAAAAATTGGCCACCTCGACTGCTTATGTTACACTGCAGTAAAAATAAGAAGAGGTTGTATCAACAATATGATAATTAATAGGTCCATCCTGATCTGCTTAATTTGGAATCAAATGTGTACTGGATAGGAGGGAGAGCAGTGAGCCTTGTGGGGACAAGACACTAGACAGCAGCAGCACCTACCAGAACAGCTACACCACGAGAGCCTTCAGATTCATAGCAGGCAGCTGGAAAATAGAATCACAGAATCCTAGAATGGTCAGGGTTGGAAGGGACCTCTGGAGATCATCTAGTCCAATCCCCTGCTAAAACAGGTTCTCCTAGAGCAGGTTGCACAGGATCACATCCAGGTGGATTTTGAATGTCTCCAGAGGAAACTCCAGAGCCTCTCTGGGCAGTCTCTTCCAGTGCTCTGTCATCCTCAAGGTAAAGAAGTTCTTCCTCACATTCAGATGGCACTTCCCATGTTGCAGTTTGTGCCCATTGCCCCTTGTCCTGTTGCTGGGCACCACGGAAAAGAGCCTGGCCCCATCCTTCCTACACTCACCCTTAAGATGTTTGTGTGCATTGAGAAGGCCCCCTCTCAGTCTTCTCTCCTCTAGATCAAGCAAGCCCAGCTCTCCCCGCCTTTCCTCAGAAGAAGGGAGATGCTTATTGTATATAAGACCTGCACCGCCGCATAATGACATCTGCAAAGGAGGATAAGAAACTTCCTGATGGTGCAAGACAGATACTTTGATTAATATAGAAAAAAATTTTTCCCTTGAGGATTGCCCCAGCTTTCAGATCTAGGAAATATGACTGTAATATCTGGACATATATTCTCCTCCTTTTGTTACAGAGCTTGTAGAAATGTCAGTTATATGGCAAAATCCAGCTGAGGTCAGTAAAGCAAGCGCTGATTTCTACTCATATAAGGTAAAGAATAGGCTGTTCCACTGATATACCAATTATCCAGTAATTCTGCTAATAGTTATAAGGAATACCTCTAAGGTTAGGGGCCAAATTCTTCTTTCTGCTCCACAGGACTTAAATTAAATACCAGTACCTGACACTTTTGCTGTGTTGCATACATCAAGAGCTCAGAGGTTCTTGCTTAGCAGACAAATCACCAAATAATTGCTACACTCAAGACTGTAAAATGTGGTGAAAGCATCATTAAAATTTAATTTTAAGTCTAACATGCATTTTACATATTTTATTCCATTTTTATATATTTTCTTCCATTTAACTTGGAGATGAGTCTAAACTGAAACTGCTTAGTGCCTGAACCTTGCAAATGCAGTCTCCAAATGTGGAAACTATGTGTGATTATTAAACTATTTTTACTTTTATTTTTGGTACAGAGGACCCAAGCATGCTTCTCCTTTAATTCTGGTAATCCGGAACCTCTTGCTTCCCAGGAAGCCTGGGAAATGTCTCTGCCCAAGGAGCTAGTGTAGAACAGTCTCTATCCCTCCTTACTTCTCTGCCCCGAACTCTTAAGCATATTTATAGGGAAAGGGAAGACAATGGTGGAATTATTCTTTGCTGCCAAGGTTGTTAGTGTTTGTAGGTAGCGCAGCTGAAGACCTGCTGGAGACTCAGCCAGCACCACGGAGGCCTGCCTGAGTGCTTCAGAAGCATTCCTCTCGCCCTGTGCTGCCACGACCTGCAAAGTAAGAGACATGGAAATGGCACTGTGATGGTGTCCATAGTGGGGGAAAATTCATCTTTACAATGAGGAGAAAACAAACAGGCACTTGGATGCCTGGGACAAGAATACAAGAGCTTGGGGGCTGACATTGCCATGGGTCTCACCTTAGCTCTTGTCTCTCGAGCAGCCTCTGCTTCAGCTGCCATTGCCCTCTGCATGGCCACAGGAATCCTGACATCTTTGATCTCCACACGGGCCACTCTGATTCCCCACTGCTCCGTAGCGCTGTTGAGGATAGCCTTAGGGACAAACACACAACCCACCAGGAAGAGCACAGTGCTGGCAGAGAGAAAACCCCGCGCCGCACCCTGCTGCTTGGGCAGAAGGAAGGGCAGCACGCAGACCTGCCCCAGAGAAAGACGGGGCCGTCCAGGGGCACTAACACCCAACGCGCTGCGCGTACAGCGGGTACCGCAGCCTTGTGAAACTCCTGTCGATCAACACTGGTGTTCTCCTGTGTGGCTTCTCTACTGCCTCCTAAGCAACGATCCCTGCCTTTTCTTTAGGGGGCCACTTTCCACACTTCACCCTTTTACAAAGTAAACTTTACAAAGTAAACAAAGGGAACTTCCTACAACAGCGCGACACTGTGAAAGCACGTCAGAGCACACCGTGGGTGAAAGACAGCGCACAGCGCTGCACGCTCCTCTGTGCTCAGGCTCCTGGGCACTACTGCAATTCACGTCACCACCATGCCCCGCAGCCGCTCTCCTGGCTGCAGAGGGGCACAGTCTCTCCTGGATTCCACTACGCCTCGTCTCTGACTGACAAGAGTAAATCAGTTGTTGGACTTCTTCTCTGCTCCCTCCTTGGCTGTGAAATAAAACCCCCAGACAGATGGCATTTCAAAGTGTAAAGGAACTCAGTTCTGCACTCTTAGTTGTTATGACAGGAGATACAAGCCTTGCCTCCATTAAACCTCAGTCAAGGGTCTGCTCAAGACAGAGCTTCCCATGAACAGCAGGCTTCCTCACCACTTGCAGTGGCCTCTGTGGAAAGATTAAAGTAATTTATTCAAGTAACTGGATAATTTCAGAATCTTAATTGCCTTTTGGTAGGAAATAACCTTTCTACAAGAACCTGGGGAAATACCTTTAGAATAACTCTTTCTGACTTTAAAAATTAAGACGATAAGTGAAAAGAAAACATGAAGGAAAATTTTGTTATCGTTGTTGAAGAAAAAAAAGAGATTATTCCTAATTTGCTACTCCTCAGAACATGTCTCCATGCTGCTCAGTGAATTTTGAGAGCCAGATTTACCTGAATACTGTGCGCGATCTCCTCACGACCTGCCAGGAGCTGAGCCAAGCTCTGTGTACCCAACACACCTCTCAGGGTGCTCTGTGCCACGAGGAAGGTAGCTGAGTGGACATCAGTGACGTTGGCGACTGCGCTGACAGCACTGTGGATCCTGTAGCATACCACCCCATCGACCTGGGCAGTAACGGCATCTTTCGTGAGAATCTGCATTCCAGAAACATATAGAATTAAAGAAGGGAAATAATTTGTTTTCCCCTTAGTGAAACAAAGGCCCTGGTAAATCAAGGAAGCTAAGAATTTCTTTTGGTTTCTTTGACATTCCCCTGAGAAATTACTTCAAAGAAGCTATACAGCATCACTACAGTTTAAACTGAGGCAAAATAGCGTACATGGCCTTTAAACAAACTGTTTCAATGGTAAGTGAATATCATAACTTGAATTAATTTCTTCTGTAATAATAGATTATGATTACCCTTTTCCTTTCTTGTAGAAAGGGCCATTAATAATTTTATACACTGCATGCAGTTTGGAAGATCTGCACTACTTCCCCCTAAACAATGTATTTCTAAGAAACACCAGCAAATCAAAACAAAAATGAAAAGCAAAGTGCAAGAAATTGTGAGAAGAAACTCTGAAAAAATATTTTAAGTATTCATAGAGGAGTTGTGTTATCTTTTGCCAGACAAGTCCCCATGCCTCAGCAGGCAGCTGGCCTCAGTGGAGCACTGATGATGTTCCACTGTCTCTTCCCTCCTTAGCATCTGCCGCCTGCAAACCAATGTTTCACGGGAGCCCTGCCAGCAGCTGCAGAAGCCACAGCAAAAGCTGCTAGACCTTGTACAGCACAAGTACTGCAACCGTCTTCCTTCCAGACTCCTGTTTCAGGGGAGCCATTTTTCATTCCACAACATGCACCCGTGCAACCTGCACTCTGAGGAAAGGCTCTTTGTGATTACGGAAAGGTAATGGTCCAGGGAACAGCTCTGGAGGCAATCGCAAGGGGCAACCCTGGGGGCCAAAGGGGTCCTGGGGCCATCTCTTCCCTCTCTGCTCTTCGTGTAAGGATGGGGACAGCAGTGCCAGCTCCATGAGTAGAAGCATTGTACTGCAGTGGGGCTGGGGCAACACGGAGTGAAAAGTTGATCAGGAGGATGGGAACTGCTCAGCAACTGATTCTTCAGATTAAATTCTTCAGTCAATGTCTGTCAGTATCATGCCTACAGATACGCCCCTCCATTCCTGCTTGGATCTGAGTTCAGTGGATGGTTGCCTGCTAATTCATGTTAATTTAAGGAGATTTGTTACCCCTATGTAATTTGCCTTCTCAGAAGCACAGAGTACGTGTACCTTCAAGCAGCAGCTACATCAGTGAAGGCTTTTTGGAATGGTGAGCTGCACGTCAGACCCAATTCTATTAGGACATTAATTTCTGAAATTTTTTAGCCTCTCCTCTCTTGTCCTCTCTGTTTCCCATTTGCAATTCTGCCTCCCCTCCCCCTTATCATTTATCTCACAGTTCTGAATATTAGCAAAAGGAGTTTGCTTGGCCTGCAATGATGTGTCTGCAGGTTTTCATAAGCAGAAGTTTTGTAAACAGTTTGGAAGCCAGAAGATACAGCAAGTAAGCTAAATTCTATATTGTAGCTCACAGCTGCAAGGCTATAAAACACCTGCATTGTTTTTGATCGTGCCATGAATCCACTCTACCTTTTATTTCTTAGATGGTTGCCAGAGAATAGTTACCTCTTGTGGAGGAATGTTACAGGTAACCATTCTAAGATCAACCTTGATAAACGTATCTGTACACGGAAGTATGAGGATCATACCTGAAAAATAAAAATAATTAGATGAAAAACCTCTGAAAGCTAAGTCTAGAACCAGGTATCCTGTACAAAGCAATCAGAAATACCCACAGGGTGGGGAATGAACCCACCTTATTACTACAGCTGTCCTTTCTGCTACAGGAGGTGACAACAGTAAGGTTTTGCTTTTTCAAATAACAGGGAAATGCAGATATCTGCAAACAATCTGAATTTATTAGAGCTTAATGACCTTGGGCTCCGGACTGGTAATGGGCAGATTGCAGGTCTGGTCTCAAATCTACCATGAGACTTTTGGCAAAAACTCCTTCCATGCCTTTCTTTAGTTTCCCCTTATTAAATCATAAGCCATCTGTGGTACCGTATGTGGGTCCCCAGGAAAGACACCGCTGAGGTCCAGATTCCTGCACCACCTGTAGGCTCCCACATGAGGAACGTTGTCCCAGGGTCTGATACATCCTGTGAAGGAGTCCCCGACATAAGAGACGGACACTTGACATAACTATTCCTCTAATCTCAGCACCTTGCTCAGGTGCCCAGAGCCACACAGAAGAGCTCTGCACCTGCCCTAGCCGCTTTTGGGACCACATGGCTGTTACTCAAGAGGAAGGACAGTACCTGAAAAGGACTTTTTCCTCTTATTTCGACTTCCAGTGTCCCCAGTTTCATTGCACAGAGGTGGTAACTGCACCAGTGCAAATACCTCATGCTGTTGGGTTTGGCTTGTATTTGTGATTTGCAGCCTGATCCTAGGTGACGGTAACAAACTCTGGATAGATGCTGAGTGTCCCTGCCCTGGCGCATTTACCACTTTCAGAGCCGCAGACAGCTAAAGAACTGGCAGCAACAGGTAGTGTTGGAAGTGAGGTAGAGGGAAAGTGGCCACAGTCACTCCAAAAAGTCTGTGGCAGACCTGAAGACTGAATTTAAACCTTCCTGTCCTGCACCAGTGTCTGCAGCATGAGCTTAACCTGTTGTTGTCCAATCTACTCAGCAGCAAATCCACACCTGGTATCAAGGTCCTCAACCTTCTGTGTTGTGCTGTGACAAGCGGTGGGCTTTATCTTCTCTTCAGAAAAACAAACACCCTGCAGGTAAAAGAGCTGCAGTGGAGAGGACCATCTCATCCCCCTCGTGCTACGAAGAAGGATTTATTTCATGGACCTGTGCAATTCTCTATGTGGTTAGAGTGCATCATACTTAAATAAAAGCAGTGCATCATAACAGGAGTAAAACTGCATGCATTCACCTGGTCCCTTTGCTTTCTTAGACAGTATACGTCCCAGCCGAAATACAACAGCACGTTCATATTCTCTGATAACCTAGGAAAATATTTTAAATTTAGAGTGTTACCATTAATTCTATCCCTGCTCTCTGGTTTGATTTTTTTAAATCTTTGGCATCTATATTAAATGTAAATAAATGTACAATAACATAGGAACCAACAAAGCTGCAAATCACGAGGCATTTCAAGTCTTCCCCTCACCTCATGCTTTTCTGCGAAAACTCAGCCCCCCTGGTCCTGCAAATGGAGTACTAAACAGATCAAATATGAAAGAATTGTCACTGATCTAACAAGGCTACCCACAACCCCCTCAACATCAATACTACACTCAGAGGAGCTATAGGCAAAGGATGTCTTGCTTGAGATAATCTAGCTAACTACTGTGGTTACTGTAGCAGGACTACTCAAGGCCTGGTGTTCAGGGCAATCACCCTGGTAACTCACCCCTAAAAACTGCTTTAAATTAATCATATTCTGCCCATGTCTTGATGGGGCATTTTGTGGGTTTAGGTTATATAGCAGCTCAATGCAGGGAGCCATGTTCCCATGTGCTCATGTTAATCACTATTGCTGGCAGCATCAAATAAGAGTTCTTCAGAAAAGTTTGTAGATTTATTCTCCCAGTGTTGCAAAGCAGGGAAATTTAACTGTTGATTGAGAATGGAAGAAATTAAAAGAGTAACTTGTGGTGATACAGAAAGTCAGTGGAAGAACACGACTCTCGGTCCCAGACTGCATCTTCACTACAAGCACCTATGATTTCCAAAGAGTAAACGTGAAGTGCCTTGTCTTAACAAAATCAAGAAATCAATAAATGTAAGTAACAGTGATGATAATTTATGTGCCTCAGATCCCACTAGCTTACCTTGATACATGTCCAGATGGAAATAGGAAAGGTAACAAGCACCAGGAGGAATGAAAGCGAAACCAGGATCCAGCCACAGACGCCAATGCCTTCCCGTCTGTCAGCTATAACAAAAATAAGGAATAAGAGCAATGAATGCAAATTTTGAAAAGTTATCTGAGGCATGTAGATCTAGCCCAGTGCAATCATGAGGGACTGCAAACTCACTCCCTCTTCCTCCCTCCTATCCCTCATAGAAAGTCATAAAAACACCTAAGCAAATATCCAGCTATATTGCCCTTTTGCCCAAAACGTTAAAAGGGTCAGAAAGTACATTTTGCAAGAGGAAAGAAAGAGGAAAAATGAAAAGCATTGCCAAAGCTGAGGGCTGTGAAGGAGAAATAAAACATTGGGTGGAGTATCCATGGATATGAATCTCTGTCAGTGTGCCATGAGTGGGGCAAAAGATTTAGTTCATATGAAACAGCTAATAATGAAAATGAGTGGAACTCCTGCTGCCTTTAGATGAACATTTTGAGGAATATTTATGGACCAGTTCATCCACTGGACCATAAGCTTAAAAACCAGTGCTTGTCAAAGTGCACGCCCCTGCATTTTGAGCAATTCTCTCACTGGATGCAGCTCGTCTCATCCCAGAACGTAATGATAATGAAATTTCATTATTTCATTATCATAAAAACACATCAAAATACTTTCATCATTTTAGTGCCTGAAGGGAAGGCAATGGTGAGTTGTTGTTCAAGTACTAGAAGTTTGGGAGTCTCTTTGTAAGGAAAAGGTGACCAAGGAGCAGCTGCTCTTTGAAAAGCAGCTGGAGCCACTGAGGTCCTCAAAGAAGAGAGTGAGGAGTGGAACAGGACAGTCGTGCCACCAGGATGGAGTGCTGCAAGGTCAACTGAATTTTGCTAAATGTAGAAATGCCCTGGCTCAGGAGAGTCACAAGAAAAGCAGAAGCTGCAGGGATGTGGGCTGGGCTGGCCCCAAGGGCTGCCCGACTGTCAGGTTTGGGCCAGAAGAAAATCTTTGCAGGCATGAGTATCAGCAGACAAGAAGCTGAACACCACACCCTGTTTCCCAGCCCAAGAGGAAGAGGCAGGAGAGACGGATGAAGGCTCAGAGGTCTTCTAAAGAATGTCCCCCATCCTGATGGAAAGATGCAGCATGATTTGGATGTTACAGGGTTGCACTGGGAAATTCTGACATCAAATTCAATTCATATGCAGACAGAAACTGATAAATAGAAAAGAAAATGATTCATTTTATACATTGTGAGAAAAAACTTGTCACCACAGCGAAACAGCATGAGGCTACCTGATCTGTAACACACAAGTTAACAGACCAGCAGAGCAGGACTGACAGGTTTGTCAGAAAAAAACCCAGCAACCATGGAGGAGGAGGCACAACACATCGCTCCTGCAGCTCCTTCCTCCCTCCAGCATCCATCCGTGCAGCTCTGGCAATGCAAACTGCAAGCCTGGGTGTTCCAGCCAAGCCCTTTGCTGCTTGCAGTCTTGCCCGTCCTAATTCTGAGGTCCCCACTGCAGGTTTAATTACTTGCACATAAATATGTTTGCATCCAAGAAGGCCAAGTTTCAAGCCTTCCTGAGAGTTGAGCACAGAACTGGTGCACTGGGAGCCCAGCTTTCCTCCCGACCCTTTCCAAAAAACAGTAATTTGAAACCCCTGGCTGTTTTGTGAGGTATCATCAGCCATTCTGCAATCAGTGGTAGGAATGGTAGGAGGAGCTCCCCTGAGTAAATTACCAGGAAGACCTTAAGGCCATGTGTATGGAGACAGGGCTTTTGCTTTAATGTGAAAATCTTTAACGCTTTCACTGCTGCTTGTTTGCCACACAGTGTACTTCAGGTTGAACTAGTCAGGCTACAACAGGTACATGATGTACCAGCAGTCAAGTGCCTTTTAATCAGTGGAGGGAGGTCAAGGAAACTCATGGAATGGGCAACATTCATAATTCTTCATCCAAAACTTGGGGAAATCAATCATGAAGGGATATTGTATTCAGCAGAACTCAACATTCTGCACTCCCTCTATTTCATTTAAACGATTAGCTTACAGAAAAACGTCTGCAGATCTATTTCTCCAGTGCCAAACATGGTTATGAAGAACCTCCTTAAAAGCAATTTTGGATTGTAGCATCATCTACCATCACCCACCTGAAACCACTGTGAAGATACCTGGCAGGAATGACATAATCCACAGACAGGGGGAATGGCTGGGAACAAATGCCTACAGTTTGCAGACTGATATTCAAGCAGCTGAGAAGAAGTAGGGGGTCAAGATAACACCTATCACCACTATGGGCAAAAAGCACACATCCAAAACTCGACAAAGTACAATGGAATCCTTCTCCATGAGAACTGTCCTAGAGATCCTCATGCCAACTAAAAACATAGATTCCAATAAGGAGGATATGAAAGTTTGCCTTCTTAATAGTGAATCCAGACCTAGCTCCCCCAAACACACCACAAATGTTCTCAAATTACCCTGAAGTTTCAAACCATTTTACCACGTGACAAATGGAAGACTCTAAAAAAGTAGTGAAGAATAAGGATCACTCACAACCCAAACTATCAGTGACCTGGTTTTGCCACACTCATATATGGATTACAATAGTTGTAAACACCAAAAAACCTCACTCACTTGGGTCTACAGTCCAGAGCAAACCACGAGCTGTAATGCACTGCAAAATGTCAGAGCTCATCAACGAGCAGCTGTGGAAAAGCTCCAGGATAATCATAAGATTCACTTTGCATTTTTTTAATACTCTCATCATGATGGTACATCATGAACACACTTGATACACAAAATCATGATGTGTGTATCAAACTTGAAAAACAAATGAAAAGCTGCTGTCCAAGTCGCCCTGTGAACATAAAGTGCTGCAGGCAAAAATCTCCTAAGTCTCCTACAGCAACAAAGAGACGGAGTAGCCTCAGCTTCTTGTAACCACTATGTACCGCCCTGCTTTCGACAAGCACCCAGATCAGTCCTGCCTAGAATTATGCTTGTCCCACCACAGCATCCGTACTTACAGCCAGACACAACAGTGAAAACAGCACACATTGCCCGTAACAACTTGGTTTGGCATCAGTTTCCTTGCTTAAAAGAGAGCACCAGGTGTTCATCACAGAAGTCCAAACTCATCAAGTGTCCTTTTGGAGCTGAAAAATTCTTCTACCTTCCTGAACTAACTCATCTTTTTCCCTTTCCATCCCATCCCTACATACAAAAGTGTATCAATAGCTGAACTGGCCATTTTAGTCCCTGGGGTTATTTTGCTGGAAGGCAGATGCTGACACATGCTGGCAGGGCAGTATGAGGCAGTTTGCTCCATCACTCACAGTGGCACATACTGAATTTTCAGCTCCAGCCTATGTGGGAGACATGGTGAATGCCTGGGATCAAATGTACTTTTTTTTTGCTTGGTTAGTTTTGCTCCTTTATACTAATACTGAGAAAAAAACCCACACAGACACACAAAGTAAGGCTTACCAATTAGATGCTCCATGTTGTTTTTCTTGGGCGTCTCCCTCTGGGGATCCATCCCATTTGGGGGAAGCTCTGATCCCCCTCACAGATGAGACAGCAGCACACCTTGAAACTGTACAGCGCTCCCGCACAGCACTGAGAGGCAGGTTGAGAAAAGGAGAAATCCCCACTTGTACGAGAGCCCTCTGGGAGCTAGTTACCCTGGTGAGGCAGGGATGTTTACAAAAACAAAGTCTTGTGGGTCAGAGTTGTCCCTGGTGTAACTCCATGGTCTTCTGTAGCCATCTTCTGGCTGGGGATGCACTTGGCCCAGCTGGTTTTAGACCCCACAAAATCCAAGCTGGAAATTAATTCCTGTGAATGAGTAGTATCCGTCACCACAGAGAAAAAACAAGAACAAGACAAAACAGAAAGAGAAGATAAGGAGAAAACAAGTCCTGTGAGGAGCAGCTGAGGGAACTGGGGCTGTTTAGCCTGGAGGAGGTTCAGGGGAGACCATGTCGCTCTCTACAACTACCTGAAAGGAGGGTGTAGCAAGGAGGGTGTCAGTCTCTTTTCCCAGGTAACAAGCAATAGGATGAGAAGCAACAGCCTCAAGTTGAGCCAGGGGAGGTTAAGATTGGATATGAGGAAAAATTTCTTCACCAAAAGGGTGGTCAAGCATTGGAACAGGCTGCCCAGGGACACAGTTGAGTCACCATCCCTGGAAGTATCTAAAAGACACATAGGCATGGTTCTTGGGAGTGCTAGGTTAGCGGCTGGACTCGATGATCTGAAGGTCTTTTCCAATCTAAACAACTGTATGATTCTATAAAGCCAGAGGGTACGGATCGAGTACTGCTCCTCTGCTGTACACCTTACTCAGCTGCTGTTCACATCTCAAACACCAGCAACACAAATAATCCTCCAGGTGAGGTCCCCATGCTGTGTAGAATAGCTCATCATACACTTCTTGATACTGTCCATCGCTACAGGTTAAACCCTGTTGTGCTAGATAACCTAAATACCACAGCAGAAGCATTTCAGCTCCAAAGTCTTAAAACTTTCCCCAAAATATTTTTCACAAAACACATTGTAATATCAACAATCCCATCAAGCATAGCATTTCAGACTAAGCCACTTCTGCAGGCTGCAGCAGCAGAAAGCAGCCTTCTCGAAGGATGCAAACCTGTTCTTATTTGAGAAAAAATGAGAGGTGGCTTTTCATATGTGATTTATGAGTTTTGACATATAGCTGCATTAATTATATGGCTGTTTTCCGTGGCATCTATCATCTACAATACCTTTGAAGATCTGGCTCCAGCTGCATCTCGCTTAAGTCTTCCTCCCTGCCAGTAATCACACTGGCCCCAGGTGGGTCATTCAACACTGATGGCTCCCCAGAGAATCCTTTCTCAGCTTCACAGAGAGGAAACTGCACCACTGAATGGGTATTTTAAATCACAGTGAAAACCATAAGCACAAACAGCTTGCAAAACTGGGCTTGACATGCTTATTGCAAAACCCTCCCAAATATGTGACAACATCTATTTCAAGTCATTTGTAACATTTTCTTCATTGTTTGGCACATCAAGCTGAGCTGTAAGATCAGCCTGTTCAGGACAGATGCCTGCTAGCAGGGTGGGAAGAGTGAACACTTATAAGAACAACGCGCTTCAAATTATTTCAGAACATAATATGTAAAACTACCCAACATATTTTTTTTCCATTTTAGAGCAACTCGGGTTTTACTGAAAATAACTTTATTCCAAGCCATTTGAACACCACAACCTACACAGCTGCTTCTACCATCATGGAGGAGCAAAACATAATAAAATCTAACAAAAATAATTGCTCCCTACTGTTTATTGCTAAGTCCCCGAGGTGCCTGTAAACATATCCCTTGAAAGGTGACTAAAGCAGATGGTGTTTTTCTTTTATATTCAGGAACATCACCATCACTGTGTAAGTTTCTCCCTGTTACGTAACTTCAGCTGTACTTTTATTCCCCATTTCAAAAATCTGAAGTCAAAGGCAGAGCAATCTTAATCCTTTCTCCCTGGGGCTATACTGGGACACATGGATAACTCATGTCCCAGAGTGCTATAAAACACACAGGAAAAAAAAAAAAATACTTGAGCACTCAGGGGCAAAACAGTTTACAAGCTGCAAGCTCATGGGTGCTGAACAGCCTGACAGCCCTGTATCGCAGAGCAGTACCACAAAGAAACCCAGTTTGAGTCCACAGTCACTTTAGCAGGATTCATAAGCAACATTAGATCAATGTTCAGGTCAGTGGCAGTCCAACTCCTTCTGCAGCGTGCTAACGTAGATAAAGCCTTCTATTCTGCAAACAGCACAAAGGCTCAGGTCAGGCGTGATGATAAGGTGCTTACCTGGCAGCAGACCACTCTCAGTTTCTCTGCACCAGCTGCTACACTTGCAAACGGCACCAGTCCTTTACAATTTCCCTGAAGTGTCCAGTTGCTCCCGCTTATCTCATCACCCAGCTGCAGTAACTAAATCCCACAGACCAAGCACCCACTTCAAAGTTTGTTAAAACCAGAATGGCAATTTTTACACACAGCCATTTCTAAACAGTGCCAATCCCAACGGTATTGAAAGTCATCAGAGTCTACACATGAGATTTGCATATAACAAAAAGTTACAAGTTTCAGTTACGCCTTTTCTGACCTTTTTAGGCCCACACCACATTCCTTCCCACACACTGGACTTTGGCCACTTCCTAAAGATTTCTCAGCCTTCTCCTTTCCTGGCCCTGAATTCTGTCCCCCAGACACCAGCTTATTTGCTTCAGGCCCATCATTCATTTCCCTCAGATCAAAATTTAGAAGGGACAGGACACAGAGCTGATTAACAGTACCATCCTATTGCTTGTAGGAACATCCCCATATTGCTCCTCCTCATGAAAACGGCATCAACTTTCAATAGCTGAAGATGGGGAGACGACAGGAGGCACCCCTTCAGCTACACTTCGCTAGAGCATGAGCAAATATGAGACAGTCAAAGGGATAGCTCCCATCTCAACCCAGAAAGGAAGGCAATTTGCAAGGAAGTAGGATCATTCATAACCTGAACAATTCTATTATTCTGTACTATGACGAGTTTCCTTCCAGGCCCAGCCAAACTCACAACACTCACTTGCAAACCAGAGGAAGAGTAGGACAGAAAATTGCTGTTTCTCCTGTATTCTCTACAACTGTAATTAAAGCACTTGAAAGAAATATTGAAACTTACATTTGCAAACACAATCCCAGTATGTTTAGATGTTTGGAATAAAGATTTTATTTCAAAGAACACTACACCTTATCTTTGCAGTCTGTCAACACAGCTGAAATACAGCAGTAATAGGCAACTTGAACAACAAAAAAAATCATAGTCCAGAATTGAAGTTACAGCAACAGCCTTTTCCCAGCACCGGCTCAGTGTAAGATCCAGCATGGTTTGCCTCAGGAGACATTCTTCCTTGGCTTTTTAAAAATGGTGCTCAAGTAAGCATGAAAGAGCTCAGGACAAATCACCCCCTTCAGAAATTCCAAGGCTGGGTCACAGGAGTTTGCTGCAATGCAGAACACAGACTTTACTCCTGAAGAGAAAAAAATTAATAAAAAACAATTTTACATCAGGAGAAGTATTTCAGAAGTTGCAATGTACCTTAATCCTAACCACTGGGAAGTTCAATTTACAAAATCCTGCTCAATATGATTCACTAAGAACCAGAGAGCCCATTCTAGACAAACAAAACTTGACAGTTCAATGCTTCTTAGCTTATTTGTTCACTTGTCTAATACGCATGATCAGCTTCTACGTAAAACTACATCAGCTGTGCATGAAAGACTCTTTTCTGGGTAAAGTGACTAGACACCACTTTGCAACTGCATTGTTTCAGGAGAACAGCATTTAATGCAGTGGATATTCACTGCTTCTCACCTGTTTTCATTTGGAGAAACAGGGCTTCAGAGTCTCCTAGGTGTCTTTGAGTTGTCTAATGTTCAGACAGAAAACAACAACCCACAACCCACAACCATTCCACAGACATTTTCAGAAACCAACTAAAAACGGCTTACTTTTTGATAAAACCCTGCATAACAGCTGATGTCTGGTACTTGGTTTTGACAACAAGGTAATGTAGATTAGTTTAAACTTGGATTGCTTGATGGGGAACAAGGACTCAAATCAGAGATCAAACTCAGCACCTCAGTAAGGTGACAGAACGCTTACTGACTTTGAACTACTTTACATTCACATCTACGAGACAAAAGCCAATTTGTTCTTGCCAAGATACCTATATTTTTATTTTCTCGTTCTCCAACTGATCTACAAATCTAGAAAGAACAAGTCAAGAAGGAAAGCATAATGAAAGATGGTAGAGATTTTTCCACATATTCCTTGAATCAAGATATAAGGCACAGATTTTAAAAGCAGTTCAGAGTGGAGAATAATCATTAGAATTCATCAGGTTTCACAAAATAAAAAAATTTAAAAGTGCAATACGTTTCTACCTTTATCTTCGAAGTAATACATACTTTTGACTATTAAAATGCAAGGCTACTGAATTGCTGACAAAGTACCAAGGACACTATTTTTTTTTATCTAAACACTTCATAGGATATTTCTATTGCCACTTTTTAGGAAACCAATTTTATAATTCAGTATGTAATCCTGCATCATAAAGAAACAGCATAAGCAAGATCAAACATTAGTAAGTGTCTTAGTAAAAACAAGTTTATTCATCTGTATTTTAGACAAATATGTAAATAGTCAGCAAAGCCTTTCTGACATGACTGTAAACTTTTTATTTAAAAAAATCGTGTTAAAAACCAATACAGGAATTTCCATTAATGTTCTAAAAAAGTTTGTTCACATCTTGAAAGAAAATACATTAGCAACATCTCCCAGCAGAATTAATCTTTAAAAAAGTAAAACTCTAGGTGCAGAGCTTTTCTACAGTATAGTATCCTCTACGTTTTAATTTAATCACAGGATTGAATATCATTCATCTCTATTGTCTCTAGAACACGATCAAGAGTTTATCTTAAATAGATGATATTCAATAATGTGTTACACATTGCCACAGGTACTAACATTATTAGAAGAGTGCACAACCCAATTTCACTAACAAAGCAAGACCTTTCTATATGCTGTGTCATAATCCTTCCTAACCAATACAGTTAATTTAGCTCTATGCCTTTAAAATCATTTTCCAAGGAAAAATACTAAAAAATCCATGGTCCAAATTCTGCTCCCATTTATATTCACAGGGTAACATAAGCACCATCAAGTTGTGGTTTATAGGTGAAAAGCATATAGAGAACCAGTTCATTTTTGAATATAAGGGAGAGAAGAACTTGACCCATGTCTGTAAACATTCACAAAAGTCTGCAGTCAAAAGTGCCAGATGGGCAGCCTATCCGCAGTACAATTATTTCATTTGAAGAGAGGTGTGGGGGCAGGGAGAATGTTATGGAACATTATTTTAGAGGCAAATTAAAATGCTTTTATTTACTTCAGAAATACATATTCTCAGCTAGCTAAACCATACTCCAGTAAAACATAATCCACTTCTACCCAAATACAGTAAAGCATCATTTCCTAGCTCTCCTGGTCAGATTCAGACAAAGGAGTATGCAATTCAGCAGCAAGCCCATGACAGTATCTCAAAATGTAAGAAACCCCCCACACCCCTCTGATCTAGCCTCCCCTTAACATTCTGCTGATGCTAACAGGAGATCCTCACACACCTAAGAAAAGATCCGAAGAACCATAAACTGATCTTGATCTATGCACACACAAGAAGTGTGTAACTGGACAAAAGATCATCTACAGCTTTAAGTATCTAGTTTTGGTCTAGATCTCATTCTATATTAACCACATATACCATAGAAAACATAACAGGATAGGTTCTTATACACACTATTAAGTATACTTGTTCTCCCCACTTAGTTTAACAGCCATTTGCTCTATTTACATAAATGTCCATCTGAATGTTCCTGATCCTGTACAACACCGAACTTTCAACTCATAAGCTAAAAGGAGAGTCAAGGATGCTCAGCAATCCACAGGATCAGACCCTGAATCAATTGAATGCAATCACAAATCAGGTTTGACATCTGACACAATCTCCTGGAATCATTTTATCCTCATGTTTTCCCCCTCTTTCCCCAATTCAGACCATGCTCCCACTAATGCGGAGATAGCCTTCAAAGTGAATAGGATCATGCTCTGTCAAGCAACCACTGCAGTCTTTAAAAATGTCTGGGATTTATTGCCATCCACTCTGGGGCAGACTTGTCTGCAATGAAAATGGTGTTCCTGGTGTTGACGGATAGTTAGCAAAACCTTCAGGCTGAGCTGTATAGTTCTCCAGAGCAGAAGCAGAATGTGCCTTCAAGGAAGAGAAGAAGTTAGGGAACAGCATTGATAAAAACAAAGAAACAAACAAAAAACTGTATTAGGCAAAATTTCAGGCATAATACCAGTCCTACTCAAGCCAAAGCAAATAAAATATAATCTGAAGTGTGCAAAGAACAGAGATGAGCGATGCACCTGTATGCAGATGTTAAAATGTAGTGCAACTATTGCTCTGAAATACCAGAGAATGAGGAAAGCAGTTGGATTAAGAGGGAAAATGAGGAAGCATTAACAGCATACTTTCCAGTGGAGTAAGCACCAGCTGATTTGGAAGGCATAGCTTAATCAGGCGCTGTAGTACTTCACTGACTTCAAACCTTCTCTTCATTGCTTGAGTAAGCCAAGTGTTAATTTTAGTGAACAGAACTTGTAAACAAGAAAACTGATGTCTCCCTAATGCAATCTGCATACACAGATTTCTACAAATTACATAAATTCCTGAGCTGCAAAAGCAGCATAGCCTAGACAAAGTAATTTACTTCTTCCAGTCTATTTCCCCTGATATTCAAAAGATACCTGACAATATCCTGCACATTGAACAGTACTTAAGACACATGCTCCATTTCACAAACTTATTGTGTCACAGAAGAAAGAAAACATTAAGTCAAGACACTCAACTGCCTCTTTCAGTATTTTGTAAAGAAGGACAAATTTCCTAACAGAATCCTTAATCTATACAGAGGCCATATTTAACAAAAGGCAAACTGAACATCTAAATACAAACTCCGATGGTAATTTCAGTTAACTTGTGTAAGTCAATGACTGAAACAAGTTGTTTCATGGACAAGAGAGATGATGAAACTACACATCACCTAAAGCCACCTCAAGCTTCTATTACAATTGCAATTGTGGGAGCTATCAACAGAAAGGCACAACCACAGCAGAAACAAATTCAAGACAATCTGATTGTGCATGTAGAGGCACATATAACTCACAACAAAGTGGTTTTCCATGTAGAACTTTAAGTATTAAAGAGTCAGACAGGAAACGAGCACAAATTTTGCAACTACATGGTCAGCTCATTAGATTTAATCTAGCAAAAATTTCACTTGCAAGTCTTTTTTCTTTTACTCCTTCCCATTTTACAAGACTTTTCAAAAAGCATTTAATCCCATTCATGATGTCCAGAAGCACGGCACATTGGCCTTGAATAAGAAGTTAATGAGTTGTTCTTTATTATCACCCTTGTAATCGGTTCTCAAACAGGTTAGGAGTTTTAATCATTTACTGACTTAAACTAATCCCACTAAGTTAACACGCAAGTACGTGCTCAAATGATCACAGGAAGCAAAACAGTATTAAGAAATAGGCATGTTACCTGTAGTAGCGCTGACTGTGCTGCCGCACTATGCTGCAATTCCTGTAAGGAAGATTGTGCGGCACCTTGGGGAAAGCCAGGGATACCAGGGAGAGATAAAAGGCCAGGAAAAACTGCATTTCCTGGTGTCTGCAGTCCAGAAGTCAAGCTGAAAGAACGGCAAGATGCGGCTATTATTAGGAACATCATGTTTTGTCCTATGTTTCTCTCTCTACAAGCTTGTCTCTACAGAAGTTACAAACCCACCTCTTTTTCTAAACCTCATAAGGGCCAGAATTTCCAAACAGAAACCCAGTGTCTACCCACCTACAAATTATTCATGCACACACAAACCAAGACTGTCTGGAGCACAATTAAGAAGGGAACTCACAAATTTCTGTACCTTGGCTGTGCCTACAATTTGCACAGAAAAAAACTTTACAAAGTCAATGCTGAGTACTTCCTTAAAACATAGGAACATCTACGATATTGTCTGCTATTACCTGGATGTGTCAATGGATGCCCACGTGGAATCCATTCTTGTGAAAGCCTAGGAGGTGCCAAGTATCCTTATCTGGGAAATAAGATCACTCAGCACCTCACTGGATTAGACTGTTGTAACAGGGACTACCGAGGACAACCTATTTAGTAACTACTCTATCAGTTTCTAAAGACAGGTGGAAATCTGCTGGTGAACTAACTTTAAAAATTAACTGTAATTATGAACTATGGGTGAAAACAATGTCTATGCCTCAGTAAAATCAGTGTTTTGCTCAAGAGAAAAAGAAACAGTTCTGACCTCCTTCAGAAACAGAAACATACCCAGCCTGTGCAACAAGTGCAGAGTTGAAGTTTGAGCTAAAGGCCGAGGCAAACCCTGGCAGGACCGGAGCCGGAGATGGGGCTGTGGCAGCTGCCGGCAACGGTGCAACTGCTGCTACTGCAGAAGATGCCTGGAGGCCAGGGAAAGAAGGGAGAGCAGGAGTGACAGAGGGTGTGTTAGAGACAGGAAAACCAGGGAAGGATGGGTTTGATGATCCCAGAGGTCCCTGGGCAACAGAAAAAAGGGAAGGGACGGCACTGGACAAGTTAAGCGAGAAGGGTGGAGCAGAGACTGCTGCTGAGGCGGCGAGTCCTGAGAGTACGGCGGCAGTGGAATTCACATGAGGGGCAGACACAGCTGAAGCGGTTGTAGACGGAGTAGCTAACAAAGACCCTGGCAGAGTGACGGGTGGTGTAAGTGCTGGATTACCAGTAAAAGCAAAGTTACTGGTTAGAGACGTAAAAGGAGGAAGTCCATTGAACACAGGGGCAATGGGAGCAGAGGAGCCATGTGGGGCGAGGGAAATGGAAGCCAGAGAACTGGAGTTGTTTAGGGGAGCACTCAAAGAGGAGAGACCCGATAGCGCCGGATTCAGCGAACTGGGCAAACTGACTGGCACAGAAGCTGCTGAGGTGTATGCACGCCCGAGCGCTGACAGTCCTATAGTGCCATGAGAAGGGCTAGCCGAATGAGAAGGACCTTTGAAGGCCGAGAGGGTAGGACTCATGGGTTCTGTTTTGACCAGAACTGGGATACTTGTGGCAGCTGGGGCTGATGAGAGCTGCTGATCAGAATTAGTAGGGCTTGCGCCATGCAAGAGGGAGGCTGATGAGCCACAGTTGACTGGCATAATTGATGGCGAAGTGGCTAAAGGTGACTGTGCAGGCAATGTTGGAGGAGTGGAACTAGAATTGGCTACAGATGGGGATGGAAGACCTGGAAAAATGGCCAGCCCGGGCGTGGAGGAACACTGTGAGGTGGGGGTGGCTGATGGGGTGTAACATTTGTTGACAGAGGAAGTGGGAGGGTCAGAGCTTTGATTAGCAAGAGCAGATAAAGAAGCAAGCTCACTTGTCATAGCAGAAGGTAAAGCAGATGAATTGATTAATGAAGTGTCATTTGATGTCAGAAATCCCTTTAAGACAGACAAAATCGGGTTAGGCAAGCTAAGCGAACCAGGAATGGTAGTGGCAGGAGGATTAGCAATTGTAGATGGAACAGGACTAGAAATCCCTTGGGCGTTGGGCGTCAAGGACAAAGGGAGGCCGGCAAAAACTGATGACAATGGAGCGGGGTTATTAGCGGAAGCGATTGAAGAGGTTGCAGAAAATGGGAGGCCAGCAAATGGTGCTGTAGCAGATGCGAAAGCTTCAGTAGGAGCAGGTGTGGCACACGGTGTGGAAGAACCTTGCGGAGCTGGCGTAGCAGTGGGTATAGAAGCCAGCCCAGAAAAAACTGCAGGGATAGGGGTAGAGGTTGCACTGTGAACAGATGTGACAGGAACACCAGGCAATGAAAGGGATTTGATGACAGTAGGGGTTGGGGTGGATGGCTGAGATGTATGGATGGAAGAGACCTGTCCTGGGAAAACAGGAAGGACAGGGGTAGACATGTTCATCCCAGAGATGAGTGGAGTTGCAGGTGCTAATGGATGGCTTATTGCCTTGACAGGTGATGGGGTAGGGACTGGAGTAGCAGCAGGTGTTGAAGGATTAGAACCATGAGGAGTAAAGAGCTGATTCGCTTGTGCAGAAAAAGCTGCAAAGAAACAAAACTGGTAAGAATACTTGAAACTGTCAGAAATGTTTGAAATCAACACAAACACATTTTATACAGCATTTCAAAATACGATACACAGGCAACAGCTAACACACAATGTCTGTATATAAACAATGAACACTGAAGTCTATGAAAACAAAACAAAAAGGTACATACAAACACATCACGCAAGTTGCACATCATGTAGGCTAACACTCCTCTTGAAAACACTCTGTGACATCTGCTACATCTCTTCATGATCTCATGCAAGACAGTTAGATACTCAAATACACTCCATAAGAATGTCTACGTGATACAGGTAAATACCCTCCCTCTGGTCACTAACATCTGGCAGTACCCAAACCAGACCTAATATTCCATCGGCATCAGATCACCTGGGCTCCTCTGCATCCACTCTCACTGAAGGCCAGAATTTCCTTCAGAACCAGTTAATTCAATGTATCAGGATTTCAAAGAAGTTTAGTCAACAACTGAAGAAAGCTGATTTCAGGTGCTGGTATTTTTCTTTCCTTCAAAATCAGGTCATTCTCTTCACTGTGTTTCCTTCAGATTTTGATTCTAAGAAGGTACACTTTTAAATTCATGTATCACACTACAGTATTAAACTAACATTGGCACTTGACTTTATCAACAAATATTTCTGTAAGTCTTTAGTGAGGTGTCTATAACTGAGGCAAGCACCTGCCACTAGGAATATCACTTTGTAAGGCTGATACAAGCTAAGTCAGAGACATCAGTCAGTCTGGAAGAAAAGAGGGAAAAACAGGCAGGCACACCGCAAATGGGAATGTGGAGGTTAATGGAAAGAAGCTGCATTTATGAACACTGTCATGTCAACAGCCTTGATATGCCTCTATCTGTGAAACATGTGGAATATGAATGTGTTAATCATTCCTTGCAAACAACCCTTGTGCTTTATTTTACTTTTAAAATAACCTGTTCAACTGTAAGCACATCACTGATCCAACCAGTCAAACTCATTACCCATAAGTCTGTAACAGCTTAAATTTCTCACTTGCCCAAATTCTACATAAACACACACAAACCCCAAACCAGAATCTTTCAAATCCTGGACCTAAACTGATATGAGAAACTCCTGTGTATCTTGAAAGCCTAAAACCCAGTAACTTTACAAAAAAACTATTTCATTTTACATATTCTTTTCCAAAAATCTAGACCAGGGGTCCTCAAACTTTTTAACCAGGGGGCCGGCGCGCGGATGCAGTGGCAGGCAGTCATCTGCGGCTGCTTGGTTTCCCCCCCCAGCCCCTGGCGGGGGGGCGCAGGGGGCTCTGTAAATACCGGGGGCCGGGCTGGGGACCCTGGGGGGCCGTATCCAGCCCGCGGGCCGTAGTTTGAGGACCCCTGATCCAGACCCAGACTGCTTGGCTCCGGATTCTGTTCTTTCCTCGTCTTGTTTCCAGGCTGAAGACCCTCCTAAATATCACAGTTGTTAATCCTGACAGCCAAGATAATCACCAGAGAAATACAGCTGCAATAGAGCCCAGGGCTGTTACTGAATTTCTCCTCCTAAGAGATGTTATTTCTTACACTGTATTCATTTAACTACATAAACTACCTTGTAAGTACATGCACACTAAAAGGGGTATATACGGATAAAGTGATTCTTTGAAACAGCAGCATTTCTGTAGAACCATCCCTGGGCCTCAAGGAGAAAAAACAAAACTTAACTTTTTTAGTACTAGAAATATTTAGAGGAGCTAAACTTATCACAGTCATTTTATCTGTTTTGGGTATTTGTTAATATGCCTGACTCAAAAGGTCAGTAGATTCTCAGTTGCTATTTGTCAAACCTAACAAAGTATTACAGAAGTCTTTGTACACATAGCTCATAATGGGATTAATATTATTTTGTACTAAGAAGTGTACAAAGCATATGAAGTACCATACAAATAGAGACAACAAAAAAATAAATCACAACTCTCTCTTCTGAAAAAAGAACTGGATTTTAAAGGGTAAGACAAAAGTGCAGGCAGACATAGTTGGATGCAAGTCTGGGATAAGACACCCTACACACGGATTTAAACAAACAATAATAACCCGTCTCTCCTGTATTCCTAGCTTCCCATTGCAACTAATATATGAAATTGAAATGCAAATGAGTTTTCAAATAGATGTCCAGAGTTTTAACTGAAAAGATATTACTGAAGTGTTTCAGTGCACTACATTGCAAAGCGTATTTTTAGTTTTTTACATGATTTCTCACACACTTATATGCTGAAGGTGTTAAAACTTTAGTGAGCTAACCCAACAGGCTGAATTTTAATATTTCAATGCTTCTAAGTGCCAAATGCCTGAGATGATTTTTTCCTCCACTCTCAAGGGGTCCTATTCCAACAGCAGTTAAATACTTAGAGGCTTATGAAAATCGCACTAAACAATTGAGTTCTTTACATTTTCTAAACAAGTAACAAAGATACAATCAACACAAAAAATCCCCCTGTGGATTTGCAATTTACCTTGATTTTGGGAAGGTTTTGCCTGGCCAGAAAGGTCCTCATTTTCTAAACACGGAATAACAGCTTGTTATTTAAAAGCAAATCAAACTCCATCAGTGAATGATCCATTCACAACAATGAATTAGAAAAAACGCCATCAACATTCTTAAAGGTATGCATGCTTTACCTGATACCACTTGATTAGCAGTGTATGGCGGAGGAGCTGGTAAGCCTGGAGCTATGACATTAGCCATTGGAACTAAGCCAGCATTGTTGTAAGCACCTAAAATAACAAATGCAATACAAATCTCAGTTGTCAGAAGAAACTGTATCTAAATGAACCGGTGTCCTTTCCTTTAAAAGAACATTTCCAAGATTGTAAGACATTCCTTCACCAAAAAGCCAGATCAGTTAATCATCCAGGCTGGATGCTGACTTTTGCCTATGTCTGCCTGAATGGCGTGCATTGTGATCCAAATTTTAGTAAGGGTAGTTCTCTTGAAAAAGACTGAAAAAGTCAGCTTTCAATTGCTTTCAGTTCCATTTTGCCTGAAAAACTCAAAGGAGAAGAGTGATTCAGAGTGTCTGCAGTGTTTTTTGGTTTTTTTCTATTCCTAACTTAAAGGCTGTTGCAACTCTCCCTTTAACATTAAAGCCTTGACAAACAAAAGACCAAAACCAGCCCTCTAACACTAGTCAGAAAATTCAGAGAAAAAAATCTCTAATACTTAGCCTATCATTCTTCAATATTTCTTTAACTGATAAGAAATTCAAGTGGGTTAGCAAATTATTTTAATATAAAATACTTATTTTACTTGACACATAAAACCCCACCATTTTCCTTCCTTATTCTTTGAGGCAACTCAAACTGTTGTATTGCTGTAGTATACAGTTCTGGTGAAGCACAGAATTGAAATCACAGGAACATATATACACTTCACAGTGGTCCTGAATGAATATTCTAAGAGCATAAGAATTTACATTTCATGGGAAAAGGTAGCACTTGAACAATACTTAAAGTGCAGTAATTTGTCATAAACAACTCCTTTCTGATTTCACACTTTCATAATAGTTCTACCTAATGTTAAGATTTCTTGCATGACAACTCTTGGCTGAAAATCAATCATTGTGTCACCCAGGAAATGTTAAACCAACACATATAAGTGGCTGAAAACAAAACATCATTCTGACCATCACTCGAAAACAATCACATTCAATAGTTTAGGTCAGCATCTGCAATCTCATTAAACACATTTTTATATATGTAAATATATATTATCAATTATGAGTTCCGTTGTCACAAGTTTGTTAAAGAAACATGCAGCCTAATAAGGCCTTTAAACCTCAAAAGCTGTTTCATATCCTAAAATGAACTCATAATTACATCCAGTCACAGGACAAATTTTGCGTCCTAACTTACTTTGGATAGGATTTGTATAATATAAATTTGGGCTAGCCTGCAAATTTCCTGTATGTTTTTCTGGGGAGCAAGTAATTTCTAAAGCGCAAATCTTCAGACTTACTTTAGCCACCAATAGTGCCCATTTTTCTGAACTGACTATAAAGAGACTTGCAGGCATCAAGGTGGTTAGATGACTCACCCATCAACATGCACTAAGAGCTCTACCATGCTTTCTTATCAAATACCTTAAAAACTCCCCGAAACCCCTAACATCAGTGAGAAGCAAGCCTCCTAAACAGAGCCCTCCTTGTTTTGCAGTACAGAATTGCACAATTAGAAAAAGCTTTCAGTTGCTGCTCAGAAAGACCAGAGTCTGACTACATTAGTACTCCAGCTTCTTCCAACGAAATGGCAACTGCCTTGCTCCCTTCCAACAATGCCTGGAATCAAATAACTGATGCACAGCAGAGCAAAGAGAAAGGAGTTTATGAAGAAAGACTCAATGTTACCTAAGGCACAAGGATAGGAACAGTCAGACCACCAAACACAGGAAAAGGTAATCACTATGTTCCTTCTGAGCCTGAAATCTACATGTTTAAACTTTTCTTTTAGGAAACTATTTTCTCTCCATAGTGATGGAGAGAAAGTAAAGCTGAAGGCAACTAAGAAACAGATTACCCCTTCAACTGAGGAACAGATTATGGTTCCTACGTATTTCCACCCAAATGCAGGTCTGTGCCTGACCATATCCTAAGTTTGGTACAACAGCAACAAGTCAACAGACTTCTCAACCCAAACCTTGGTCAAACATTACAACAATGACACAGCCCTAGTCTTGTCTAACATGCACAATGCCTCCCATAAAAGAAATAGTCTGTCATCAGAACAGGATTGTGAATTTTCCTTATGATGAATGTTGGAAAAAGAAGTCAATAAATTCCTCTTTTTATCAACTCTTGCAGTCATGACAGGAAAAGGTAGAAACCAGTACCCAGAGCAGGCTTAGGGAGCACAAGCCAATTCCAGATATGTTCATGGTCAGTGAAACTGACACTTGACACTTTTTAATTAAAAGGCAAATGGATGAAACAATAGCATCAAGCAAAAACACATAGAAGCCTTACTTGGTGCAATAGTTGCATGTGGCCGACATGGTGGGATGGGGTATGGAACTGGTTTGTGTGGATTGTAGGTTGATGGAGCCTAAATAAACAAAAAACAAACGGAAGAAGCAATAGTGAAAGCATTACCTAATGTTCCTCAGACAAAAGGCTAACATTCAGATACTAGTACAGACAGCTGTTCTTCACCGGAAAATTATGCTAGAGCAAACTGTTTCATAATATCTGTAATAGTGACTGAAAATATTTCATTCTTTCTGAAAAGAATGAAACAAACATCACCAGCACAACTTCAGATTTTGATTTAATACTGAACAGAGGTGGGAAAGGGAACTTCTTCCTGCCTTGTAGTTTTCACACTGTGCAGTCTTGGAGTGACTTCTCATTTTAAAGATTTAGCACATTTAAAACTAACAAAGAGTTAGGAAAATACCTGTCCCTTTACAATAATACATCTTAGTGAGAAATATCTCATAATAAAAGTGAAAATACAACATCTGGGCAATATTTCAAAGTGTTATCAGGTCCATTGAAAGTTTGTCCCATATGCTTAAAAATCTTGAAATACAGATCAGCTGTGTTGTTAAGAAACAAGAACCTCCTTCTAAGGCACTGCTGTAATTCAAGTTTCCAAGATGCAGGCATCTTTGATTGTTCATGTGGGAAACCCTCAGACTGTAATAAAAAATTGCATATATTGGTATCTAAAACTGCCACTAGCTCATCATGGACTACCAAAAATGCTTTTAGTTTGCTCTTCTGCTACTGCAATTTAAATTCTGCCTTCAAATGCACACACACTGTATCCACTAGAGAATCCTATCCCCCAGATATATAAATTACAGCTTCTTTTCAAGTTAAATAAAAAAATACTAGGTCATATTATCTTCCATTACAGAAGTTAAGCTTTGTTTAAATTGCTGCTGTACCATCTTCTCGCAACAAACCAACATTTTGTATCGAAGTTGGCTAGTATGAACTGGCTAGTGATTGTATTATTTATTTATTTTTAAGTTTCAATTATTCATTCATTTATTAGACATACTGGTTTGGATGGTCCGAGTATACGAGCTGCTATTCCCTTTCCTTCATTCGTACATTCTTCTGTGTCCTTTTTGATAGGGGTTCCCTGAAACACAGAAAATTAAACTGTTAATTTAGAAGGGAATCTTGCTATAGAATTTCTGACATATTTGATTTTTTTTTTTCTAAACTACATTCAAGCTTTTGAATATTCTGAAAGTGATTTTTCTTGGGAAAAAGAAACTGTGTTCTAGACTTGTAAAACTTTACGTAAGAGCATTCCAATAGCTTAATTTATAACACTGAGCTTTTCTAAAGAGACACATATTAAACAGTCCGTGTTTCTGACATAATTAGAATTCTGCATTTTGATTTGTGGACATGATAACTTACATTTTGCAATCCCTTAAGTGTTCACAGGAAATACTTAACATGTTTGTTCAAGAATTACTCTAGGATTAGCAGTAGTGTACTGTAGTGACCATATTAGTTCATCTCATCAACCTACCAGTAAGGTTTTTTACACCTCTCCTATTTCTGCCAAATATTGCTGGAGTTTACAATGTTTTCCTTATATGAACAATGTCTTATTTATGCAGTAATTTTTACTCGAAGCAACACAGAAAGAATGGGGAAATAGAAATAATGCAAGTTCCCTACAAATGTGGAATGAGTGAATACAAAAAACCCATTGATTTTAATTCCACTCCTCCTTCTATATATATGAATCCTGGTTTTGGTTATACTATAATGTATCCTAAATCAAGGATGCTGTGAAAAGCAATACCATAGGATCATGCTTACTGGGAAAATTCCATTTATGCGGCTTGGTTTGCCCTTGGGATAAGGGTTGCCAGGAATCATGCCACAGGATGATATCATAGCATGAGGAGCCTTACAGCCCGTTTTTGAAGCCTGCAAAATAATCAAGAAAGGACATTATTTGCTATCAAATTCAATGCTTTAAAGAAATTAATTACTATTTCGTAACATTTAGACTGCATGAATCAACCTACGTGGAACAATTCAGAGCTCTGTCTCAAAGCTTCTTCCCAAATAGTCCAAACAGCATGAGGTTCTGCCAAAGTCACCTATGTTTTGAATAACCCTGTTCAGATCACCTCTGATTCTACTGAATTTGGGGTTAAGCACTTGGTATTCTCCAAAACAAATTTACTGGTTTTTTCAGCATCGGGTGCAATCCTGTACCCTTTTCCATATGATCCCAATGCCTAACAAACTTTTCTTTTTTTTGCACATGTATTACACATAGCACTTATTGCAGCTGCTTCTTTCTGTCTTCCACCAGTAGTTTCCAGAAGTCTTCATGGTAAGTCCTGACCCCATAACGACCATAAGAATGGAAACAATACTGTATTTGACAGAATCAAGGACACTAGGAGTATCTTGACTACCTGTTCAAGAATTCTTCTGCATCTTTTCTTCTCTGACATATTAATTCTGAACAGATCTTCAATAAGGCGATAATTCTGAGCATCAACAATGTTGCTATAAATAAAGACATTGACAGATGATTACTGCCATTCTATATGCTATTAGAAACAATGCACTACTGAAAAGTGATCAACACTCAGCCAGTACCCAACAGTACATTAAAAAAACATTATTAGTTCATATAATACTATTATTATTATTAAAGTAAACCCCCCAGGCTTAAATATTAACTTCATACCTGTAAATAAAGCATGATATTAGAATTAAGTACCAATACAGAACAATGGACAATGACGGCTAAACTTTATGGCAAAAATTACTATGTTGACAAAATTAATTTTGCATCACAACAGTTCACTAGAAAGCTTTAATTTGATACTAGCACACAATTCCGAGCACAGCAGAAAACCTGCAGCTACTCAGTTTGCCCTTGTTTCTTTCTAGACTGGCAGAGAAACAAATTTTCATCTTATTTGCTCTAGAACGAAAAAGATTAATTGAACTCCTGACAATTCTCTCCATGCTCTGCAGAGCTAGTGAAACCTCTCACATAGTTCTAAAAAGTACCCTTCTTTCTCCTTGCTCCCCTCCCAAAAATAACACTAGACACACCAAAGACAACAACAAAATGTGCAAGTACAAGGACCCTAATGCCTGATTCTACCTGCCTTTTCCAAAACCTTGACCACAGTACCTTTACTGCTGTCAAACACTACCTGCCCCATCCAAACTGCTGAAAATAATATAATCCCAAAAAGGAGGACTTCTCATAGGAGGATACTAGAAGAAATGGAATCAGCAGAATGTTGAATGAAGACATGAAAAATGCCTCAAAGAATGGTATTAAAATGTGAATGATCTTTCAGCTTTGTTCTCTAGTTTTGATTAGCAAAGTAGTACACAGATTTGGGTTAGTATTTCTATACCATGACTCCCTTATGCTCTTGCACTGTAGAAATTCAACAGCTACAGAAGTTACCACACTTTGCCCCCACACCAGCCGAAGTGTAGCAACTGAAGAGTCTATGAGCTCCAATTCTCATTTCAAGAAGCAGAACTGGTTAGTTTAATGGGCCGCTGAACTTCCTTTAGGCTGTCCTGGTTTCAGCTGCATTAAGAGTTAATCTTCTCAGTAGCTGGTGCAGTGCTGTGTTTCAGATTTGGTGTCAGAACAGTGTTGATAACAGATGGTTTTAGTTGTTGCCAGGTAATGTTTATACTAAGTCAAGGACTTTTCAGTTTCTCAGGCCTTGCCAGTGAGAGGGCTGGAGGGGCACAAGAAATTGGGAGGGGACACAGCCAGGACAGTTCACCCAATGTAGCCAAAGGGGTATCCTGTACCATAGAACACCATCCTCAGTATATACATCAGAGAGAGTTGGCCGGGGCCTCCCAATCACTGCTGCACATCAGTCAGCAGGTGGTGAGCAATTGTATTTTGCATCACTTGCTTTTTCTCCCTTCCCTTTGGATGTTATTCCTCTCTCCTTCTCCCTCCTTTTAATTATAATTGTTGCTGCTGTTATTATTAGTAGTAGTAGCAGTATCATCATTGGTTTGGGTTTTTTTCCCTTCTCCTATTTTATTTTATTGTCATAATTAAATTGGTTTTGAGTTTTGCATTCCCTTCCGATTCTCCTCCCCATCCCTTGGGGGAGGGAGCAGGCAAGCAAGCAGCTGCGTGTTACTTCGTCTCTGGCTGGGGTTAAACCACAACAGCCACCCTGTTTTGTTTTGGTCTGAAAGAGCATTCATACAGTTTCTTAAAGCTCAACTCAAAAAGCAAGATCATGTCTATATCTTCAGTCTTACGTGTTTTACAGATATGTCATGAATTTATATGCTGCAAAATGTTCAAGCTGGCTGTAATATAAGTCTGTAATAATAATTCATAGGCAAGGCAGACATACTCAATGCAAAAAAAACCCAACCCAAAACAGAACACTTCACATAGCCCTAAACCAGACAGAAAAGTTCCAATATAAATGTATGTAAATGGCATTTTTAAGCAGCTGTGTTTAGTAAAACAAACAATCTTTCGTGTAAACATAAATTTAGAATATCTATACATCTTTTACAGACATTAGATGTGTAAATCAAGTACGTCAATTTAAGAGAACTACCTACTTATCTCATTTTTACATATCTAATATTTAGAAGGCTTTTCAAATGCAAAAGGATCAATTCTCAGAATACTCTGGTCTCAAGCCTTTTACATTTCAGTGAGCAAAAATATAAGGCCCTCTTCATTCTCTACAAGATCTGAAAAACACTGTAAAAACACTGCCAAAGTGGCAGTTTTCCAAGAGGCAGAAGCCCACACAGCAGCATGTTCAAGATTCAGATGACCTATGGAATTTTCCACAATGTCTACTTCTAATTCCTCTCTTTACAGCCCCATCAATAATGGATTTGTGCTTTACCTTAACTGGCCGCAGTGCTTCCTTCTGGAAGTATCTTAGGTTTTATATACTCAAACACTGGTAAAAACAATACAAGTTAAGGAAGTGCAACATGAGAGATACTTACGAAGCTAAGATTTCAAGTGCAATAAGTTTATCTTTACTGAATGTGAAGCAGTTGAGAATGTTAACCATTTTCGATGCCGGAACTGCCACTATTTTCTGACAAGTATGCAAGAAAGAAAAAACGTGTGTATAGAATAAGGCAATACAATTATTTCAAACTCACAATGCAACTCAGTAACAGCTTCATATCATGTATTTTTCAGTAACCATTTAATATTCTCTCCCTCCCACTGGGAAGAAGACTCTATATGCTAAATTCTGAACAAGCAATTCCAAAAAAGCACTTGCCAAAAGCAAAGAAATCAGGGAAGTTAACAATAGTTACAATGGGCTACATCTATTCTTGTGATACACAGGAAAGTAAAAGGTACTTTAATCAGAAAAGATACCCTGATTGTACGTATGAAGTTTTATATTTTCATACCACTGAAAGAGATGAAGATAAAAGGGTACACTGACCCATCAGTTGCAAAAGTAGACATCACAAAACTAAAATGAGATTAAGAAGGCAAACTTACTCCACAAAATTATGTCACAAGAACTTACATGTTGTAAAGCCTTTATTGCCTTGAGCTGTGGTTCAGCCCAGGAGAAGTACCTCAGTAACTCAACAACCTGCAACAGAAAGACCTCCGATCAATCTTTCTTATATATCAAAAAAATCACGCTAACAGCATCAGTATGACCTTTCCATTTCTGGAATACAGTGATATACTGCTAAAAACCACGTCTGTCTGCAGTGTTTGATCATCAGTGCCTACAGGCATCTACTGTTCTTTTTATTGCTAAGTATGCACCTAAAAATTCAGTGTGATGAGATGCAGTTTTTTCTATGGAAATATTGAAAAATAGATACTTACTCCTCTCTATATATTTGCATATGTGCACAATAATTGCCACAGTATTAGAATTAAAAAAAAAAAAGTCTTTCTGAATAAGCTTATGAACATTCAGTATCTCAAACAGTATATTCACCCAACATCCACAAAAAAAACCACCCAGAAGAAACAGGAAAAAAATCTACATAGTATCAAAATTGGATACTTTTAACTACATGCCAGTTTAGAAAATACATGCAAAATAATCCTAAATTCCATCACAATAAATGTTTCCGATTTTCCCCACATGACAAGGATGAAAATGTAATCATTTTGATAATAAAAACAAGTTGGAAGATTTTTTAACAGTTTCATGCTGATATAATAATGAGAACTTAGATCTCCTCAGTTAATAAAAAAGCTAATATGATTAGCCTCAGTATAACTGCAGACACTGTCTTTCTGAATTACTGAATACACAAATTAAAAACTCCCACTAAACCCGTGACACTGTTGACTTTTACCTGTTCACTAGAGAAGTATCCATGAACATATTCAATAGCTTTTAATTTGTACTCAGTCAATACAGCCTAGAAGATACAGAAAAAAAGATGTATAATTAGTCCCTCAAAAATTGTAATTATAGTACAACCATCTGCTAGGCTAATCCATTAATCTAAAAAAATCTGACCTTATGAAGTGACATTTGCATCAATTACATTGCAATATTCTAAAGTAACAGTATACTCCTTAGATAATTGAGAGTACAATGAAAAGCAGAAATGCAATTTAATTCTTCTGTTAAAAAAACCACTCGTTTTCTGATTTATTTCATTTTGCTCTTTTTTTTTGTTTGTTTAAAACTGTACTGAGAGAAGACCATCATCCCTCTTCCTTTTGCCTTGGAAGGTTTACATCAACTTTACGTTAAACAAGATAACACAGTTGATGATTCATACAATCTCTGCATGTCCCCTGTAAAATAATTAGCAAAGCACCTTATTTCAGTGAATTTATGAAGAGACTGGAGAACAAGTCTCTACAGACAGAATTAAGTATACAACAAAGCTTCCTCCAGAGGCTGATGTAGTCTTATCATTACCTTACCACAGTTCAAAACTTAATACACAATCCTACAAAACAAAGGAAGCAGAGTAGTTTAACCCAGTACTGGCCACCACTTTTCAATCAATGGCAAGACAATTTTGTTAATAACTTAACAAAATTAGATAGTCACGTGGGCTATCTAATACCCAGGGCTTCCTCCCTCTTCTCATACCCGGCTTACTGAGAAAGGTACAAGATGTAAATACAGGTTAACAACTGAATTCCTGCCCCAAACTAGTGCAAACACCTGTCTTCCCCAATTTCCAAGGCCCCCAACTATTGCTAGCTCTCATGCTTTTTCTCAACTCACCTCCAGCTTCACCCACACACCCATTTCTATCTTCTTCCCAATAGCCCTAAAAACCTATCCCTAGTCCTTCTTTTCTTTTTGTTCTTGCACTTCCACACAGACAGACGTGAACTCTCTATCACTGCAACCCATTCCTTCCTGTACCTCATTAAGACACGTTACCAGAAATGTTGAAGTCACAGGGGAAAAAGAACTTCCCTCTTCATGCTCATTTTTTCTCCTCTCCCTTCCTGCTCTTTACATATTTCTGAAAAAAGCCTGCTATGTCTTATAGCAACTTCTTTACCAAAACAAATGTCACTCTTCATCCTTAAATCAACAACTGAATGAGTTTATAATAAAAACACAAACAGAAAGCACTGCTCTGTATATTTATGAAAAACAAACAAAGCCCCAGACTGTTAATAATTGTAACTATATGCAGGGAAAGATAGAAGTAAGCTACACATTAAGACAACTAAATAATTGTTCCTGCTAATTGTAGGACTGAAAATGGAACACACCAACACAGCTGACCTGTGAATCACATAATAAAACAAGGTTCTACCAATGAGCTAGAAATTAAGTTTAAACAAAGACCTAGCAACAAAGACACAAAATAAGCATTTGGAAAATGAACATTATACTGCAATAGCACAGCTAGTATTAACACAGCACAGCACTGATCCTTATATCAACAGTAAGTTATGTTTACAGGAATACAGGCAGATAGCATAAGGAAATGTAATTGCCTAAAATCACATGTCAATACCCTTTTGTTTGAAGTCTTTAGTAATCACAGAGCGTAGTCTCAAAGGCCGCACTGCAGTAGTAATATTTGAAATATTACTCCCTCCCACCATCAATTCTCACGGAAAATACTGTTGTGCAAGTTGTTCCTTGATTTTTGCCCCCCAGATTTTCCATAAAAATTCTTAAGGTTGGGAAGGAAGTCCACACCCTGAATATCTTAGGCTGTCATGTTTTCAGCTGGTCACGCAGCATGGCACATACCTGTTTTATAAAGGAGAATTTATGACCGTGACCTTATTAAAAAATGCCAGAAAGTGCAGCTGTGATAGAAAAACCTGAGGCTTTTGAGCGCAGCTGTTTGTATCTCAATATATTCCAAAATTATAATACTACAACTGCAGCCATCACTGCATGTCATGCTGAAAAGGAGCCGAACTGAAACTCAGCTCCGTAGCACCCAAGTCGAAATAAAGGAATCTACTTCACCTACACAACCCATCGTAACAAAAAACACCCATCAGAAAAATGCTAAGGATTCCTTTCCTGCCATAAGGCAATCTTATCCAGAACAAGCCCTTCACTTTCACACCAGGACATCTTAAGCAGGATATATCGCGTTCTGCTGTGACACTTAAATCACCTCTGCTTAACTACAGCAAAATGTGACATCCCAGGTTTGTACCTCCCACATAAGGTAAGAAACCATTAATCGCAGAGGTTCTGGTTTTACTATCTCCTTTTCTACTTCCAGTATTTGGGGAACTGTTGCAACCACTAATGTCTAGCTCTCCTGTTAAAAGCAGGCCTCTGTGCAGGAAGAAACAAGCGACATGCCAAACATCGGGAAGCCCAGGTTTGTACCCCGGCTTCCCACAAATAGCAGGTATTTTGCTCAGCCCGCTTCGCAGTTCAAGAGCATACAGCAAACCCCAGGGTTTCACACCTCGAAGGAAGGTGTGCACACACTCCTGAGCAATGTGAGATGTGGCTTTGAACAAGGACAGCAGAGCACAGCTTTGAAATCAGCCCTCTCGCGTCACATTCGTGTGCTCTAACTCCTAAACCATCACATGAAAGGCAGATACCTCGCACCGAAAGTCCCAGTCTCCGGTCAGGCCAAGCAAACGCAGCCCCTCCGCCCAAATAAGAGCTACTTAATTATTTTGGCTTTCCTTCCTCATCCTCCTTGATAATAAAAATGCTGTGATAAAATTTCTTCAAGTGCTTATTTCAAATGAGTGCTCTTCAAGCACGGGGTCCCAGCTCAGTGGTAGCGGTCTGGACATTCAATCTCAGTTTTCTGAGAAAATACAAACATCTCAAAGAGAACAAGCATGTCCCAGCAGCTTTACCCTGTAATATCGGACATAAAAAAATCGAGGATACACCAGCAACACAGGATTACAGTTCATACAGGTGAAATTTAGTCTTTATTGAACGCTGAAGTGATTATTAAAGAACAAAAACACCTGACCTGGTGTGTTCATCAAAAGAAATATTCTGTCATCAAATCGTGAAAACTAACATGCAAAACGAGAAGTTACCTTTCTAATTTCATCCAGCACGGTTTCAAATGATTTCTTATCCATCTTTATTAGTTCATTCAATGCAGCTACTTAAACGTGAAGGGAAAAAAAATATCCAGGCCAAAGACTCAGAATTTTTAAACATACAGAAAAAAAAAATATATATAAAAAAGAAGAAGCAGGGGAAGAAAGGCAGCCTAGGATGCTCTCAGCCCCCGGGCGTTCAGCGCTGACGCCCTCAGAATGCCGGACCCCAGGCAAGAGACAAAGGCAGGCGGGCGCCGCTCGCCGCCCGCTCTGCCCAGCGAAGAAGGCGGCGGGGCCGGGGCCCGGGCGGCGGCAGGCGGGCGGCGGCCCCCGCAGCCCCTCGGCGCAGCGACCCCGCAGCGCCGCTCCCCTCAGCACGCGGCGCCCAGGCCCGGCCGGCCCGCGGCCACCTGCGGGCCGCCCCCGCACCCCATCGCTCGCTGCGCCGCCGCCCCGGGATCCCGGCGGGCAGAGGCCGAGGACGCTTTACGAGCGGCCGCCGCGGGTGCGGGCCGAGGCGGCCCAGAAAGCGAGGGCACAACCCGCAGCCACCGACAGAGTACCGCGCTCCGCCGGCCCTCCCTCCTCGCCGTCGCGCTCCTACGGCATCACAGCGCGGCGCCGGAGGCCCCCTCCGTGCCGGTGGGCCGCAACGCCGCCTGCGCGGGGGCGGCGGAACTCGGGGAGGCCGCGCCCCTCTCCCAGCTCTCAAGCGTCGCACCGAAGCGGCGGGAGCTGCCACCAGGCGCCGCCGCGCCCCCTCTGGCCTGCCGGGCCGCTCGGCTCGGAGCCGGCACGGCGGCGGGCAGCCCGGCGCTGGCAGTAAGCGGGGCGGGAGGGCGAGGCCGCCCCTTTCCGGTGGCGGGGGTGGGGAGGGGGCGGCGCGTGTCGGTCACATGGCTGCCATGGCAACGCGGCCCGCCCGCGCGGCGGCCCCTCCCCGTCCCGGCCCGCATGAGGCGGAAGCGGCCGCCGGGGCTGCTGTGGCCGGTGATGGCCGGCGTCCTGCTGGCGCTGCTGGCCCTGCTCTGGGGCTCGCAGGTGGGCGGTGGCCGCGGCCCGAGGGCGGGCGTGAGGCGGGGGGCGGGCGGGGTGCCGGCAGGGCCGCGCTCGGGGGCGGCGGGGATGGGGCCGTGGTGCGGGCGCAGCGTCCGCCGGTGCTCGGGGGCCCGGAGGGGCGGGGGGTGCCGGCGGGTTCCCTGGGCCCAGCCCGGCCCGGCGCCGTCCCGCCTCGGCTCCTTACGCCGTTCGCGGTGGAGGCTTGGCTGTGTGCCCTGCCTGCCCCTCCAGCCAGGTGCCTGCGCGGGGTGGCGGTGTTTCGGGGGGTTCCGAGCCTTATGCTCCCCTTGAAAGAGGAGCGACTGAACCGCTGGGCGAATAGCTGTGCATCCCCTACTGTCGGGTTTTCTCCCTGCTTAAGTGCTCACGGTTTCCCTTCGTGCTTGTCTGGTCTTTCTTAAGACGTCCCTAGTTCTGTGGCATCAGCTTAGCCCTACATCTGGCAAGGCAATTAACAGAAATGTTAAATGGCCTTGCGCCTTCAGGGTCAGCGCTTGTTGCTCCTTAGATCTAGCCTGATCTTTCTGTTTCAGCGCTTAGCTTCCCTTCTGCTGCCGGAAAGAGAACCGAAAGGCCGAAGGTTGTTTTTTTTTTCCATTCTCCTTTACAACGGATACATTGCCCAGGGTTTTGCCATTCCTGGTAGCTTACACTTCCCCATTTCCAGAATTTCATTTTCTTTTTTGACCCATAATTTCCCTTTATACTGATATTTCTTTTTCTTATTTTCATATCATCTTGAAGAGGTTATTGAGTCTGTTGCGTTTGGAACCTTCTCTACTGTTTTCCTCATTTTAGAGTGTGGCTTGTGTATAGTAATTGCAACTTCAATGTAGAAATTTCAGGGTGTGTTTTTTGCTTTCTAATTCCAGAGCTCCGCGATCTGAAGGACTTCATTAGCTAATTTCCAGTTTGTAGAAATTTTCCCGTTTGCAGCCCCAAACCCTAGCTTCAAGCCTATTCTGTTTATCTGTCGTCTTAATTTTGATCGAATAAATCAATTTATGATGCTTCAGTACACAGTTACTTTCTATTGCTCGTTCTTCTGATGCCAGCATAATGGAATTTAACGATTACTGGATGTATGTTTTGTATTTTCAGGTTTTAAAAGCATTTGATTACTTCCCTCCTTGGAAGGAACAGCAACAGATGTACAAGTTGGACATAGGCTGGCCTAAAATTCCAGAATACTTCACTGGCCAAACATTTTGTGTTGCTGTTGACTCTCTTCATGGTTTGGTCTATGTGGGACAGGTGAGCGAGAATACTATATTTCTTTCCTTGTTGCTCTAATGTATTTTTGCTTCTAAAGTGTCTGGTTTAGATTAAGATACATATGTGTGTGTCTGTATAGATATATGTGAATAATTATTATCAAAACTGATGAAAATGTAAGTATAGATGTCTCTGCTATATCCATTTTTTAAAGCGGTTTAGGCACCACACTTGTTTGTGCTCTTAAAAGCCTTGCATTTCTGTGTCATCCAACATAACTGAGTTACAGTACCTTCTTCTGTTAGCTGTAAGGTAAAACATGATTCTGGGGCAACTGAATCTTCCACTTTTTCAACCTTTGTCCCATGAAATCAAAACCACACAACTCTTTTGGCCAGTTACTGTAATTTGAGTTCCATTATTCACTTTGCCCAGTTCCACGCATTGGTATCTCCAGGTCACGAATAAGACATTCTCTTCATGGAAAGTGGTGGGATTTAATTACGAAGCACAGCATGAGTACTTGACTGCCATGCAGCTAACAAGTACAGTTACAGTTTTTCATGCCTGTTTTATGCATGGCATATTTTTCAGCAAGAACATAAAAACATGATTCAAAATGAAGACCAGGATAACTGCAGGAACTTGGCTGCTCTGAAAATTGGACTGTTATATGATTTAAGTTGGAACTCTAGAATGAGTGGAAGGTTTTGCCTGTTGAACTTACTCTTCTGTCTCTCCCCTTTTCTAACTGGAAAAAATGAGAACTAGCGACAATCTCAGGAGGTTCTTAATGATTCATGAAATGTTGCAAAAACTTTACAAAGAGGAATTTTCAAAAATATAATTACTTGCTTAATATGTTTTCTTAATTGACCTTTTTTTGCGTTTTCAGAGGGGAGACAATGTGCCAAAGGTACTTGTATTCTCAGAGGAAGGCTATTTTCTTTACTCATGGAATAATACAGTTGAAATGCCTCACGGTATCTTTGTATTGAACACTGCAACAGATAGTTCAGTATGGATCACAGATGTTGGAACAGGTATGCATGGTGGTGATATAAGAAGTATTAGGTGGGAAAGAAAACACTGATACTGCAGGTATTGCTTTAAACAACTCATTTATTTAAGTCTTACAAACCTGTCTCAGAATTGTTTGAGTTTTTCTTACCATGAACAAACTTCTTCAGGTGCTGCAGAAAATACCCTGAAGGTTCATGAGGTGTGCTGTCTGTCTGCTTATAGCTTCTGAACTCAGTAAGCACTGCCCCCTTGCCCAGGAGAAATATCAGGAAAAAAAATAAATCTTCTGGCTAAACTTACTGTCTGTCCTAGATTTGGTGACCTTAACACAATGGATGAGTACTGTTGTAGCCTATGGTTTTACTAACCCATAGTCATGTTCTCACTATAGAATTTTGTCCATTTGATTTATTAATATCACTTATGAGTATCAGGGGATTTTCTTTTTTAATCTTTTCAATCAGTTGTAATACTTACATTTTGCTTTGTTAAGGTGTTTTTGCACTTTTTTCCCTTAATTCAGGGAAATACGGACACACCGTGAAACAATATAGCACTTCGGGTAAACTTATGCAGATCTTGGGCACGCCGGGTAATGCTGGTTCAAGTTTGATTCCCCTACAATTTGATCAACCAGCAGAGATCTTTGTAGAGGAGAGCGGAGACCTGTACATTGTGGATGGAGACGGAGGAATGAATAACAGATTGCTCAAACTGTCCAACGGTATGGAAAAATGAACTGCAACAGCTGACCATTGAAAATTCAATGTTAAATAACACAGCTTGAGAGTACTTTTAAGTGAGGACTAGGTAGAGCTGTCATTTAACATTAGTTTGAAAGCTTTGTTGACTCAGATCTGTTTTGTTGCTTGTCACTTCAGGAGAATTCTCCGAATTGTTTATGACAAGAGGCTGAGAGAATTAGTTCAGTCTTCAAGAGAGAAGGCTAGGGGGATTCTTATTGCCGTCTTCTGTAATGGGAGAGTATAGAGAAGACAGAACCACACATTTCTTGGAGGTGCACAGTCAAGAATGAAGAACACTGAGCAAAAGATGCAAGAGGGGTGAATTCCAGTTCCGTTTTTGGAGGGAAAGATTCACAGTGAGGGTGATCAGACAATGAATAGCTTGCCCAGAGATGGTGTGGGAATCTCCACTCCTAGAGTTACTCAAAACTTGACGAGTTATGAGCAACCTGATCTAACTTCAGAGCTGGATTTGTTGTCTAGTTCGGCTTTGAGAAGCAAATTGGACCAGACGATGTCTGGAGATCTTTTGTACTTAAATTATTCCATGATTCTAATTAGCTTGCTCGTATTCCTCGGTTAAATCATCAGTGTTGGTCAGGGCAGTGAGTGAGGAGTCTGTGCATGCCAACAGTTGGGAAAAAGTGGAGGAGCTACCATTTCTTCTTTGTCGTATCTAAAATTAGTTATGTTTCGGAAGTTGAGTGTAGTTTAAATTTTTGAACTGTATCTCATTCTACGAGTTTGATTCTTCTGCCTCCTTGCAGGGAGAAGTCATTCTTTTTTTACATAAGATTGGGCTTGCACTTCATGTGAAGCTTCCAGAGAAGTTGAAAATATTAGTTTCTGGCTGCGAATTTGTGGTACCACATGTCTGTGTCACTTGGCCAAGCATGATTTTGTCATGAATTTATGAGAGACTATAGCAAGCCTTGTATCTAGATTCAGATTAATTTCTTGAACCATTGCTTTCTTGGAGAATGTCAGGTCATACCTGGAGTGAAAGGGTAAGAAAACTAGCTGTTAAGGTGCAAACACAATGGTAGAATTCTGGTGCTAGCCTTCTGGTGTGGGTTATGACGGTATTGAAGCAGGTTCTCAGTCCTCATGTTTACTTCCACACACCATTTTCCTTCATATACAGAAAGAGTGCTGGCAGCTGCTTTGTGCAGTAGGGATGGGGATATTCCCAACAGTCTCATCTTCACTGAAAAGCAGAGACCAGGTATAGCTTGTCATGTATGACTCAGAATCCACTGAAAGTCCACTGTGGACTTAGCATTGCTAGGTTAATGGTTGGACTCGATGATCTTAAACCTCTTTTCCGACCTAAATGATTCTGTGAAATGGTCGGTTTCCTAATATCTAGTTTGTAAAATGGTAAATTGTTAAAACTGCTGGGTAACAAATGTAAAAAAAAAACAAAACCAAAACAACCAAAAAAAAATTAGTAAAAATAATATCATAATCAGCCAACATTTTTTTTTAATACAGTGCTTAACAGAGCCTTGGACTATGGCTGTTTGTACTAGTGGCTACGTTTCTGTAGCCTTAATCCTGAAACCACTAATAATAATCCAGTATTCACTGTAGTCATTCCAGTATTTCTTGGGTTTATGTACCAGGAGTACTGTGTTTAAAAGATCTGAGTTTAGAAATTTCACCTTTAAAATTACTCAAAGTAACTGTGCAAGGGAATGTCTTAAAGCTGTTGTATTTGTTGTTTGCTTACTGTGATTTTTTTTTTTTTTACTTTTATTTTTCATGATGCTCACTGTGTAGATTACAAGGAGATATGGCTGACTGGAACAAACGGGACCGGCATTGGCCAGTTCAAGATTCCTCACAGTGTAACAGTGGATCCTTTTGGACGGGTAAAGAATAAAGGGAAAATTTTTTTCATCTTTCAACAGACTTGTTTATGTGTATTTGAACAAAACAAATTGTATTTCTGTTTTAATTGAACAGCTGTGATCTGGGTGATTTTATGGGGGTTGCAGTTTGCAGTGATAGTGGTCATGAGCTGAGGTTTCATTCTGCACATCCTACTGAAGCAGCTGGCTCCAGTGTTGATGCAAGGGTTCTGACTGGTTACGTTGTCAGTGTCTGTGCAACAACAGACTGTTCCCCCTGCAGTTTCTAACAGGTTGCCATTGCGAGAGTACAGGAGAATTATCTTATGTAATAAATATCTACCCAAGCACTTAACGTTTCTTCAGAGGAATTTAATTTTGTATTTGGAAATTCCAAATAAGCTTAAGATGGTAGTAAAGGCTCTAGCTAGGTTGTAGACATCAGTCCTTTTCTACGTTTTTTGTAGACATCAGTCCTTTTTCTACAGCTCAAGGCACTCAAGAGTCTACTTCTCCCAGGTGTTAACTGTAGTCTGGCTTTTCCTCTGCTGTCCTTGTAGAGGAATTCTGTGGTCACTTCTTAGTCTGTTTCTGGGAAAATAAGATTGCTTGACTAAAACGTCTGAAATCACTGGTTTGAGCTAATTCTGCTAATGCTGTCTGAACCAGAAGGAGAAGCGTATATAAAAATCGCTTCTCTGCCAAAACAGGGAGGGTGGGAGGGACACAGTTCCTTTATTTTGAAGGGTAACCATGGGTATATACATTCAAAGACAGCAGTTGCGATGGGCTATGATTTTATTGCCAACATAGTGTTGATCATCAGCCTAGGTTAAAAATAATTAATTCCTAAGGAGTCTTAAGAGAATGCTGTAGTAGTGTTTCATTTAAAAATAGTGGTGAAAGATTTCAAGTCAGCTTGTTTATTGCTCCCTTTTGGGTGATATCCCAAAAAAGTCATGAAGTTTACTTACCAGGCTGATGGGTCGTCAGCAGCTGAAACTTGAATGATTGTAGTACAAGAGATGCCTTCACTGGAACTGTCTAGTGGTATTGCTGGCTTGCGTTGTTTGTGAACCCAGTTAGCACAGGGTGGGACGTAGACAAGCTCCACAAAACTGATTAGGCAAAACATGCTGAGAAAAAGCTCTTAGTGTTTAAGTTGCTTCATGTTTATAGTAATGTTAGGCATATCGAGAGTGTTTGCAGATGCAGTCGGGTCTGGATCATGAAATGAGACTACTGTTATAAAACAAATAGTTAGCGGGTGACAGACCAGTATCTTTAGAATTGAATAGGTGGGAATGTGTCCTCATGGTGGGGGAAGAAAATCCTACTAAATATGACACAAAAATGAAGCAGGGGCAATGATTTCTCTGTTAAAGTAGTATAAAATAATTTGTGTATGTTAACTCTGTTTTGTTTTATATCTGGAAGGCATATCTACTTACATAGTTTTGAATGGGGAGGTGCATTCTTCCAAGGTATACTTCTCTTTTACTACAGGATACTGATACTTTGCTTATGGAAGAAACTAATGCATTTGATTTGTTCTGTTTGTGAACAGCCATGATTTTTGTTCTTAACAGGTATGGGTTGCAGACAGAGACAACAAAAGAATCCAAGTCTTTGATAAAGTCACGGGGGAATGGCTCGGGTCTTGGAACAACTGTTTTTCAGAAGATGGACCCTATTCTGTCAGGTGATGTTGAACAGTTCTTCTAGAAGCATGCAATTACATAAATAAGGTGTACTCTTCCTGTTGAATTAAAATGTTGGTACTTAATGCCTGATGACAAGGAGTTGATGAATGTAACTAATAGGGTGCTGGGCCCTAATCATATGTAAAGATAATGCACAGGTGTATCTTGACAGGGAAATCCTGGCTTTATAAGGATCCCTGTGGATCTGAGTGTAGGATTGGGAACTTAATTTTAAAGTTGTGTGTTTGTGACCTTACTGTTGCAGCTTTTAGAGGAAGAGAGATTGTCTTGAATGAGTTTTCCTTAGCTTAATCTGTCTCAAGGAAGCAACATGTAGACCAAGGTTTATAGGTTAATTTTCAATGCTTCACTGCATTTAGTCTGTTGTAGCCTTCAAAAACTTGAATATTAAGGAGGTTTTGTTTGTTTAAAAGTGCATGGTTGTGGTAAATTGAGATGTCCTATGGAGTTCACAGTTCAAAAATGTATTTCTGTTTTTCACAGATTTACTGCCGATTACAAATACCTGATTGTAGCTCAGCTGAATATCAACCGGTTGGCAATCTTGGCAGCACCACCGGTTGGCTCTATTGGGGACTGTGTTATGATCCACACGGTCCAGCTGGCAGATGAAACTAAACCTCACCTTGTGGATGTAGACATGAAGAGTGGAGCAGTCTATGTTGCGGAGATTGGAGCCCAGCAAGTACAAAAATACATACCCATAAGTTGATGGTTTCCCACCACTGCTGTGGCACAAGCTGTGTGACATATAACACCTATGACCACATTTCCTTGAGTTTTCTGTAGCTTGTGTTTCCTTAGACAAGCATGAAACATTGTGCTCGCAGTACTTTAGAGCTAAGAATCTAGTTGTCCTGCAGTCCTGGAAAAGCACTTGGTCTTGAACTGTTACTAACTTTAGTAATGCTATAGTGGCTTTTGCTTTTGTTGCTGGCAATTATAAAATGACTTTCCTATGCATCTTGATTTTATTATATAAAATTTTACAAACACAGCTGCTGTTCTTAAATGTATAGGGTCTTCTTGAGGGACCTCCAATTAGCCTGTGCGTTAAACAAAGGTCAGAACTGCCTGAAAGAAGTGTATAAATGATTTCCTGGGAGGCGAGCACCATATTTTAATGTTTCTTCACTTTTTTTTTTAAATCATTGTGCTGATGCTGCCCAACACTGAATATAGGGATGCATTATGATGTTGAGTAAGGTGCTGCTGAATAGTGGTGTCAGTACTGACAACTGGCATCTGCCTTGGGTGGTTAATGACATAAGCATTGAAATCTTAGTTTTCAGCTCTAGCTAAAGTGGTAAAGTCTGTAATAAGCTTAAGTTAAATTGATATCAGGCACTTCAAACTAAATTAAATGTGTGTGCACAGCAGCCAAGTACTGATTCTTAACTAGATCAATTCTTAACCTGATTTGATTTATATCAGCATGAGTTTTCCATTCCATAATATTTTATAGTGGAACATATTGAAGTTCAACTCATTGCAATTTGCTAGGAAAGTCTTAATCACCATTAGGGACTGGGAGAGACATGATTTTCTTCACATTTCATTGAAGCTCTGTCAGTTAATAGCAGTGCATCTGTTTTGACTTGGGAATTTTTAACTGTTTTCTATCCAGAACTTAGACTTCATGAACTCTGTTAATGTCTAGAGTTTCTTATGCTGTATCTTAGCAGGTATCTCCAAGCTCTGTCCTACAAAATGCTGTCTCTTTCCATTCCCAGTCCAGAATGATTCTGTTTTGTTTACATGTAGCTACAAGATTTTAAGTTAATTCACTCTATAGCTTAGAGGGAACTGGATATAGGAAAATGTGATGGAGAAAATGGCATGACAGAAATGAGATCGTGAATAACTGATTACCTCTGGAAAGCTGTGGACCCACTTTCCATATTTATCTGCTAGCTCTTCAAAACATTTTGGAGGATTTTTGCTGTTTCCACATGCTAATTCTGCTGTGTGGACTATTTTAATGCTAATTACCAACGAAGATGAGCAATTCTTTTCCTGCTTCCTTAGAAAGGGAATATGGGAAATAGAATTATTCTGACGGGAAATATCCATGTCAGTGACTGTTACCAAAAGCAAGGGCTTCTTGATTTGTCAGGTTTCAACCTATGATCACAAATTTGTGGGTCAGCAGGTGGAAAAATCTATCCAGAAAAGTCAGATTCATATTTGTTGTGGAAACTCAGCTGTGAACCCTGATGCCTGAGTCCAGCATTATTTGAGATTAATGCACTAAATGTGAATGCTTTGTTGTTGGCTGCATCCACGATAACAAAAGCAGCTCTTACTTGGCTGCCCTCATGCAAGCCTTAGAATCAGAACTTCAGAGTTATACGCTAGCAAACGTGATCCATCATTCACATGGTCTTGAATGGGAGCTAGTAAGCAATATGTATTACCTGAAAAAGTAGCAGTACTTCCTCTAGACCTGGAGGTATAAGTCCACATTGCTTTGCAGTGTGTTGTGTGGATTTTCTAACTAGCTCTCCACTACCTCAGGGATCTCTGTGTGCGATTTAGCTATTTCTCACCTACAGAAGGTGGATTCCTTTTTAAAAATACTACACTTTAATATAGTTAATGATGTTACAGTATCTGGGTGGTGTAAGGGGTTCGGGCATATCCATCCTTCCTCACCACATCCTATCCTTATTTATTTTTTCCATTGTCACGTCCATTTGAAATAGAACCCAGAGCTCTCTGGGAGCATGCTTCTGTGTTCGGTAAAGGAGTAGTGCACTTTTGGATGTTGACAAATAAGTTATTTCTACAACTTTGTTTGCTGTGTGGATCTGCTCTCAACTCGGTTGCATGGGCTTTTGCAGCCCCTAGAAATGGGGAGCATTCATTCAGTTTTGTTTGGCTTTACTGAAATAGGTCATGGTGCCAAAATGTGCCTTGCCTCTAGACATTTGGGTATCTGTGATAAGAAGGGATGCTTATTATTAATTAATATGAAATGCTTAGACTCCTTTTTACCTCTGTGTCTATGACCAGACAGAAAACGATTGATTTGTGCACTAATTTGCTAATTCTCTGAAGGTTTTCTTATGTATCATCTTGAAACGGATTTCTGAAAAATTGCATAGTAAGATAATTTGATAAAATAAATCGAGAATTTCCCATTATGAAAGGCCTGGGTGCTTTATTTCTGTACTAATATCAGAACATTGCAATGGATTACTTTTCTAAATATGGGGTCCTCAGTATTTGGATAAGATATTTAATAACTTTTGATGCCAGCATTCAAATGTAATTTAAATTCCACATTATCTTTATACATTACTACTTCTGTGGTCCATCTCTTTTGTATCACATGTTTTGTGTCACATGTTTTCCTTTGAGTACTTAGTAAAACGGGATGGTGAGTTCTGTAAGTGCCAAGTATAAAAAAAAAAATCTGTATACCCTTTTGATGCTAATAAGTAAATTAAAACCAAGAAAAACACTTCTTAATACAGAATAAGGTTTTCTTTTCAGAAAATATTTACTGAGAAATCTGTTTAGTTTTTAGAAGATCAAGAAGGAACTTCTCCATGGGTTAGAAGTACTTGCACAAGAAGAAAGTAACATACTACAGTGTTAACTAGACAAGAAAGAAAGCCTAAGGTGATGCTAGAATCTCTTAAAAATCTAATTTCAGTTAACAAGTGCCAACTTTTAAGTGTCAGAAGTTATCCCTGAAGTATCTTAAGTAAATAAAATAGGAATATTCCATGTTTTGGTATCTCCAACTGTGCATTATTTTTTTTCCTAATTTATGCTTTTCTTTGGGTAAGTACCTAGATTGTTAACTGGACGACATTCCCAGGAGGTAAGACCAGGTCATGTAGTCTTCTGATTCTAAAATCTATTAATACAGTTCATCTTGATACTTTTGGGGGCTCTGTGTGTGGTGTGTTTGGGGGGTGGGGCTGGTGGTGGGGTTTAGTGTTGTTGTAGCCAGAAGTTTATTAACAATATATGTCTGGCCAAAACGAAAGAAACCAGAATCAGATTTATGCCATGCAAGATCAGTTTAGTGAGCCTGAACTGTCTTTATAAAAGCTGAAGTGGAAGGTGCACAGGTATGTCTGTGGGTCTGCTCGTACTGTAATTAACCTTTCTGAAGCAGTAGGTAGGTAGTTGTTTTAGTTGATACTTTCTTAATTTGTAACCTGAGAAACCTTCACAAGTGGTGTTTGCAGTCACTGATGTTGCTTGTGTGAAACACAAGAGGGCATCAAACCCCTGCTGATGCTTGACATACTCAGTGTAACTATAATGTAACTATATACTAGCAAATGTAAAAAGCTGGTAATTTCCGAACATTTGGAGTAAATCAAAAAAGATAATGAACTGCTCCAGACTTCCTTCTCTTTTCAAAATAGATTGGTTTAAACATAAGCAGGTAATTGTGTTGTAATCATTTTGGCTTGTTACTACTGGATTTATGTCCATCTCTTGTTTCCATTGTTTTTCCTAGAAAAAAAAGCACCAGTAATTCATTGTCCAGAGACAACTGGGTAGAGTGAATTGATTCTTCTAGTCCTTGTGGCATTGATTGCTATGGAATTACTCTTGATATGTTGCTTTGGAAACATAATAATTTATAATAATATAACTGTAGCAGCATAATTATACCAAGAGAGCAATACCATTATATTTCCCTACAGAGGTGACCCTGAGTGAGAATAGAGCTAAGCTTACTGAATCTCATTCACCAATGTGGTTCTACCCCTCCTTTCTCAGCCTTTGTCTAAAAACCTTGCCCTAGTTTTGTATTATTATATTTTACTTTTTGGGGGATTGCATCTGCAAAAATTGTATTTCTCAGCAGTTGCCATAAAAAAAGTTTTGATGTGGACTTTTCTTCTGGTGAATGATTCAAAATATTTCAGTCTTTTAGTGTTCATAAAGCATCAAAGTCAAGTTGCTTCTATGAAATTTTAAAGTAGGAGTGTGAATTTTAATTTATGCACACAGGACTATTTGTTACTGCATTAAAGGCAAAGCAACACTGAGACAAATGAGATACTGAATAGACATTGTAAGTTCATATGTTAAGGCTGAGGAAATATAATTGTGTAACTGGATCTGCAATACAGAGGTGAAAAACTTCACCCAGTTACATCAGGAGTAAGAATTCTGTCAGAGCTATGGTGGGGTCTCCTACAAACAAATTAAGGTTTAAGAAATCTGAATAACTAAGCTCTATATATTTTAGTCCTTCCTAGTAGTCAATAAACGTTATAAAGGGAAGACTTTATGTTTGTCTGGATTGATTTGTCTTCAACCTCATGTTTTCTGTTTTCAGCTGGCTTAGAGACCTAACACGGAAATTATTTTTTTTCGTATCCCCTATGGAGTCGTTTATAGATGATGCCTGTGATGATTGAGTCATCTCTTGCTCTGCTCCTTGTCTAAACTGTATAGATTGGAAAACTTGCCTTGCAGTGAAAAAATCATAAGGCTTTAATTTCAAAATGTTTTCATAGTGTTTTTTATTAAAAACAAACAAATCCAGAAGAATGTTTACCATGTGACAGAAGTCTGGATATTAGAACTGCCAGCACTAAACCTATCTGTGTGCCATACTGGAGTAACGCTATCTCCCCATGACTTGATGTGGCTGAATTTATTTCTGCTACTAGGTCTTGGTACAGTACTGTCTCTTGACAATTCTGTCGAAGGATTTGGGTGAGTAGGTGGTCAAGGTGTTATAGGAACCCTTCTGGAAGAATAGACCAGAAGAGATGCTGAGGGTTTTTTTATCTCTGCTTGTTGTTGAAGTCTTTAGCAAACTTTCCATGCTGGTAATGTTTTTTGACAGGATTGTAATTGGAAGATCTGGCTCAAACTGAAGTGTCAGTAAATGGGTTATTAAAACAAACTGGTAAGTTGCTAGCAGGTGTTCATTTCATTAAGGTCATTCAGTATTTTCAGAAGATTTCTGAAATATGAACTTTTGCTTAGAACTACTTTAGTACTGGAAGAAAGAAAAAGTGGCAAATATGGTTTAAAGAAAGAAGGAAACAAACCAAACGCTCCACACACACCCCTATGTGTGAGGAGCCTGTAGAGATCCAACAGAACTGATGGCCATACCTTGCCAATTGACATAAACCCTAATGAAAGGGTAGATGTATTGAATGCACAACCATGAAATCTATTACAGGTCTTTGGAAGAATCTCTGAGCATAGATGTCAGTATGAATTGAATAATAAAGTTTGCTTAAATTTTCAAAAGGTTTTCAGCAACATCTCTTGCCAAGTGTCCGTAAAGAAACTGTGTGGAATAAGAATGAAGCAATAATTAGGGAAGGCTAATTAAAAGTTTATAAATGAAGTATTTAAAAAACTCGTTCTGTGCTGCTAAGTATATTGATAAATGATCTGGAAATGGATTTGGGAAGTCAGGGACAGAATTTACTGACAACACCACACTATTCAGGCTTGAGAGTAGATGAAAGCTGTAAAGAGTTGCAGAAGGCTATCATTAATTGAATGACTAGGCAATAAAATAGGAAAAAGAATGTAACATTGATAAATATAAAAACAGGCATGATTAGTAAAAAGAAGTCTAATTTTATGTACACACTGTGATAGCTTTGATATATATTGCCATGTAGGAAATGATCTCAGGCTTGTAGAAGATGGTTCTATCAAAATACCAGCTTCCAAACTCAGCAGCAGTCAGGAAACAAAGAGGTCATGGGCGGCACTAGGAAAGTACCTGGTGATCGAACAATGCTTTGCAACGTAATTATGTGAATTCCTGATGCATGTTCGTTTTGAATACTGTAGGCAATTCTGGCTCTTCCCCCTTCTAATCTCAGGAAGGCTACAGTGGAATTAGAAATAGTAGAGAGAGGGGGAAGAAGAGTCTTAGAAGTCCTTGAGTATCCAGCTACTATGTTTGGTATCATCAGCATTTCATCGTTTAAGGCATTTGCAGGAACATGCCTTTTCCCCCATAGCTGCTGCTCTGAACTAGTTTGGCTTCAAAGCTCAGCAAGGATGTACAGTCTGCTGGCATGCAGAAGTGGGTGGAGAATAAAGATGGGCAGAGACATGTAGTGTCTATTATGTAGAAGTTAGCTTGAGAAGAAGATAAGAGTTTGCAAATATCCTAAGATTTTAGTGTTGAAGGTACCTTTTGGATAGAACTTACCGTCATGAAGTCAGTTCATTGCTCTTGCTGAAAATTGAAAGTTTTGGCAAGGAGGCTGGAGTTGCCCTTACTTCAGTCTGGTCAGTTTTGATGTTCTTCCCATGGGGCATGCCCTGGCTGCCTGTGGCACCTGTCCACTGTCCCAAAGATGAGAATCACTATATTCACTCCATCAGGTAACAAAATTGCAAAAAATATTATGTTATTCTGTAACACATCATCACCCATGGTCTGACACAAATGTGAGGTAGCAAAAGCGTAGGCTAATTTTTGTTCAAAGATCAGAGCGCTTGAAAAATCTTGGAATTAAAATGAAGATGCTCTTTCAAACGTGTTAACAACTCCCAGCCAAGACAGGATGCTGATGGTTGTGCTGTTTCATTCTCATGTGCATGGGTGCAGCTGGCAGGAGAGGACTGTTAGCTCCCAGGTGGGGCCTCCTTCTATGTCCCAGCTGCAATGTTCATAGCAGCGGGTGACTGGTCTGCAAGCAAATACCTATATTTATCTCTACAGGGATGCTGTAAACGAGAAAGGAAGGAAGGTGTCATCGTTTTAGGGGCATGTGCTTCAGCATGTATAAATCTTACAGTGGAAATGTGTCTTTAAACAATTAAGCAGGAGACCTGGAGGTCAGGGGGAGGAGGAAGGAGAGATTCTACCTAGTGTATTCCACACTAGCTCTGTAATAAGTCTTGCAGCATCTTACTTCATGCCCAGCCTAATTTCAGAGCTTTTAGGAATGAAAACTGTAGAAACTGTTGTAAGAGTGGGAGATTATACCATAACTAAGGCTTGCCACAATGTGCCTCCAGGGTGTTCTCTTAACAGGGCTTTGTGATGGATGATGCTACCAGGCAAAAACAGGAGAAAGAAAGTTTGTATCATCAGGTAACAAGCTGGAAGCATTAAAAATATTTGGGATAACTCGTAAGGTGGCACCTTTCAAAGAATTTGAAATTGCTGGCCCATGTTCTTACAGGGATGCATGGTACCGCAGAAAGCTCCCGATTTTCATTTTGCTCAACCTCCATGTAGATTTCCTTCTTTCTCATAGGCAATTGAGTCAGGAGGAAATACAGATCACAGCCAATATTTATCAAATGCCTTTTATTAATTAAGCTGTTGCTATTTATAGAGTCAAGCTGTTGTTACTCATAGCAGATAACTATTTCACAGAGCTTCCACCTCCCTGCTCCAAGCACTTAGGCACCCAGCCACCCTGCCAAAGCACCATTTGGAAGACCCACCCCAGCTCTCCCAGGAGCAGAGGATCACCCCGGTGTGCTAGTGACGAGGAACCCCCCCCCCCCAGGGGGTACAGTGCAGTGCCTACATACCCTGCGATCTCTGTGTGCACACGGCAGCCATCGCCTCCTGGGATGCAGCCGAGTTGCCAGCCACTGCTCGGGGCAGGCACGGCCAGCCAGCCTTGTCCCCAGCTGACCCATGGGGATCTACGCCCAGAGCTCACCCAGCTGCACAGGGCTGCCACGCAGCCCCCAGCAGGTACTGATCTTCTCTCTGGCCTGCTGCTTTCTGGTCACTGTTTCATAGAATCCCAGAACCATCAGGGTTGGAAGGGACCTCTGGTGATCATCTAATCTCCATCTCCATGCAGTTTTAGCAATGCACAGTCTTCATCCCTCTATGCAGCTCCCCAGCAATGCATGGGCGAGGAGAATGGGTTGCAAGTCAGGAATCCCTGACAGCACTGGAATGGCTTATGTTAAAAAAGTCTCTTTTCTTAACGAAGTGTTGCAAAGAAAGATGCAGCTTATCTGAAAAGGCAGACTTGCTGGCAGTCTTGAAGAGGCCACATCGAAAGCAGGACTGGCCACCAGGCAGTCCTAGGAAGGCTGCCAGGTGCTGTGAAACGTGCACGGTTCTGCAGAGCAAGTCCTGTAAGGTCTGATGCATGACGTCTGCTCATTGTGCCCTTTCTGTTCTGCACCAAACTCGAGGGCCCTTTGGTCCCTTCAGTCAGATGCTCCTCTCTGAGCACCACCTTCCTTCTCCAACAGAGGAAGCAATCACGCTACTGTCGTAAAACCCATAATGATCTGCAGACACAAGCTCGGCAACATTTGCAAGGGAAGAATAGTGTTTCTTGTTAGCACGGTTGTGGCAGTTTAAAATGGGAGACAAGATTTTGACCATGCAATTGTGTAATTTTGTTTTAAACAGCTATCTCACTAGGTGTAATAAGGGTTATAATTTCCCCCAGCAAATCTCAACTTGCTCGAGAAACAGAAGTCATGTAACAAATTTCGGATTGTATGTATTGCAGCTCCTGAACACAAACACACACACATATGTATGTAGATAAATATTATCAGAAGAGGTGTATGTAGCAGATGCAGTGTATATAATCTAACATTTGTATATATGTATGTAATTTTTATTTAATTTTTATTCATCTAGTCTGGGTCACAGGCATGCTGGGAGAGAAAAGCGGTAACAAATGCTTCTGTAATGAAACTGCCTAAGCCACCCAATATCTGCCGTAGTTCCCTGCTGTGTTTGCACTGTACATACATGCAACAGAGACAGTCTTTGCCCTGGAGGCCACTGCCAAGGAAATGGGCTGGTGTAAAAGAAAAGCAATATATATTCAGTAAGACAAATGAGCTAACCTGAAATCCCCCTGCTTTCGAAAGGAGGTCCATTTTGGTGTTCGGGATCCATTAGATCAGCTCAGGTGTCCCAAGATAGGTTATTGCACCAGTCTAACTCATTGTGTTAATTCCAGTGTGTGAGTTTTAATGGATTTTATGACATCCTCAGTTCTCACTGTTCTGCTTGGGGGAAATTTCATCTGGGATAAGAAAGGAATAATAGCTGCTTGACCCAAATCTTTATCAGAGAAGAAACATTTGCAGCTTGATCTAAAAATCTCAAACCCCGTAATTATTTCAAAAGGAAAAAAAAAAAGTGCTTGGCACTATACAATACATGAGATAAAAGCCTGTGCCTTGTCAAGAGAGTTTGACATAAGCACATTACAGATAATGGAAACAGTGAAAAAATTAAGAAGTAGGAAATTCTGAGCACCTTCTAAAAAGTTTTATTGTGAACATACTTCTTAGGTTGTGGAAAAATTATTTGTCACTAGAACGTGGTTAGAGGTGAATCCAAATAAACAAAGCATTCAAAATTTAAGAAGACCATAGTGGCATTTAATGAGAATATGAGTCCATGAGACAGGCTGGAAATGTATCCTTTTTCTTAGACAAAGCTTTATGCAAGCCTAGTCAAATTAAATGTGATTACTGGTGCATACATTTTAAAAGCTAGCACCAGGATGGAGCTATCCCTGGGATACTGGTTTCAGACCTGAAGTTTATTTTAGGCTCCAAACCAGGAAATGCAATTGGTGATATTTAAATAAACACCAGCAGGGTGAGCGGCCAGTAATCCCACGGCTCATCCCTCGCTACCCGTGCCACCTCAGTGAGGGTGAGTGGCAAAACTGGGTGCATCCTCTGAAGCGTAATAATTAAATGGGCTGAATCCTGAATGGCTCAGTGTTCAAAATGCAAATGCTGCTGCTTTTTTAAAATTCAGGAGAGAGAATTTGTTAGCCTTTGATATAGATAATCACACGCAGTGGGGAAGGGATGAAGGTTAAAACTGAAGCAACACTGGCAACCCAGAAACTGTGGGACAAATGGGGTTGGGTTGATTCATCCTTGTTATGGGATGAGACTATTTTGGCTGCTGCAGTTGGTTTAATTGCCTAGCCTTAGTTTTTTAAGTGGGTGAAAGCAGACCTAGAGCCTTCCATTGGTCCCTTACTTTTTGTTTTCCAGAGGAACGAAACAAAAGGGGAAGCTGGCTGCTGCTTCTGCACCCGTTGGGAGCACAGGTGCCTCTACATAGCCTGGAGAAGTCTCCAGGTGCCCAACATGGATGGGTTTTGCTTTGCAGCAACCCTACCCACCCACAGACCCCCCCCAAGAGGACAGAAGGGGAGAGGAAACAGCACCAACCCTCCTGGACAACTTCTCCTCCAGTTTTTTGCAGGTGTCTTACTTGGGGATCAGTGTTAGACACTAGCCTCTAGTATCCTGTTCCTCTCCAACCAAGCACAGAAGAAATACCCAGGGACTACAGCAGGTTTATCAGAATATGAGCTGTGTGACAGGTAAAACCATTGGTGTCAGCAAGCTGAAACTTTCCAACATTTGCCTTTGTTAGACACTGGGGTTTTTTGCTTTCAACCTCTGCAGTTAAACTATCCAGGCTGAAATCATCCATGCAACAGATTTTCATTATCTTTTGCTGAAATCAGTGACTTCTAGGAAAGTATTTTTCCCCCACTTGTTTAGAAAAATTAGAAAACATGGAGAAGCTCTAATACCTTCCTACTAATTATGGCTTTAAATTCAGCAAAGGGCACGTCCTCTGCATAAGCTAATTTCCATTTGTTATTCCTGTGAAAAATATGTGGATGTTTTGGCTGTGCAGTGAGCCTGGAGATGTCCGAGGAATGGGGAGCTGAAGGAGGAGCATCCAGCAGAGGACACTGAATAAGACAAGAGCCCCTGGGGAGAAAATAAATTTGCAATCATGGCATTAAAGATTGTAGCCATGATGCGTGTGGGGAAAGGACAGATTTAGGGTAACACAGATAGCATTAATTCTGACACATCCTAGGCTTTTGCCTGCTTGAGTTAGTAGACTTAATAAGGTTTTTAATGTGTGTATGTGCATGTAATGTTTTTTGACGTCCCTTTAACCTGGTAATCCTGTTCACAACTCACAATACCTCAGCACACAATATCACTCAATGAGAATAACCATTGTGCAAAGTGAACCCTAAGACATAGCTGAAGAGCACATAAAATTACAATGCAAAGTGGGCTTTTGGTGTTACTGAGAAAAGAAATAATCTGTGTCACCAGAGGTGGGCTGCTGCTTCAGATCTTATTCTCTTTACAGTTTTCCTTATAGCTATGTCTGATGATGTTTCCAGTGTATGTGCTTAAGTGGAGGGGAGAAAACTGTTCACTGGAAGTCTCAAGAACCTACAACAAAAACATTCTTCCTGGTTTGACAGTTACTCATTTTTGTTACTTCTGTAATTAGTTCTATCTTTTACTCCTTACTTTAAATTTTATTTTTCTCACCTTACCCGGACACAAATACACAGGCAGAACAGGCCAGCGTCCCCTCTCACAGCATCAGATTCAAAAAAATAGCTTTTAAGGAAAGATGTGTCCAGTCTTTTGCAAACAGAAATACTGATTTGAATCACAAGAACATTAAACAATCTACTGTACTGAGCTACAATAGGTGTTTTCCATGCTACACCTAATTACTTACTATTACTCTTATTGCTTTATATAGCTTTGATGGGTTTTAATATGCCTAAGATGTTTCTCCATTTTCCTAGATTTCGGTGAACAGTTATTTTACGGTTGGTCCTTTTGTCTTCCTAGTATCTTATTACTTTACCAGTTAAGATTTTATGAGTTGTCCTATCTTGCTAAAAATTGCAAATCAAATTCCTTTTAATTTAAAGGAGAATGATTTGATGGTAGTGTCTGCTGGGTTCAGTTAAAATAAATCAAAACACACTCAGTGTAGCTGAAATTGTCTTGAAAGCAGAAAGGCAGTCGCACTGTAAATCTGTGGGGGTGGAGGTGTTGAATTATACTGTGAAAGAAAATGAAAACCAGATGGCACTTGCCAAACACCAACACAGTGCAATTATGCGCAGTGGAGGCATAACCACATAGCACGTATATAAACCTGTTACCTAGATCCTCACCAGACTGCTGAGCGAAGTCTGAGTTTTGCTAAGGTGTCTGGTGACACTGGGATTCTGTGAGATGAAGATGAAGCAGCAGCTTGGGCTGAATGAGCCAAGGGTAGAGATGAGATGATGGACGGGCAGCTTGCCAGAAGCATTCAGCACTGATGGCTTTGCCCAGAAGTCCTGCCTGGTTTGAAGCCCCCAACGCCACCTGTGGGGCAGGGAGCTGCTGGCAGCTCCAGTAATGGGGAGCTGTTGAAGTCTGAGTTTGAACAGCATGATCTGCCCACTGCCCTTACTACATCACTTTGATGGCCATAGATGGTTTTAAAACCACAACTTCAAATGCATTATGAATCCAAACTCAATACAGAAGGAATCCAAACTTCATATAGGAGGAGACAAAACTTGTAGGAAAGTTTAAAACCCTGACTGCACTGCAGCCAGGAATAAAATTGCCACTGACAGTACAGCACAAACAGTATTTCCCCCTATGCAAATACATCACTTTTTTTTTCTTGTCACTAATACGACCTCACTCACTAGGACTGCAACAAACACAAGCAGACACAACCTGGTTATGAGGGACTGACAATCAGAGCTGGGTTGCTTCTGCTGCTCCAGAGCATCCACAGTTTACATACTGGGGAGAAGAGCTGTGAGTGAACAGAAGCTTTTGTGTAGCGAGTTATTGGTTATTAAATGTTGTTCAAATTTCCTTGCAACTTTAAAGTAGATTTTCCAATCAACAGATGAGTCATTCCCCTAATCCTCTTTATTTTGCCAACAGACAAGTAAAAAGACCCAGCTGATATACAGCTTGGCGTATTGCCATTTTATGATTCAATTTACTGTCATAATTGTTTGTTGCTCTGCTTTGTTTCTCTGAAATTGATGAATTATAGTAATTATTTTGCATATTGTATTTTTATTTTAGTCCTTAGCTCTAGAAAGGTATTTGGATCAGTTTCCCTGCAAGTGAACCACAGTAGGGGCATGCCATTTTTCTTTAGAGATACCTAGGTTAATCTTTATTAGCCATATCTGCTATTAGAAATGTTAAAAAGGAAAATCAATTCCCAAGAAAATCTTTCTGGGCACTTTCCCATCAGCTAAAAGGTCATGGCACCGCAAAGTTAAAACCTCATAATCTCTACATGACTATTCTTGCTGGGTTTGTTCCAGTTAAAATATCTTGTGAGATGGTCATATGAGTGCTTTATGACTGAATTAAGCAATTTATAGAAGATACATCCCCTTTGGCTGGAATTTTCCACCCGGCAGCTGAGATGCAGTAACTGACAGCATGCTGGTGCAAAGGAAGGTACAAATCAGGAGAGCCTAACCGATGGGGTTGGTGCACATTTGTAGGGGTTCTGCCATGCTGTAGCCCTGCAAGGTGCTCAAGGTAAAAGGGTCTGGTCCAACTGCATTGCAGAACTGACCCTTCCTTCAGCTCACATGAATGTTACATGCCACAATGCAGAAATGTGGATAACTGGCTAGCTGAAAAGGGTCACATAGACATAGTCCAGCTGGCTGGACAAAAATGCACATCGCTCTCAGCTTATCTGAAGTAAAGCAAAATACACTGTCTTTGGCTGTCCTTGTTACACAATAACAGGAAGATTTTGGTGGGAAAAGAATGTTGCAGGTGGGAACAGAAAACTACAGAAGAGAAACTAGGGGTGGGCTTGGTATTTAGGCAACTAACCAATAATGAGCTTAACTTTTGTAATATGTATGAGCTAATTATAAGAAGGCATAAAAGGTGACTGTAAGAGACAATAAACGAAGTCTGCTGATCACTCATATTGAGTGACTGTGTCTTCCCTCCGTCGCAACACAGAAAACCTCTCAGTGGTGAGAGCTTCCAGATGAGATCTCATCCATCCTTCACATTGTGCAGGCAAGGGTCTCATAGATCTGTCAGCTATTTTTCTTGCAAAACCCTCCTGCCAGAGGTGGTTAGGGGCAGGCACAGCAGTGTGAGCCAGTGCTGACCTGGGATGTGCAGCTCCCGGCAGCTGCCCTGATTTACACCCACCCGATGCTCTCTGTGGTGGGAAAATGTTTGCTCTTTTCTTTGGGCACCTGGAGTAGGGTCTGATTTCCAGTATCTCATGTTGGAAGGCTAGATGGAAAAGGCTATGCTATGTCTACACTATGAAAAATAACAAAACAGAGGGTTTGGTCCCTATCCTTGGGTGACTTGGACTGTCTCACATACAGATTGCCCAGAGCATGTCCCTTCTGTAGCGCTCCCACCCCACTCTCTCCCTGGATATCCTTTGAGACCCTGCTTGTGCCCCTCCAGTGAAAGAGTCATGATTTTGGGAGGGGGAAGGAAGGGGAAGGGAGCTTTATCTTCTTTTCTTTTTCTGAAATAATACGAGGTTTGCTCTGAATGGCATAAACCTGCGAGTAGGTGTTTTAGTCACACCAGTGTGTGACACGAGGACATATGTGAATGTTGGGGGGTCAGGTTCAGCCATGGTGTCTTCTGGGAGGAGTTGATGGGGAAAACCCAGAAGTCTGCCTGGGCTCTGTCTTGGAAAAGCTCATGGGAGTGGTCATGCCAGCCCATGAGCAAACAAAAAAATCAGCAGAGCTGGGGGCCAGTGCTCAGCACCATGCCCTGCCCCACATTTATTTAGCTGTACTAGCACACCAGGAGTCAGTGTCTTATTTTAGCCAGAATACCGTTACCAAATGAACAGAGAGGGAGTGACACGAGTCATAGCCAACATTGCATACATTCACTCCCTGCCAAGAAGCAGACATTCCCATCGGATGCTGTTAGTTTAATCCAGAAAAAAAAAAAAAAGAAGATCATGTATATGTATATATATATATATCTGACACAGAAGGAATTTTTCCCTCTCAAGTCAAAGTGCCTCCTGGGAGTTCTCCTGGGGAACTCAGCACATGCCCCACCTCCTGCTCAAGGTCCCATCCAAAATTATGGTTTCATCTTATGCAAAACACCCAATTTTTTGGACAGAATACTTGAAAATGAATACTGCAGCACAGTCATGGAAATTCCTCTCTTTTAAATAGGATTTTCTGCCTGGCTAATAAATAAATTGTCTTCCAAATGAAAGCTGCCCCTGACTGTTCTCCTACTGGATTCCAGCCCAGATAAGAGGGAAGGAAACTCCAGAGAAGTTCTGCTCTCTCTGACAATGATCAATGCTGTTGAGCGACATATAATGGCAATTTCGTTATTCACTGATTTGCCATTGTTAATCTCTGTTGCATTGCTGCCTGCTGTCTCTCCCCATTGGTTTAAAAGGAAAGTTATACTTTGTGGTTTTGTTTTTTTCCTTCCGGTGCTTTTGCCACCCATCTGTTTTATTGTTGTTGTTGTTGTCTCCTGTCTTTTAGCCTTGGGGACAGTTTTCTGCCATTATCTGTCTTAGGGTTAGCTCTTGTGGTCCTTTTTCTCTAGAGGTGGGTGAATGGATGGAAAAATAGGGACAATTACGAATGAAAGTAGCAGGGCTGCATACCCCAGCAGGGCAAAACATTGACTTAACCAGCACTGCTTTAGGCAATCAAAGTGTCTTCCAAGTTACCTTACTGGTCACAGTCTCTACAGGTCATTGTTGTGCTGTATAGACACAAGCTCCTCAGACTAACAATTATACATTTTTATTTATCTATGAGACAACCAGCACAGTAGCGGTGCTTCTGAATGCAGATGATAATTCATTTCTGGCACTGTCTTGTGCTGCGTAAATATGAAAATGCAGTGCTGATTTTGTTTGTTTGTTTTGTGTAACGAGTCTGATGCTAAATTTCCCCCTGCAAATCCAGCAGGATCATTGTGGTTTAAGATAATTGCATAGCTTAAAATAGTTGTAAAACTGCAGTTGATTCTGGCACTGAGAACCTGCCTTTGATGTGCCTCAGGTTCATCTCCTGAAATTGAGTGCCAGTTTGTTCAACGATCCATCACTTATTTATTTATTTATTTAAATTTAAAATAATCAAGATCAGTTCCCAAGGCTCTTTGGACCTGCCATAATAAATTATGCAAAAATACCATTAAGTTAAACCTCAGCAGTTTGGTCAGCCAGTTATCTACCTCCATTCTCATCTGGAAAGCATGTCTCTGCCTCTGCTGAAAACATTCTCACATAAATGTCTTTTGCATTGTGCCTAGGAAGTCAGAAAATTCAATGTCTTCAAGAGAAAAAGGGGAACAATTTCCAGAGTCATGAAATGTAACACTTTGCAAGTGCTGTGTTTTTCCCAGTTTCTAGGTGCTAGAGCTTCTGAAAAGAGGCCATTTCTTGGTGTTTCAGGCCCAGTCCACAGAACACTTTACTGTGCACAAAAAACTGAGTGTGTGAGAGGACCTGACACTCTTAATCCAAATTAATGAACATGCAGAATAAGTAAAATTGCAAGGGACAACCACAGCTATATTCTCTCTGCTTTCCCAGGCAAACACTATCAACTCCAGGCAGACTGTGAAGCACTGAATACAGCTCCTGAGACACCAATATCTTATACTCTGTGTTGGGCTTGAATGGCAAGGTTTTGGAAGCGGGGGGACTACAGGGGTGGCTTCTGTCAGAAGCTGCTAGAAGCTTCTCCCATGTCCCACAGAGCCAGTGCCAGCCGGCTCCAAGATGGACCCACCGCTGGCCAAGGCCGAGCCCATCAGCAATGGTGGTAGCACCTCTGGGATAGCATATTTAGGAAAAGGGGGAAAAACCCCAACAACTTCAGCCAGAGAAGAGCGAGAACGCACGAGAGGCACATCCCCGCAGCCGCCATGGCAGGCAGGAGGGGCAGGGGGCTCCAGGCCCGGAGCAGAGGTTCCCCCCAGCCCGCGGTGAAGCCCACGCTGAGGCAGGCTGTCCCCCTCAGCCCAGGGAGGCCCACGGAGGAGCAGATCCCCACCGGCAGCCCCTGGAGGCCCCACGCCGGAGCAGGTGGGTGCCCGAGGGAGGCTGTGACCCGTGGGCAGCCCACGCTGGAGCAGCTCCTGGCAGGGCCTGTGGCCCCGCGGGGAGAGGAGCCGGGGCTGGGGCAGGTTTGCTGGCGGGGCTGGGGACCCCGGGGGGACCCAGGCTGGAGCCGGCTGTGCCTGAGGGACGGCACCCGTGGGGGGACCCGGCTGGGGCAGGGTGTGAGGACTGCAGCCCGTGGGAAGGACCCACGCTGGAGAAGTTTGAGGAGGACTGTCTCCTGTGGGAGGGACCCCACGCTGGGGCAGGGGAGGAGTGTGAGGAGGAAGAAGCAGCAGAGATGTGTGATGAACTGTTCCCCCGTGCCAGTGATGACGGCAGAGGTGGAGGAAACCTACCACATACTCCCAAATATTCTGCATGTTAAGCTGTTAAGCTGCATGAGACATATTACTGCATCTACCCCTGAGGTAACCATCATGCGGATCACATTATTGGTGCCCAGAAGTGAAGGCTGCACATGTCTAATGAGATACGTGTGATGAAAACTGGCTAAAGAGTATGCTTGCAAAGGAAGAAGAAATTATTAAACAAAGCAGGCTTAAAAATCAGTGAAATTATTTAAACTATGACTTCCTCTGTAGAAGCTCTAAACTCCCAAAAGCCTGTGCCCCTGGTATCTGCTAAATAACCTCCCAGCATCCTATTTCTTTCTACTTTTGACAGTGCTGTGGCAAAACAGTCAACTGGCACAAAATGACCTATGCTCATACTATTAAATTCCGTTACTCTCCAAATTGCATGGCCACGTCCAGTCTGCCTATTGGCACTGCTCTGTGACATAACTCCTGTGCTCTGTGATGTAACGGGAAAGTGTCTGTGGGCCCAGGCCAAAACCATGCCAAGGGCTGTTTGCAAAAATGCAGCACAGTTTAGGCAATTTCAGCTGCAAGAAGCACCTTCAGCAATCAGCAGAGAGCAACATGCTCTGTCCAGTCGAGGATGCTGCCCATCCAAAAAAGCTCTTGACTCACAGGTCTTGAGCTCTATGGCTGAATCTGGGCTTATTGCCCACCTGTGTCTTTGGTCACCTCAATGGCTGTGCCTTGGGATGGATTCTAAGACCCCAGGCAGACTAATGAGAATAAAGCACCTTTCTGAAATTTGTTTCCTAACACAAAAAAGGGAAGGGTAATCAAAACTTGACTGAACAGAAGCTAAACTTTAGCTAGATGTCTAAACCTCACTGTTCCAAATCTGACCCCTATACCTTATAATACTAAGTAAAGCAAAATACAAACACTTTCAAATGCAAAGGAAAAATCATCCTCTGTGGGCTTCAGCCTTGACCACATCCCAAACTGGGAGAACTGTGGGGTTCTGTCTTTCAGTGTTTCAGTAAAGCAGCAGCCTCATGGGAATGCTAAACACCCTGGGACCAACATTGCTTATTGTGTCAAGTTGGAAGGTCACTTACCCTCTTCAGTATTTTCTGAATGAAAGACTCCTCAGAATGGGGAAAATTAAAAGGCTGTAGAATGTTTCCACATACACAGGGATTTCAAAATCAGAAGCAGTAGCAGGGTGTCTAACATAGCCATGGCTGTATACTGCCATTTCTAATGTCACTTTGCTCTAAACAACTCAGCTATCAAAGCTTGCAAAGGCACTAAAAGATTATTTGGGCATCAGGGAGCACAATCCAGAGAACTGAAATAGAACAGTCTGTAACTGGTTTTGATGAAATTACCAGCGTGCATAATTAAATCATATGCATACATGCTGTATGTTTCAGCAAAGTTGCATTCAAGCTGCTTTTCTTCTTGAAAGACAACCGCTCCATCTTTCCCACAGGTGAATGCAATTCAGATATGTTCACAGGTAAAGCAGACACAGCAGCTGCAGGCTTAATTAAGCATTTGCCTAACCAGGTAAAAAGACAGTGATATATCTTCATAGCATCTGGCAGTTTAACCATTCACTAGTCATCCTATAATTAGCATGCTGGTGAATTTAATAGAAGACTGTTCTAATGTAGTGCCAGATGGTCCTTCTGACTGACAAGGGGAATGACAATTTCTGCCATGTTTACTTCAAGGGTAGCAGAACAGTGAAAAGGATCCTCCTTAGAGCACGATGCTGATGGCCTAAGAGGTTACACTTGCTGTCCTCGAAAAGCAAGGACTTTGAATGTTGCGGTATGGAGTAAGTTTGATTCGTGAACTTCCCATGAAAAGTTTTGTTTGGCTTTCCCTGTTTATTTCTCTGATTTTGTAAAGGCATTAGGTTGCTTGTTGTGTTGGCAGAAGAGCTTTGTGTAAGTCACTGCTAGCATCCCAGGGTCCTGTGGGACAGGAGGAGGTGGGGGGCATAACAGTAGGGCTGAAAGAGGCCTGCTTTGCAGCAAGGCCTGTGAGTTGACCCTGAGTGTCTCACTGGAGCTTTAAATTAGCCAAAACACTACACAACTGAGTCTTTCCTATAGCTTTATTCATAAGGGAAATTAACTTTTACAAAGCAACTAGTGAAATGGTAAGGATAATAAAATAAGGAATATCCATGGAGGAGAAAATTAAAAGACAGAAATGTTTTTGCTGTTGATAAATGAAGACAATTATTATGTAGCCAGTAGAGAATTTCAATAAACTTCAGTATCATTCTGGAGTTTATAATAGACTTTAGTGGAATTAGTAGTCAGACTATAGCAATCTTGTTATCAAAGTATGTCTTGTAACTAAGATCCTCTGGGAGAAGACACTGTGCATGACAGATACTCAGCAGTTCTTTCATTTCGAAGCTGGATGCAGAAAGGCAGGCCAAAGTCTCCTTCATGACAGGTCTCGATCATGTTCCAGCAGAGCTCCAGCTAACATTCTGAACATTAAAACTTGCTGACTGGTTTTCATTCAGCTTTTCTCTTTACAATCCCTTTCTCTTAAATAATAAAACTTTGATTGATCCATCCATCTATGCTGTCAAAATGTCAGCGTAGGGACTCCTTGCAGACTGTTGCCTCATCAGCATAAGCAACACACTCCACACCAATAACCTATATCCCCCCCTACAGAGAACAACTGCTCCTAACGTGAGGCTCTTTCAAAATGTATCCAGACGAATGGAGATCTCGGACTACTTTTATGGTCTCCTGCAGTGATCCTGCCTGAAGGACCATTGCACGTCGAGGATTAGTGATCCAGGTAACAGTGAACTGCAGAGGCACGGGTCTGCACTGTGCTGCACGCACAGCTTTGCTTTCAGGCCTGCATTGGGCTGCGCATCTCATTCGGTGCCGGGCAGACGCAGCTGGGTGGGGGAAAGGGAAGATCCCGCAGGCAGCTCCCACACGGCACCAGCTATTACACACCTGCGTGGCCTTGCCTTTGTCTCAGTGCAGCAACAAGTTCTCATGAGAACATCCTCTCTGTTTGACAGTAGAAATGATGAATAGAGTTGTTTTCTTGTAAGAAAAGCCTATAAGAGCTCGGAACGACCAGGATAGACTAATCCTTTCTACTGATGGGGTCTGCATGACACGCCGCTTGTGGATGAGAGACCTGCCCGGTCCTGCACGACTCGGGGTTCCCAGCATCTAAAGGGATGTTATATGAACTATTCCACTCTCTTTCTTTATACTGTTAGCTCTAACAAGTAGGTTTTTTAAATGATACTTTAAAAATCTGGGTGCCATTCTTACTGGGATGATAACCTCCTAATGCAAAACGCTTGTTGCAGTCGGAAAGTCCTGGTTGGAAACGCCTTTCTGGAGGAAGGATCCCGAGGGAGAGGGAGGCTGGGTGCCCGCACGCAGTGCCCGGGGGCAGCGGCAAGGTGCCCGACCCAGTGGCCCGGGGAAGCAGAGAGGGCTTGTCTGGGCTCCTCGCCCCGGCTCAGGCGTTGGCGTGTCCCGGGACCCACGGGGCAGGGAAGGGCAAGGCCGGGGGGAGCCCTGCGCTGGGTGTGCTTCTGCGTGAAGCGCAGCCACCGCGGGCAGCCCCGCAGAGCGGCGGGCAGCGGGACGGCCCGGGGAGGGCACCGCGGAGGCGCGGGGGGGAGACGGATCGGGGGTTCCGGGGCGGCGGGGTACGGAGGGGCTGGGGGCCGGTGACTTACCGAGGCGGGGGGAAGGGGCGAAGGGGACCCCTCCGCCGCCGGGAAGGTGCGGCTGCCCCGGCCACCCCCTCTGCCCGCAGCCGGGCCGTGGAGCGGCGGCCCCGCCCGCACGGCGCACACTGCGGGGGCACCGGCGCCCACCGGCTCCGCTCGGCGCGTCGTGCGCGGGGGCTGGCGGGGGGGACCGGTCGCTGCCCGGCGGGCGGCGGGGCGGGGGTGGCCCGAACGCCTGTAACCCGCCTTCGGGAGTGAGCGGACCAATATGAACGCACTGGGGGCTGGCAGGGTCCTAGAATCACCGAAGCGTTTGCGTTGGAAGGGACCTTAAAGGCAGCAGCAAGGTCTCCCCGGAGCCTTCTCTTCTCCAGGCTGAACAACCCCAACTCTCAGCCTGTCTTTATGAAGAGGTGCTCCAGCCCTCTGATCAGCTTCCTGGCCCTCCTCTGCACTCACAGGTCCGTGTCCTTCTTATTCTGGGGGCTCCAGAGCTGAACACAGTGCTGCAGGTGGGGTCTCACGAGATCCCAGTAGAGGGGGAGATATATCTCCCTCAGCCAGCCAGCCACGCTTCTTTTGAAGCAGCCTAGGATTCGGCTGGCTGGCTGGGCTGCAAGCACACATTGCCAGGTCATGTTGAGCTTTTTGCCCACCACCACTTCCCCCTGCTCCCCGCCCCCCCCAGCTCTTTCTCCTCAGGGCTGCTCTCAATCCATACTCCTCATTCTCCTCCCAGCCTGTGTTGGATAGGAGTTGCCCTGACCCATGTGCAGGACCTTACACTTGACCTGCTTGAACTCCACAAGGTTCACATGGCCCCACCTCTCAAGGTCCCTCTGGAAGACATCCCTCCAGCATGGAAGGATGCCTTCCCCAGCTGGGTCCCTCACCCACTGTGTCAGGAAGTTGCCTTCCACAGACTCCAGGAGCCTCTGAGACGGTTTCCTCTTTGCTGTATTGTATTTTCAGCAGACATCTGGTAAGTTGAAGTCCCCCACGAGAACAAGGTGGGAGACTTGCGAGACTTCTCCCAGCTGCTTATAGAATCTTTTGTCTGCCTTTTCATCCTGGTTGGGTGATATATAATGGAGTCCCACCATGGACCTCTGCCTTGTTGACCTTCCCCGTGATTCTTACCCATAATCACTTGACCCTTTCATCACTACCATCAAGCTCTAGTCAAAACCTCCCTAACAGGCAGGGGTACCCCACTGCCTCTCCTTCCTTGCCTATCCCTCCTGAAGAGTTTATAGCCATCCATTACAGCCCTCCAGTTGTGCAAGTCATCCCACCATGTTTCTGTGGTGGGAACATAGTTTTCCAGTTCCTCCTGTTTGTTGCCCATTGGTGGTTTAACCCCCACTGGCAACTAAGTACCAGCAGGATAGGGTGGAGAACCAGGAAAAAGGTAAAGCTTGTAGGTTAAGACAAGAACAATTTAATAATTGAAATAAAAAAAACAACAACTATTGTATTGAAAAGGAGAGAAAAGGGCAGAGAACTAAAATCCAAAGGGAAAGAAAAAGAAACCAAGAAGTGATGCACAATACCATTGCTCACCACCGATGCTGACAATTGCTCTCTGATGCCCAGCCTGTGCCTGAGCAGCAATACACCAACCCCGCCAGCTCCCCCAGCAGATCTACTCAGCATGCTGTTCTATGGTATGGAATATCCCTTTGGCTAGTTCAGGTCAGCTGTCCTGGCTGTGTCCCCTCACAGTTTCTTGTGCCCCTCCAGGCCTCTCACTGGCAGAGACTAAACAACTGAAAAGTCCTTGACTTCGTAGAAACTTTACTTAGCAACCAGTAAAACCATCAGTGCGTTATCAGCATTATTCTCATACTAAACCCAAAACACAGCGTTGTACCAGCTACTGATGCCCCTGCTTCCTCAGGCACACACATTTGCTCTTCTTACTTTGTCCTTATGTGGCAGCATTAGGCACACCCCGAAGTTTCTTAGAGGGTTCCTAGGCATTACTTTATGCCCCTGGTCCTTGTCCCCAGAACATCCAGAAGATCCCAGAGCAGAACCCAGAGTCTGTTGCATCTGTTGGCTACTTGTTAGCTATGCTCTAGTAGGCAATTCCTTGCTTACATAAGAGTGCAAATTAAGATGCCCCCACTTAAACCCTGTTTTCTTGATTTTGTGTTCCCTTTTGTTTACATTACCCAGGCCCTTTGCTTGTCAACATTGTCCGTCACTCCCTCAGGGCTACTGGTTGGTCTGTCCTTTCACCATTTTTCCCAGTTTAAAGCCCTCCTTAACCAGGTCAACCATTCTACTGGCAAAGGTGCCTTTGCCCCAGTCAGTGAGGCTAAGTGAGTCTCATGGATCACTATAATCACAGAATAGTCAGGGCTGAAAGTGATACAAAGATCGGCAGGATCCAACCCCCCTTGCTTTCTAACTTTCCTCACCAAATTGGGAATTTAGCTGCGGCTGGGTAAGGAGTCCAATATAATAAAACCCAATAACAGCAAGACTGTTATTAAGCAAGACATCCTTTATTGGAAGCACATGGTGGAGCTATTCCCAGTGCTGCCCCAAAGTGCTCCAACAATCTGGCAGGCTTTCAGAGACTATGTATCATAAAGTTATACATATTCACAAGATATCTGATAACTCATTTACATAAACATGAGATTTAAATGTCTGATCTGCATGCGCAGTCATCTTCCCTAGTGGTCTTTGGGTGGTCATCAGGGTCTTCAGGTGAAGGCTTGTAGTCTTCTTCACTGCACCCACTGATTGACCTTTACTTCTGCACAAACTCAGATCTGTGATCATGTGGACCATGTCCTTCAAAGCCATTGTTACCATTCTCTTGAAACTTTCTTACCTTTATGGTCCTGCACATCTGTGCAAAGTGAGATTATCCAGGCACCTCCTTATCTCACAACCATCCCAAGCCTCTTCTGTTCAGCTGTGTAGTACTTGACACTTTCCTTGTTCTTGTGGTCTCAGCTCTTTCATTCCTCCCTTTTCTTTAAGCTTTGTAAATACTTTGGTCTTTGTAATACACTTTGTAAATAAAAAGTTTCTAAGTTATCATACTTCATTACCTTAGGTAAAGCCCGAATCCTTACCATCAGCTTCTTTAGCTTATAACACGAAAGGCAATTGACAGCTGTTAGTATAACAACACTAATAATATCAAAAGTGGGTGTACTGAGATATCCAAACTTTTCTGTGCAGAGGATAAGTATCTTGAAAAGTTATCCCACCAACGGTGGGCAGTGTCATCTTTAATTTGACTAGACAGTCCAAAAAGTTTGTCTTGAGTTATTACTGTTTTAATGATAAACTCAACTAGCATCTTATTTTGTCTCTTTAATTATTCTTTGAGTTCCTGAGACTAGAAAAATTGAACAGGATCTTGAGCCAGAGTCAAGCTTGCATGCTTAGAGAGGGCTGTCTATGAAGAACAAGTTACAGTGAACCAAACATCCACATAAGGGCATGGACAAGGCTGCACATATAAGATAGTCTTGCTGCCTTGTCGTAGGCTCCTTGTGCCACCACCACATGAGATTTGAAGTAGTTGGCCTTTTTCTCAAGGGCCAACTGGGAGTGAAGGGCATTACTATACTGAAGCAAACACACAATAAAATCTTAACAGTTTTGAGTCAGCTTTACAGATGTAGGCCCTGTAGATTGGGAGTTCCATGGTCCACCAGGAGCTTTCTAAATTCTTCAATAGTGGGTCCAAACAGTGTTCTCAAGCCTGACTGCAGCATAAGTCACAAGCAGAACTTGAAAAGGGCTGCTCTGCTTTTCTCCAAGAGGATCACCTGAAATAATTTTACTGTAAGCCAAATCTCCAGGTTGAAACAAATGTACAGAGGAATCTAAATCCCATGCTCTTGTAAATATGACTAGTTTGTTCACTTCTTGTAATACTTTACCTAATGCAACTAGATATTGCTGTAAATCAGTTTTTTCCACTTGGGTGAGATCCCACCCTTGATATACAGTTTGAAATGGTCTCCCATACACAATTTCAGAAGGACTCCATTTCTCCTTAGTTCTTGGTTTGGTTTGAAGCCTCATTAGTGCAATAGGAAGGGCTTGATCCCATCATAAATCTGTTTCCTGGCAAATTTTACTCAACTGCATCTTAATTAAATGATTCATTTTCTCCACCTGCCTACTTGTTTGTGGGTGATAAGACTTGTGCAATTTCCAATTAATTTCTAAAAATTTACTAACTTGTTGAACACAAAGTGTGGTCCCCTATCAGCAATCACTTCTGGTACTTAAAATCTGGGGATAACTTCCTTCAATAAAATTTTTGTTACCTCTCAGGCTTTATTCATTCTGCAAGGGAAAGCTCCAGGCCGTCTGGAAAAGGTATCAGTTAGTATCACCAGATACCTATAAGCTCCTTTTCTAGGGACTTCTGAAAAGTCTATGTGCCAATTTTGACCTGGAACATTCCCTTTACTGACACTTCCAAATTTCACATGTTTTTCTACCTTGGGATTATTCTTTAGGCATACTTCACACTTTTTGACTGTTTTTTATAGTTTGATACAGTCTTCTGGCTGTTATTTGCTTGATAAGGGAGTTATACAAGGCTTTGGTTCCCCAATGGGTTTTATCATGTTCTATTCTTAGAAGTTTCCATAATATCCTAAAAAGAATTATTGTGTTATCTTTTAACACCGCCCATCCTGATGGGCCAACCTCAACCCCTAGATCAGTAATTAACTTCTGATCCTCTCCATCACATCCAATTGTCTCAGGTAGTGGCAAAGACTTTTCAGGAATTAAACTTAATACCTCACCTCGTTCTGCAGCCTTGTCTCGCCTCATGATCAGCCTATTTATTTCCCACTTCCCTTTCTGACGTCCTTTGCAGTGCATAATCACCACTTCTGACGGAAGCTGTACAGCATCTAAAAGTCGCAAAATTATATCAGCATGTTTTATACCGTTCTCTTGACTAGTTAGGAGTCCTTGTTCTTTCCAAATTGCTCCATGGGCATGGACTAGACCAAATGCATACTTTGAATCTGTCCAAATATTTGTTCGCCGTCCTTCGGCAGGCTCCAACATTCTCACTAGAGCAGTTATTTCAGCTGTTGTGCAGATATGCCCTTAGGGAGTGACTTTGCTTCCACCAGCTGGTCTGTGGTGGTCACAGGATATCCTGCCATGCCAACTCCATTCTTTACAAAACTGCTTCCATCAGTATTACCACATGTGGCCAGCTTCCTCTAGCAGCTCCTTCTTCAAGCCTGGCCTGCTTGCATACACAATCTCAGTAGTTTCTATGCAATCATGCACAACAGTTTCCAATTCCTGTTTATCACTCAAAAAGGAAGCAGGGCTTATAAGGGTAGATGTGACCATTTCTGTATCATCCTGTTCAATTAACACTGCTTGATATTTCAAGAATCTCAATGGTGAGAGATAGAGTCCCCCTTTTTGCTCCAAAACAAATGTTACATTGTGGGAAGTGTGCAGAATCATCTGCTGCAGAGCAAATTTTTGAGCTTCCTGAATAATCTGAACAACGGTGGCCACTGCCCAAGGACATCCTGGCCATCCTTTGCTTACTTCATCCAGTTGTTTAGAGAAGTATACTACAGATCCTTCATAAAGGCCCAGCTTCTGAGCCAAAATTCCCAGAGCCACTCCTCACCTTTCATACGAGAACAACCATAAGGGCTTTGTTATATCAGGCAGGCCTAAAGCTGGGGCCCTCATCAATTCCAGTTTCAGTTCTTTAAATGCCTTCCTAGCTTCATCAGTCCATATTAATTGTGTCTGGTTATTTTTTCAGAAGTTCATATAGAGATTTCACTGAAAGTCCATAATTACAAATCCACTGTCAGCACCAGCCTGTCATTCCCAATAAGGTTCAAAGCTCTTTTACTGTGGTCAGTTCCAGGGCCCTGCAGACTGCTTCTTTTCAGTCGTTTCTGAGCCATCTTTGTCCCTTAGAAATCACAAATTCCAGGTATATTATTTATTCCTTCAAGATCTGGGCTTTCTGTAATGAGACTTAGTAACTACCTAGTCCAAGAAAATTAAGCAAACTGACAGTCCATTCCTTACACTCTCCATTCTTCTCTGTGGCTATCAAAGTATCATCCACATACTGCAGAAGAATCCCATTTCCCAGAGGCCCCACTCAGGTTTCCAAATTCCTTGAGTAATTGATTTCTAAAAATGGTGGGGTTATTTGTAAATCCTTGAGGTAACACTGTCCAGGTTAGTTGGGCTTTCCATCCTCTATTGAGGTTTTCCCATTCAAAGGCAAATAAATTATGGTTTTCAGGGGCCAAGGTGAGGCAAAAGAATGCATTCTTTAGGTCTAATACAATAAACCATAGGTTTCCTTCAAACTAGTCAGCAGAGTATATGGATTTGCCGCTACCAGACACAAGTTTTCAACTATCTGATTTATTGCCCGCAAATCCTGCACTAATCGATAAGTTTTGCCATCAGGCTTATTGACAGGCAGAATAGGAGTGTTATATCTAAAGAGCACTCGATCAATAGCCCACATTTTATAAATTCTTTTATAATACCTTTCACTCCTTGCCTGTCTTCCAATTTCAAGGGGTATTGCTTTACCCTAATAGGTCATGCTCCTTCTTTAAGTTTAACAACAACCCATTCTGTACTCCTGGGTATACCTGGTCTTTTATTTCTTGTATAATTTCTTCTTCCTTAATTTGGGATTCAATAAGAGTCAAACTTGAAATTTCGATGTAGTTCTCTTCTGGTATTTCAAATTCAGTTTCCCCATCTTTAAACTTGCTCTAGTAAATCCCTTTCCAAAAGTGGTCTAGGAGCCTCAGGCAGGTAGAGAAACTTATGAATCCCCACACCCTTCCCAATTTTGAATCTTAACGGTTTCAAAAAGGAAGCTTTCTCAGACTGTCCAGTTGCTCCCATGATATTAATATTTCATTCACTTTTGAGCAATAAGGTCCGATTTAGCAGTGAAAATGTGGCACCTGTTTCTACTAGAAATTCTACAGGTTTCCCTTTTTTCCCTAGCTGAATTTTTACCAGGGGCTCTGCTAGGGAAGATTCCCCTGGTTCCCGTCAATCAGCTTGCACATAAGTAACCGTCACCAACTTGCCTAGTCTCGGGCAATCCTTTTTCTAATGCCCCATTTGCTTACAATAAGCATACTGATCTTTCAGGAGTGTTTGACTTCCCCTAGGTGAAGCACTTATATCACCTCTCGTGGACCCTATCCCTCCATTAATATTGTTTTCTGATGGATTCCTAGAGGGCACCTGGCCTCCTATGGTGCATAAAGCAGCCACTGCAGCATTAGCAATTGTTTTGTTCATTGTTCTCCTTTCTGTCTCTATTCTGATGTTGTTGCTGGACACCACTGAAAAGAGCCTGGCTGCCTCTTCTTGACAGTCATCCTTAAGATATTTTTAGACATTGATAAGGTTCCCTCTCAGACTTCTCTTCTCCAGGCTACACAGGCCCAACCCTTTCAGCCTTTCCTCACCAGGGAGATGCTCCAGCCCCTTCATCACCTTCATAGTCCCCCGCTGGACCCTCTCCAGTAGTTCTCTCTTTATCTGGGGAGCCCAGCACTGGACACAGCACTCCAGGTGCGGCCTCACCAGGGCAGAGCAGAGGGGCAGGAGAACCTCCCTCCACCTGCTGGCCACACTCCTCCTAATGCACCCCAGGGTCTCATTGGCCTTCCTGGCCACCAGGGCACACCGCTGGCTCAAGGGCAACTTGCTGTCCACCAGAACTACCAGGTCCTTCGCAGAGCTGCCTTCCAGCAGGTCAGCCCCAGCCTGTACTGGTGCATGGGGTTTTCCCTCCCCAGGTGTAGGACCCTACACTTGCCTTTGTTGAACTTCATGAGGTTCCTCTCCACCCAGCTTTCCAGCCTGTCCAGGTCTCACTGAATGGCAGCGCAGCCTTCTGGTGCATCAGCCACTGCTCCCAGTTTTGTAGCATCAGCAACTTGCTGAGGGGACACACTGTCCCTTCATCCAGGTCATTGATGACTAAATCGAACAGGCCTGGACCCAGCACTGACCCCTGGGGAGCACTGCTGGCTACAGGCCTCCTGCTGGACTCTGCGCCTCTGATCACAGCCCCCGGAGCTCTGCATTCAGCCAGCCCTCAGCCCACCTTGCTGTCTAATCATCTATCCCACACTGCCTGAGCTTAAGTATAAGGATGTTATGGGAGACAGTGTCTAAAGCCTTGCTAAGGTCAAGGTAGACAACATCCACTGCTCTCCCCTCCTCTACCCAGCCAGCCATTTCATCACAGAGGTCTATCAGATAGGTCAGGCATGATTTCCCCTTGGTGAATCCATGTTGACAGCTCCTGATGATCTTTTCTTCCACGTGCTTTGAGATGACCTCTGGGATGAGCTATTCCCTCATCTTCCCAGGGATGGAGGTGAGTCCGACTGGCCCGTAATTTTCAGGGTCCTCCTTCTTGCCCTTTTTAAAGACTAGTGTGACATTGGCTTTGCTCCATTCCTCAGGCACCTCTCTTGTTCTCCATGACCTTTCAAAGGTGATGGAGCGTGGATTGGCAATAACATCTGCCAGTTCCCTCAGCACTCAGAGATGCATCCCATTGGGACCTGTGGATTTGTGGGTGTCAGTTTGCTTAAGTGATCTCTAATGTGATCCTCCTCAACCAAAGAAAAGTTCCTTTCTTCAGACTTTCTTTCTTGCCTCCAGGATCTGGGAAACTGGAGGACCAGCCTTGGTGGTGATGACTGAAGCAAAGAAGGCATTCAGTAACTCTGCTTTCTGTGTCCTTTGCCACTGAGGCACCCACCTCACTTGGCAGTGGGCCCACATTTTCCCTAGTCATCCTTTTGCTGCTGATGTACTTGAAGACCTTGTTGTCAGTTGACAGTTTAAAAAGGAAAGCTAAAGCTGTGCAGGCAAACAAAGCAAACTGAGGAATTAATTCATTACTTCCCATTGGCAGACAGATGTCTAGCTACTACCAGGAAAGCAGGGCTTCAGCACACATAACAGTTTCTTGGGAAAACAAATACTCTAACCACAAATATTCCCATTTACTTCCCCTTTCCCTGAGCTTTTATTGCTGAACTTGACATCATATGAAATGGGATATCCCTTTGGTCAGTTTGGGTCAGCTGCACTGGCTATGTCCCATTCCAGCATCTTGCCTACCCCCAGCCTACTGGTCTTTGGGAATGGGAGGTCGTTGGAGAGACAGCCCTGGCACTATGCAAGCCCTGTTCAGCAAGGTGATGGTTTAACCCCAGAAAGTAATTAAGTACCACAGAGCCACTTACTCCCCCCTCACCGAGAGAGGTGGGGAGGAGAATCAGAAATGAATGTAAACCTCAAGGGTTGAGATAAGAACAATTTACTAGTTGAAATAAAATAAAACCAAAAGAATAGTAATAACAATAACAGTTATAATGAAAAGCTGGGGGAAGGGCAGAGGAATGAAATCCAAAGGGGAGAAGAGAAAACAAGTGACACACAACACAGCTGCTCACCCCCTGCTGACCGATGCCCAGCCAGACCCCGAGCAGTGATCGGCCCACCCCAGCAAGCCCTCCAGTTTATATGCCAAGCATGACATCCCATGGTATGAAATATCCCTTTGGCTAGTTTGAGTCAGCTGTCCCAGCTGCGTCCCCTCCATTTCCTGTGTCCCTCCAGCCCTCCTGCTGGCAAGGCCTGAGAAACTAAAAAGTGCTCAACCCAGTACGTGGCATATGAAGGCACGGACCCCAAATGCGATCCTTTATTGCATATTTAAGTGCTGGTTATATACAATTGCTTATCCACCAAGTAGGAATATGCCTACATGCAGCAAAGCACCTTTGCAGCCAGTTCACACACCACTGAACTATTTAATCCCTCCATGCTCACCTGAGGAGGTCTCTTCTTGCCTGATACACTTCAGATGTGGGAGGCTTTGGGCACATCCCTCACTGCAGACAGGCATGGCATAATCACTCTAGCACCTGGCACCCAGGCAATGAACAAAGCCTTTTCTCAGAAAGGGCCCTTACACCAGTGCAGACACTACCCAGTAAAACCAAAAAACATCAGTGCCTTATCAACACTGTTCCCACACCAAATCCAAAACACAACCCTGCACTAGCCTCCAAGAAGAATATTAACTCTATTGCAGCTAAAACCAGGACAAGCAATTCCCAAACATTGCTGTGTTACCCACAGTGTTTTAGCAACAAATGTGAAGCACAGTGCCCTAGGGGCTGCTGTGAAGAAAGTTAACTGCATCCCAGTCAGGCTCAGTACAGCCTCCATGCCCCTGACTATTACCCTGTCACTCAATGTTGTGCTACAGAGATAGGCTGGTTCTTTTAAGGATCCTTGGGTTTGATTGTAATACAAACTGTAATCACAATTGCTTGTTTTTCCCACTCAGGTTTGATTGTGCTCTGGGGTGTTCTAATGCACCGCGGGGCTCTGTCATAAGAACATGCATTAAGAGGCTGGTGTTGATAATTTGGAGCACTGAGGAGTAAGTACACCAAGCTACATTGTGTGGTGGGTTAACCTTGCCTGGACACCAGGTGCCCACCAAGCTGCTCTGTCACTCCCTCAGCAGAACAATATCAGATAAAAACCCCACCAACCTTGCATGTTGTAGTTTGAGTCCAAGCCAGTTTGCCTCACACTGGGCACTAATTGTCACAGCACAAGCAAAACTAGCAAGCTGCAGCAAGGCTTTACCATGGGTCAGATTCTACTGTCCGTACTGTTTCTCCATCCTCCAGAAGCCAGACCACACTGCTCCTTGTCTCTGCTACATCCAGGTTCTTCCTTCTCCAGGCTCCTCCTCCATCTGACCTCCTTCTCCCACACTCCTCAGGGCTATTTAACCACTTTGTGGGGATGAGCTACAGCTGCACATCATCCATGTCAGTCAACCCACTGCCTTCACAGCAAGGCCACAGCTGCATATTATCAATGTCAATCAACCCACTGCCTTCATTCCTCTACAGGCCTCTGCCTGACAACAGCTGAAAGGGTGCTTGACCATCCCTACTCAGAGGTTCAGCTAGAACATAGGCTGGAGGTGCCCCTTCATCAAGGACCTCTGGCAGAGTTTGTTGGAAGCTTCTGGAGCCACCCTTACCTTGTCCTTACCTCTACCTGGCAGCAGCAGGCACCCTCAGGTTCCTCTGTGGGTTCCCAGGAGTTGCCAGGTCCCAGACAAAGTGCCCAGAAGCTCAAGAAGGTCTCAAAGAAGCAGAGCCCAGACACTGTTGCACGAACTGTTTTATCTGTTGGCTGCCTCTTAGTCCTGCTCCTCTCAGACAATTGAACAGCTGTCAGAAGCAGGGAGTCTCCAGTGGAGACATTTGCCTTTAATAGTCCTATTTGGCCTATAAAGAGGGTCTGGGTCCTGGCATGGGAATGTGGGTTACTGGCTTTGTAGCACAGCTGCCCCCCCAGGCTGCAGTCATTCCCGGCAGTGTCACCCTGCCAGAGTGGTCAGAGGCTGGGGTGAGCACCTGGCTTGCTGTCACTGACTGGGCAAATGCCTGCTTTGACATTCCTAGTGCTGGGAAGTCCCAGGTCCAGTCTGGCTTCTCCTGAGAGGGCACTGGTGGTACCTCAGGGAGGTGGGAACAGACCCACACCTTGGCAGGGGACTGTGGCACAGCCCTTGGAGGGCAGCCTGTCCCCAAAGCATGGGATGTCCTGTTATGCTGGCAAGACCCTGGTGACTGCACCTACCAAGCGGGATGTTAGAGAGGGATGGGGGAGTGTCATCAACACTACAAGAAAGCATGGCTGCAAAACTAATCCATGGAGAGCACAGCAATTCCACACTGTAAAATGGGCAGGCAAAGCCAGTTTCCCACAAAATGAGTGTCTTGCAGGAAAAAATAGCCCATATAGGGCTGTCAAATGCAACTCAATCTCACCTGGAACCGTTAACCCCTGCCTGGGCTCAGGAAGCCCCAACAGATGAACATCTCGGCTCTGAGTAGAGACAGCATGCCTGGTCCACAGATGGGTCAGCCAATACTTTAAGAGGGAGAGGTGGTAGAAGGGTGCCACCTATAATCCAGCTAAGCAAGGTAGGGGGAAGACAGTGGTCAGTACGCAGAACTAACGGCTATATTAGTGATACTAGAGGTGGCTCAAACTCCTGAGCTGTAGCTAAAAATAATGCCTTTGTTATATCTCATGCAGAACCTCTATGTGAATCCCCACACTGCTGCTTTCGCTCCCTGTGTATCAACAGACGTGAAGTGCCAGATGCCCCTACCCTCCAGCTGCACCAAAGCTCTTTGTTGACTACATCACACAAGCGACTGGTCTATGTGGTGAAATCTGCACAACCATTGTCTTACGGGAGATGGGGTGAGAGGTAGACTCCAATGGCAGGACATCTTTGGTGGTCCTAGTCATAAAATTGTTGCTGTTCTGCACTTACTCATTCAACTAGTATTTGTTTTACTTGTCATTATGCTTGTATTATTTTTCACAGAATCGCGTTGTATATAAGAATCTCTCTAGTAGCCAAACAGTTGACTGATAAAATCAATAACATTTAATAACTTTAAGAAAGTTCAACTGTATGTGGATCAAGGCGGGGAATGTAGTGATGCTCACTGGAAGACCATTGTACATCGAGGAGTCAGTGATCCACATAGCAATGAACCTGCATAGACCCAGGTCTGTGCCATGCCCTACACCTCCCTTGGTGCAGGACAGACTCATCGGGTGATGATAACAGAGGAGCCCACAGCCAGCTCCCATTTGGTACTGGCAATTACATCTTTATACTGTTAGCTCTAATAAAAGACATTTAAATGGTATTTTACAGAGTCTGGGTGTCTTGCTTTCTGGGGTCATAACAGATCAGAAGTTCCTGGTGTAAAACAGGTCAACACAATTCCACTTTTTCAATACGCGACTTGATGCTTTAACGTATGGCCCCATAGCCTGCAGTTAAGAGGCTAGAATCTCTTGTCCCCTAGTTATGGTCTCTGTGACTATTTTAGGTATCAGCGATTTTGTTTTACTGAAGATGGGGACAACTCTATCTCCTGTCCTGGCAGAGGCTACAAACCTGGTAGTCAGGACACTCACAATTCTTCCTCAGCTGCTTTTGTGTCCATTTTTGAACAGCCACTGTTTGTAATGTGTAAGTACCAATATCAAGGAATTCCTTCGCTTTGGTATTGTGAGAGAATGGCTATCCAGTTGTATTGGGTTACATGGCAAGGATTTGTTAGTGGGGGGCTGCAGGGATGGCTTCTGTGAGAAGACGCCAGAAGCTGCCCTCATGTTGGACAAAGCCAGTTCTAGCTGGCTCCAAGATGGACCCACTGCTGCCCAAACAAGCCAATCAGCCATGTTGGTAGCACCTCGTATGTGATTACATACTTGAGAAAGGGTAAAAACACTGGGAGTAAGGAGTGAGAAAATATGAAAGAAATAATTCTGCAGACACCAAAGTGTGTGAAGAAGGATGGGGAAGAGGTGCTCCAGACGCTGAGGCAGATTCCCCTGCAGCCCATGGTGAAGACCATGCTGAAGCAGGTTGTCCCCCTGCAGCCTATGGAGGATGCTACAGTAGAGCAGGTGAATGTGCCCTGAAGGAAGCTGGAGTCCATGGAGAGCCTGCACTGGAGCAGGTTTTCTGGCAGGACCTGTGGCCCTATGGCTGACCCACACTGGAGCAGTCCATTTCTGAAGGACTGCACCCCATGGAAAGAAGGGCCCACACTGGAGCACTTCACAGGACTGTCTCCTGTGGGTGGGACTCCATGCAGGAACAGAGGAAGATCATGAGGAAGAAGGAGCTTCAGAGACAAAGCGTTATAAACTGAACACAATCCCATTCCCCTATACCCCTGCACCGCTCTTGAGGAGGAGGTGGAAGAGTTGGAAGTGAAGTTGAGCCTGGGAAGAAAGGAGAGGTGGGGGGAAAAGTGTTTTGAAGTTTGTTCTTATTTCTCATTATCCTGTTCTATTTGATTTGCAATAAATTAAATTGATTTCTGCAAGTTGAGAATGTTTTACCAGTAATTGGCTAGTGATTTCCCTGTCCTTACCTCAACTCATGAGCTTTTAGTCGTATTTTCTCCTCCCTGTCCGGTTGAGGAGGTGAAGTTATAGAGTGGCCTGGTGGGCACCTGGTGGCCAGCCAAGGTCAACCCACCACACCTGGCCTGGCTTTCAGGCTGTCACTTGGCCTTTTCCACTGAGAAGCAGGCCCCTCCTGGGATGCTGCAGTTGGCACCCTGTACATCATAGGGTCCTCCACTGGCTCTGGCTCAACATTAAATCAGTATCAACACTCTCCTGTCATCAAGGGTCCTAAGGAGGCAGAGGAGACTAATTCGTTTCCCTCCCTTCCCAACCACATCAGGAAAGAAATCTAAATTAACTCCCTTTTGAATATGTAGAGATAGGAAAGAGCATATCTAACAAGAAAAGGCATGTGTGCGTGACGTCTGAGTGTACACAGCCATATCTCCATACATTTCTACGATTAAACTTTCATTCTGAATATAAAATGGGTATTTTCCAAATTCATAGGTGTGATAGCTTGCAGTTTTCCATGCATTGCCATTCATTGCTGAAGTCAAATGAGTTACGCCATTAGAAACTGAAGCTGCGCCTCAGTGGTCCACAGTCCCTGGCCCTCTGACTAGAGACCCCCTGTCACGTTGCTTTCAGTCACAGAAAACTACACACATTGCTCTCCTGAGAGAAGAGCTCAGCCTCAGAAAGCTCTCTATTGCCCAGTGGTGGAGGAGTACCGAGTTGCTGGTTGTGAACAGCAGCAGTTTCTAGGATCTAAAGAGCTGAACACTGCCAACATCCCAGGGAGAAACCACAATGCTGATGATACTGAGAGAGAAGACAAGGACAAAAGAGGAGATAAGGATTTTCAGGCGAGGTGGAACAAGGGCAGGGTAACATATGGGCTGAATGAAAGCAATCTTTCACCCAAATTGTGCTAGCAAACTTGCAGGCGTGGGAGAGGTTTGAGAGAGAAAGTGTAAGAGCCAAACAGAAAGAGCACATTGAAAGTCTGAAGTAAGGTGGGGAATATTGTGTTCTAGGCACTGGAGAAGAGCAATATTCTAATTCTGTTAGATGGTGATACAGTCATTCAGAAGACTGTTTCTGACTTTGAAACCTTTTCCAGAAGTATTGAGCTAGAAACTGACTCCTTGATTTAGACATGTCTTAAGGGAAAAGACCAAAAAGTACCTGAAAGGCAGGATCCGATCCTCTCCCATCCTCAGTCTTTTCACAGAGAAATGATAGAGACAGTAGGAAGAGACAAAAATTACAAGCAATTTTTTTTTTTTTCTCTTTGGCTTTTCGTGAAAAAAGAAAAAGGAAAAGCATCATGGAAAATAGCTGGCTGGATGACTGTACTTTCACAGAATGAGCTATGCCACTTAATAGTCAGAGGTCTAGGTCTCCACCAGCCCAGGCCCTAGTAAACCAGCTATTCATCTGCTAGAAGCAGGTCTGTCTGAAGTTAGCTCAGGGAAAGAGCTAGGACACAGGAGTAGAGCCAAGAAACAACTGTAAAGTTTTTATTTCTGGATTTCTTCCTTTCCAGGGCTCTCTCACAACCCCGGTTTCCTCCGGGAAGTATTTTGGCAGAGGGGATGCGCGCACAGCCTAGGATGTGAACTATGTGAGCTGCAGCCAAGAGCCCCTCCACGTGGCTCCCTGAGTCTTGCCTTGTTTTATCTCCTGTCCCTGCCCCTGCCCCTGCCCCTGCGCTGGCTTCAGGATCCTGTTGATAGATCCAGGGGTCCATCTAGTTTGATCATTCATGGCACTATTCATCCAATCAGAAATAGTTATTAATAGCATCATCAGTTATCTCCTGTATCATTGTGAAGAACACAGTAAGAGCCATGCGGAAAAAAATACCTGGTTAGCATTTGGAATATCTCAAATTATTTCAAAGTTTTTCCAAAACACCCTTAGGGAACCTGGGCTGATGTGGCTGCCATACCCCATTGCTTTATGCTGATCATTCCTGTGGTGGGCAATAAGGTTTCAAATCTGCTGTTTAATTTGCACGTCTAGTGCTGAGTGATAGAAGTCACTATACACATCTGAGTTACTCAACACTGGTAGAACGTTAGGCATTAAGTGTCTGTGTAGTAGAAAATGGCTTGTTTTTTCACCACGATTTTAAATTTCAACTGTTGCTTTTAAATATCTGTGTCTCAGTCCAATTTAACTCATAATTCTACTACACATTTTTTAAGAAGCATTCATATAATAGATTTAATTTATTACTACCCTGTGTAGTTGGCAGAGAAAATATAACTCTGTTACGATGCTTCACAGAAACACTGCAAATATAATACATTCATAAATTATTTCTTATTGATGTAAAAATCCCTTCCCAGTTAAGCACACCTGTGCTGTGAGAATACAGAACGGCACACGTTTCCCTGGCAGCAAATAGCAAAACTACATAGTCTACTGAAAGACACACTGGCATTTAGTCTGCAGAAGGGTTAACATTTGCAAGGTAATACCAATTGTCTCACAATTCTTAGAAAATCGCAGTGTTAGAACCAAGAAAAATAAGGACATTCAGTTAAATTTATTTTCCAATCTGCAAATATTTGTTCTTTCGTTTAATTTGAGTAAGAAATAGAGAGAAAAAAAGAAAAGCTGCATCACCATGTCACTTGCATAAGCTATGCTATTTGTTGATCACTCCCTTAGGAAGACACAAAAGAGACCACTATTCTCAGCACCTCTGTCGGCTACAGGGGAACTCAGCTGTGTAAGCCAAAATTAGCTGTATCAAAGCACCTTTGATCACTTCATTGTCTGTCAAGTTCTCTCCAAAGCCAGCCCTGTCGGCTGTAATGGATTGTATTACTTTCAAATGTCGTATTTAATGTGTGTTCCTTCAGATAGCTGATACTGTCTGAGGTGCTGACTGCGCAGCACAGCGCTGGGAGCCTTGCAGGTGTGTCTGTGAGTTCCAGCGTGCTCCTGTTTCCCAACAGCATGTGGTTTAATTGCAGAATTGGTGAAGCAAGGGCATGGCTAGAATTTATCTGCGTTTTTCTATATGTGCGCAACCACAAAGTCATCCCGCAGTGTAGGTTTGAATGAGTTATGGGACCATAAAAAGATACTTCGATTCACAAGGCTATCAACTCTTTGTCATGAAACAAAAACACCTGCCAGAAGAGTTTTATTCTTACTTGATAATCAAAGCACAAATAGGCATGGGACAAAGCCATCATTTAAAGGGATAATTTTATGCAGCCGGCATGCTGCTGAGAATCTGAGGAACCATAGTCTAAATTTAGTTACTAATTAGAAAAACACTTTTCACAGGTGTCATTAATCACCCAACAATCTGAGAACTGTCTCTTTTAAAAAGGGAATGTTATACCCATATAGTAAAGCACCCATCACAGGATGTTACTTGTCCTCTCAATAGCTCCAGCAATGGGTCATTATACCTGTAACTTCCTTCTTGGTTTCCACTGGTAAAATTAACACTTAGCTACCTTAGGCTAATACCAGAATTTTGTCCTGGGTCAGAAATCCCACTGGAGAAACTGCAGGAATACATAATGAGCCAGCATTCTTCCATCACTTTCCAGAGTTTTATGAAATTCCTCTTTATCTTCTGTCTTTCAGGATCTTAGGACAGAATCAGATCTTGATTTCATATTTTTCTCAAATAATATGTGCTTCAGAAACTTCGTTTTTCATACATAAGAGCTAAAATGCAGAGGTATTCCCATGGTTTCAGGAGGCAGGTCCCTGAGAAGTCTTTTATAGCATAAGTAAAATAGCAAAGTTGACACCAAGAAATGATTGAATAAGTTGGAATAAAACTGCAGTATGGGGAACAGGATAAAAGTTACCAGTGGTGGGAAAATAGCTTTCTGTGTCACATAAAAAAAACGCTTGAATTTTCAAAGAAAAGAATGTCTCAAATATTTCAACTGAGAGAAAAAAACTGTTGTTAAATGTTACAGTGATGATTTATGTGATCTGTGGTTCAGTGGCCATAAGCACTCAATTTTTTTCCTTTGCACTGGGTCACAGTTCCCTCAGTGTCTCATTTTGGAGAGGAAAATGGCCTCATAAACTTGTGAAGGATTGTATGGCCACAGGTACGTTTCAGGAAACCTAAACTGTACCTGGATACCCTGGAAATGGAAAAGTATAAGGACATGGAGCATCTTTTCTGCAGCACCACTGAGGCACACTAGTTATACATACCCTCAAATACTGGGGTTTTGGCCAAATCTTCATTCCACGCTTTCATTCTCAGGCTCTTACTTTTCCAAAGAAAAATATATATAATGTGTGGGAAACCCTACCCTTTCAGGGAAAAAAAAAAAGTTATCTTAATTTTGAGTTTTGACAGAATTTTTTCTGCTAGCCTTAGAAAACCTGAATAACACGCATCAACAAAATCCATGTCTTCTTCACCCCCACCCTCACTCCCCAGTTCTACCAATGTCCAGGTATATTGCTGCATATATTTTAGAAGGAACTTGCTGAAACAAGGCTATGGTAAATACTAAACAAAGGCTTTAGGATCTGTCTTCAGGGTTATGGCAATGTGAAATACTCATAGGTCAAGTCAATCATATTGCTTAATGATATGAAAAATGCAAGGATTTTATGATTATTGATTCTTAAAAATCACAGATACTTTGACTGGCATTGCTTTACTAAGACACTTTAAATGATTGAAACAGAAAGTTGCCTTAAGAAGGAGATTCATCCTACCTTCTCAGATATCTCTTCTGGATATCTGGGCCAAACACCCTGTTTTAAAAGCCATTCAGGGCCATTTCACTATGGATGGAATTGGGAGACAGTGAGGAAAACAGCTAGCATTTTTGCTCACTGTTTGTATAGGAAACACTTCCGGATTTCCTTCACTCAAAAATGTGTCAATGCTAATGTTTTTTCTCATAGAAAACGATGCACTTCTCCATTGTCTGATAATCACAGCTCTCTCCAGGGACACATTCTGTACAAATAATTGCTGAACACTTAATCAGCTATGTCTGTTCGTTCAGGTTTTCTTTCATGGGTATCCAACCTACATTTTTACCTCATCTATGTACACACTGTTATAATTTAAGTAAACACATTGACACGTACTTGCATTTTCTGCTTAAAAGATACCTATGAAAAGGGTTTTCTCTGGCTTAATTTTAGCAGTTTAAAGTTAAAATTAATCTGGTGCAAATCTTCCTAATCATTGTTCTGGGAATTCTTTAAGATGAGTTTACTGAAAGGATTTAATCTTTGAAACCTGAGGCATGTTGCTTTATCACGGTTGTTCATGCAGATCCAGCAGTATTGTTTCTGTTCTCTGGCTTAGATGAACATCTCAGCAAGTATCGAGTATTTGAGGCATAATTTCAGTATTAGAAAATTCACTTTGTTTCAGTATTTTCCTACACAGACAGTCACCTCAGTGAATATCCCATCTTCTAAAGCCTTTTACTAGTAAAAGCAAATCCAAACTCAATCAAAGAGAATTAGCCCTCTCCATCCTGTGAGGTGTCCATTCATCTCACTTGTAGCTTTCATTTTTTGAGATTTGTGGCTCAGTTACCCTAGGAGCCAAATTCATATATATGTTGTATACAAGAAACTCAGTAAGAAAACAGAAAATGGGTTGTCTGCTAATATAAACACAGCTGTGTATAGTAAGTGGCACATAGTTGTTTATATCCAAATTCAGGCTATCGTACAACAGACAAAATAAATAAAAACTTTAAATCAAAAGAAAATAAAACTGTCATTGGTTTTGCCATTTCCTTTTACCTAAAAGTACTTATGCAGATGCATATTTTGGGATCAGACAAGAAGATAAGAAGAAATAATTTGCCCATTTTTAGAGGAGTATCATTTAATGTTGTTTCAAGTCCTCATGTTACTTCAATAGCCATGGGAGGCACCGGAGAATTTCTGGGACTGTGTGTGATGCCATGAAAGACTAAGTGGTCATCTTCCACCCTATTTTTCTTTTCTTTTTTTGTACATGGTCTGTGAGTGTATTAGATGAGAATTTTGTACATTGTTTTTTTCTCAGAAATCTTTGCCAGCAGTTAATACTAGCTTTCTACAGCCAGAATGCTGGGAAAATGCAATGCAAATGCTTCCAGTCCCAAGAGAGAAAAGTGTTTCTTGTCATTCTTATTTATCAGAATGAGTACTTATTTATCAAAATGAGATAACAGCATTCGTTATACAGAACAAGACATTAACAACACTGTGTATATTTAAATAAAATCACCAGAGTACTGGAAGCAGTACAGCTTTGTTACTACTGGATTATGTCAGATTAAGTAGCTGTACTAGTTCAAAATTAGCTTGGATAGGTAATATCACTGTGGCATGCAGAACTAGCCTACAGCTTATGTCCTGTGTATGCGGACAACAGCCTAATGCTATCTGTTATGCTACCAGGGAGAGCAATTACCAAAAGAAGACCCCAAGCATGTTAGTACTTCTTGAGGAAGGCTGGTGAAAAATGTTTCTACATTTAATTTGCAAATTAAAAGAAAAAAAAAATCTTCTGCTTTTTCTGGATCTGCAGTTCTGACTTCCTTGGCAGCTCTGTGAGCCGCTTTGATACTGGGACTAGCAATAGCCTGGTGGAATCCAGGGTCTCCTTCTCAAATAGCTCTATTTAGTCTTCACATTGATCTCCAGAGTTAGTAATGTCTTCTTCCTGACAGAGCTACGGAGAAGTTTTGAGGATAGAGTCACACAGCAGTAAGAGCAGAAAAGGTGAAAGAAAAGCATATTTAATATAGGTTCACTAACTCAGGTTAACAAACTTTGTTTTAAATTATGAGTATTAAGCGATTTGTTAACTGTGTTTAGTAATGTTGTACAAAGCCTACTGGGGGGTTAAAAACTGTAACTGAGCTGCCCACCACTGATATGATTAAATGAAGCAGCTGAACCAACCTAACATCTCACTGCAAGCTAAAGGGATTGTCTTGTTCCCATTTTTCCCTTTCCCTTGCATCTCTCCCTATATATGTCCTTCCAGTTTTGCTGTATTTCCTTTCTGTTGATGAGGCTGTCACTGTCTTCTGACCCTGTACCAAGTCCTTTCAACTTGAAAATGGTTAGAAAACTGTGCTTGCTTTTGGGTTGGTGGTTTGGTTTTTTTTTCCCTTCAATTACTTTTTGACTAGATCGGTGAGCTGAAGATGCTCAGCATGCAGTCAGGGGAGCACTAGAGCCAATATTAGTAAGGGAGCAGGTTAAGCAGTCATGGTGAGAGCAAAAACGAAGAAAGGAGAGGAGAAATGAGAGAGCTGGTCTGCTCTTTTCACAGACAAGCAGCTGTCAGTGCAGTTCAGCTCAGCTGAGCTCAGCTGTATAGTCTAATCCTATTTCTTATTAACAGGGTTAATAAGCTACCTTATCAGTAGTACTATTTCCACCCAAATTGTTAACTTTTGGTTAGTTATTTAAGTGGAATGATTTTCATGTTCAAAAGCCTACTACTCATCAATCAGTTTAGTTCTCCTATCAGTATGCTGATGGTGAGACACAGCACCTTGGTCAGGCGTGCTGGGTGCTGCAATGTTTTATAAGAAAAAATCGTCACAAAAGAAATGTCAGGCCTTTCAGTTAGGATGTTACATCTGAAATCTTCCTCTGTTTCACACCCTATTTCATCTAAGAGGCATCTCTTTTGAAGCCATGTTAAAAAGCTAGGCTTGGTTTGAGATGGTACAGAAGGACTGGTCACTCTTGGGATCCTTCCAATGTAAAACTGAACAGCTGGGTGTCATAGACTGTAGAGGAACTGTAGAAGGACTGTAGAGGGATTGTAGAGGAATGAAGCTGGGTTAATTAACATTGATAATACACAGCTGTGGGCTGGCTTCAGGGGCGGTGGGTTGGCTGATGTGGATAAGGTGTAGCTGTGGCTGGTTCCTCCTAAGTAGTTAAATAGCTCTAAGGGATATAAAGGGAGAGATTTGGATGAAGAGAGACCTGGAAGAAGCAGAGGGAGGAGAGAGGGTGTTTCAAATGTAGGAGAGACAAGGAGAGGCCCCAGGAGAAGCAGAGAAGGGGGCCCAGATGAGGAGAGGCTGGCTGGAAGAGGAGCCTGGAAAAGGAAGAATCTTGGTGCAGCAGAGGCAAGAAGCAGGGTGGGCTGGCCTGAAGAGGATGAAGAAACAGCGCAGGTGGTAGATGAACTGTTGAAACCCTGTGGGGGATTGGTGGCTGTGCCAGGGTGAGGTGTGGGAATTACTTATTGAAGTTTAACCTGGTATGTGGTGGTAAAAGCCTTGTTGCAGCTGGCTAGTTTTGATAGTGCTGTGGCAATAGACTGCAGTGTAACACAGCAAAACTCTGCTGTAAAGGGAGATGGATCTGACAGTCTTAGCTGTAGGTGTACTCAGCCAAAAAGCTAGTGGTGGTAAAAGCTGAATTTCATAGGAAGGAAGTTAAACAGAGAACACTGAGCGGCATCCATCTGCTTCAGGAGGAATCCTTGTTCTACTGCAAGAGCAGAAAATAGATTGAACAATTAGACAGGGATGCACCTCTGTCTAAATTTAGTTTCAGAGATAATACAGGTGTGTCTTCTGCTGCTTGTATTCTCATGATTTCCCTGAAGCAGAATCAGTCTGGGTAGTGGTTAATATGTTATTCATGTCTTTATGTTCTCTATAAACTATTTAAGAGGTACTGAGCATGAATCTTTGTGCATAGTTTCTAAGGTTGTGGGCAAGCTACAACTGACTTTTTTTCTATGTTTAACCCTGTTTATTAAAGAAAGTAGAACAAGAGGAGAAACCTTTCCATTAAGTGATATATGTCTCTGCTTTCACCAAAGATTCAGTGAATACAGTCAGGGTACATGCTTATAGCGTCCTGTGGCCTGTAAGAGGGCAGGAAACACTGCTTTGCTTTTCAAGGAACAAAGATGTGCATCATCAGTTCAAATGCCGTTCTGACTGTAATGGGGAAAAAAGCTGGTAGCAGCAGGACAACATAAAAGGAAACTGCAAAAGGAGCACAGAAGGCTCAGAAGCCTGGAGACTCTAGAGTGGCAATTGTGGTGGTTGTATTAGAAAGGTTGAAGGTATGGAGGAGGAAAAAAAACATTGAGCTTAATGCAGGCTATAGGGAAATGGAGAAGCAGATCAATAGTTGCAGTTGTCTTGATCTAGTGTTATCAACAGTCCTTCTACAAACAAGGCTTTGGACTAAATAACCTCCAGATGCCCCTTTTAACCAACATTTCTGAGAGTCTTTGAATTCTTAGTGTCAGGTGAGGACAAACTCCATTCTCGATTTTGCTGTATCGAAAAATAGTAATATATTGCATAAATTTTCAAAGACATCTCCTAATGGCCTTCATGTGGGGATCCTTCTCCTCACCCAGAAGGGCAGCTCACAGAGGAGCAGGTGAGATGTGCTACATGAAGATGGGTAGGAATGTGACATGGGCTGGGTGGGCTGAAGGGAACAGATTGTTGGTGGGCTTTATAATGGGATATGGAATTATTAATTTCTTGGAAAATGAGTAGAGAAATTTGGAAAATTTTGAGGTTAGGACCATATGGTGCTCTGTGGGTGTGCCTGCCAGGTCAGTCCTAAAAGCAAAGGTTTCCAGATCATGTACTAATGCTGGTAAGTGTAAGCTGGCAATATGCTACATGATCTCAGAGAGGCTGAAGCCTAGGCAGCTGGGGAAAGCTCAGCTCTAGACTTTACGCTTCACATCTTACCAGGTGAAGGATGGTGCACATCCATGAGGTCACTTGAAGATACTAGATGCCTCTTAGGCCAGAACAGCATAGTCTTCCTGGGTTCCACAGTAACCATGACTTGGGTTTACTGTTCCTTTGCTGGCCCAAGACAGGATACATGGACCTCACTCAAGTCCTGTCGCATCTCCTGAGAGGCCTCTCTTGCAGCTGAGGAGCTATTCAGTAGAGCTCAGTGCCCTTCTCTGGGGTGCAGAGCTTTCACCTCCTGCTCCTGAAAGCAGCCAAGAAGTGTTCTGAGCCCTTTTTCTTGTTCTTAAAAGTAGGAAGAGTTTCCAGAAGTGAAAAAAATCTGGCAGAAAGGAATAAGCAAGAAATTAAGCCTGCCCAAGGCTGGTCTTGTGCATGCAGCTGCAAACAATTACAGTCACACCCATGTGCCATAACACACCTAATTGTGCCTTGTAGGCACAACCCACAGCAGCCACAAGATGCTTTCAGCCTCTGTTGCAAAAACCATCCCAATTACTGTCAAATCTACTAGACCTGCCACAACTGGCACTTGGTCTCCTTTCCCACATATTCCCCGATAACACGAATCAATCATGAATGTGTGATTTTGGTATTGCAGTGAAGAAGGCAAAGGTTAATGAATGGAAAAATGCAAATACTGTATCTTCTGTAGAAATCTGTATTTTCTGCAAGGGTTGTATATTGCCCCTCAGCCCATGATCTGGGGGCTATATGAAGACTAACAGCTGCAGTGACTGAACTGTGTACATGTGCCTATAATTCATTCTGATGAGCTACTCAGACCAGCCTCCCTTGCTGTATAAACTATTGAATATAAATAGACTTGATGGTTGAAGGCTTCATTTTTAGAACAGGGGGAGAATTTCCTAGCTCCCAGGTTTTATTTATCCTAATCGCAACCCAGTTCAATTTTGGAGCAAGAACTGGGGATATGCTATCTTCCCCAAACTCTATGTGACCTGCTTTCCATGCAAAGGGAACCGAGGTGCAAGGAGCAGCCTGACCCAAGGGTATGCCATGTTACAGTAGGTAGTCTCTATGCAGCCTAAGTAGGTCATTTATTACAGACACTTAATTTAAGCATTATAACTTCTTTCCAAATTGACTGAAAGGGCCATCATAGTCTGACAACAAGCTCTCCAAGTTGCTCATTCCTCTCTTCACTGTCACTTTGAGAAGCCACTAAAATAAGCATTTAAAGATGGTGTCCTGATAATAGCCCCAGAGATATTCTGTGATGTCCCAAATGTAGGTCTCATCTCCCAAAGTCTCAAATGTAGGTCTCAGATATTTAGGGAGAAGGTTTTTTTGGATATTATTACTTAACTAGGTAGGAGCTAGAGTACTCCTTAGGAAATGGCAGACCTAGATTCAATTTTTTTTTCGAGCAGATTCAAACCTGCAACCTCTCTCCTACTACCAGTATGATTTATTTTACCAGGTTTCTACCTTAGCTTAGTGCCAGCACACCCTAAATAGCTCCTTGGGGATGAGTACCTGACCCAAGAAGCATTCAACAATCACTAAGGCAAGATAAGCGAGAAGGGATGCAAGGATGATTCTGTAGTTTGGGCGCTTGGCTGAAAAGGAGGGTCCTGGTTTCTGCTTTATGTTCTTACAGCTGTCCCTGGACTTTATTCTAGTAACTGTCTAATATAAAACAAATGTGCATATGTAAGCAAGGGCTTCTGGGGACCATATTATAGAAAACCGCAGAAGGAAGAGGCAAGATAATTTAAGTACCCTTAAAGCTCTGACTCATTGAATAGGTGAGATCAGACTAAAAATATGGGACATGCCCAAAGACTGTGTTGTGCTGGAAAACTGTACACATATCTACTGATCTCTTGAGAACAGATATTGTACAGTAAAGAAATTCTCTCACTAAGCTTGTATTCTTGGCTTATTGCTATGATGCCCTTCAGAAGAGCTAATAAAGAAATTCAAAATGCTGTGGTGAGGTGAAATTCTGATTGAAAGCACCAGGTTGCAGAGGCTTCATAGTGTTGAGGCACCATACATGTGATGGTTGGGATAGGGAGAGTGAGGTACTCAGGAACTGGCCTTTGGCAATATTATTGGCATACCAGCCACAATGTATGGGTGAAGCCACTGCTTCACCCCGATCTTGCCTAAGCAACAATTGCGTTCCCCCGCTACAGACTGCTATCTGCATATAGGAGAAATGGGCCAACTTGAGACAACCACCACCAGCAGTGTTAGCTGTCAAGACAGCTGGTAGATGTGGTGATCACTCATACTCCTGTCTAGCAAACAGTGTGAGCTGGATTTGAAAACCAGATAACCCTCTCACCTCCATAGATGAGCCCCTCAGCAGAACTGGGAATGATGGCAAACCAGTGTGGGGAAGCACCGTGAATGCCGTATAGCATTTCAGTACTCGTGTGCCAGGCAGGAGGTACCTGTGCTGTGTTTTCACCCGAGTTTGAACAAGTTCTCTGGAATGCCAGGATTTGAAAGCAGCTTGCTGAAGTTCAAAAGGAAAAGCTGGAAGTAAAGGACCACAGAGGCATTAAATGATTAGCTTGTGTTGGCACTGCCAGCCATGGCAACAGATTGGATTTCCAATATTAATGCCAATGTTTAATGAGAATGCTGCAGACTTTAATCTGAAATAAATGGAGTTGATGTATTTGAATGAGATCAAGGGAGAATAAAAAGACTGGTTTTGACAACTCCCATTCTAGCCAGTGTTGGCACAAAATACTTCTCCATCCTGTTCAGAGTTCCAACTTTTAAAACAATCTATGCTGTAGCCATGGTGCATTCAATACATCACTGGTGACTGAAAATGTAGTCACTGGAGGTGATACACAACTCAACAGGCTGCAAAGGAGCTGTTCTATGATTTTAAAAAAGCCCACATATTCTGATTTAGTGTTCCCTTTATAAAAAAATGACTTTTTTTCTCACACTGAAAAGTTATTTGGACTTACTGAGTTCTTTGGGGAAAATATTTCCATCTAAATCTGTCTACAGTCATCAGATGAATTCTGAATATACACAAGGGAAGATTTTGTTCTTGATCAGCTTAAAATTTGACTGTGTTGACAGGAGGTTATGTCTGACTTCATCTACATCAGTACGTAACTTTGCTTCAAGTAGAGCTGCTCTGGATTAACACCAGTGTATGTCTGAAGAGAGTCTGATCTTGCTTTTCAGGCTTTTACAGGTAGTTGTTCTCAAATAATCTTTCTGCAGGCTACTCAAGTTTACTTCTTCCATGCTGAATGATCACTCGCTGCTACCCAAATCAACTCAACCCCTCCCAGGCAAGAAAGGTCAAAATTCTGTCCTCTTATTTGACTTCACCCATTGCCCAGAATTAAAGCTGAGATGTTTTCTTTATTTGTCAAGTTCTTCAGTCTCATACCTCAAGCTGAAGCACGAGTGCTTGTTTGAGGACCTCTCACATCATTGTTTTCCTCCAACTATTGAGTCAAAAAACCCATCTGACTCAGAGCTCCCCACCTACTGCTCAGAAGTGGAATAATATCTGGAATAAACTATATATGTAGTCGGAGATAAATAGGAAACCAAGTATTGCCATTGACGTATGAATAGATTTGCACTTACGAAATACAACCACAGAAGTTAGTGAAATGCCATCTCATTTAATATCTCCTTTCCAACAGGAAGGAGAAAAAGAATCTTAGATCTTTCCTGTTAAAGAAGAAGATATCTGGGTAAAGTAAACCTGTAAAGAATTGTAATTTTGAGATACTGCAGTAAAACATGTCAACACCTGTTCTTGTAGTTGGTTATGCACATACAGAATTAAAAAAAAAAAAAAAAACCAAAGAATAAACAGTAGAAAAATGCCTAACCCAATATATTTGTCTTAATACAGGAGATTTTGCATCTCTGACTGGACAGAGTACCCCTTGCTTTTTTTCTGTCCCCACACAAGTTTTTAATTTTCTGTCAACCATGCTTAGCCTAGGTTTGGCCCAATTAGGATATAACTATGTCCTCATGGAAAGTAAACCATGGCTGTGCTCTTGCTACTTCACAAGGATGCCAGGTTAGATATCTTTCTGGATGATAGCTGGTAAATATCGATGTGAAAAAAATGTTTGTCTCCACATTGGTGCTTCGACCTGTCAAATCACCGTGATGCTGTTTAGGGATGGATCTGCTCCTGCCACAGCTGACAGTTCCTGGCACAGAGTATCCTGCTGCCTGCTCCTTCCTGACCTGTCTGTCGATCTGTCTCACATGGATCATGTGAGTGGACACAAGGAATCCTTGGTTTCACTGCTGTTTTTCTAGAGAGAAGAAGGAATTTCTCTAAATATTCCTTCTTAGCAGTTAGTTTTGATTACATGTGTTCTTACACCCTCTCCTCAGTATTTTTCAGACCCAGCATTTTAACCCTTTTGGTGCCAGCCAGCCCATATCCTTGCCAGCCTGTTGCAGGTGAGCTCCCTTGTGCTCAGGGGAGATTTTGGAGCGCTGGAGAACACAGCAGTGATTCTGTGGTGCACCCTGCTTCCACATACCATCAATTAACCAGCTTCACAGCCTGCATTCCCTGCTGCGGAGGTAAAAAGCAGACAAGCAAAACCTGTGGTCTGCTCTTGAGCCACTACGTTGCCTAACACACTGTGGTGATGTATATGTCTGGGATGCTCTGACTACCTCTGTACCAGGTCTCCTGCTGAGTATATGAGGGCTGCTAAATGCCATTAATAGGCCATCTCAAAATGCTTTCTCTAAACCTGTGGCCAGAGCTTACAAAGGATTCTCAGAAGCAAGTGCTGCCACCCCACAGCTCAGGGGCTGGAGGCTGCTTGGGGCACATTCCCTGCCTGAAAAGGAAGGCAGGAAGAAGGGGAGTCAGGCAAAGGGGTGTCCAGGGAAGCTGGATTTCTGCTCCTGCAGCCAGGAGCTGGGAGGGTGAGGTGGTGACCACCAGTCCATTGCGTCACCTGACAACGGTAGCCACCAGCCACAGCCCTTGACGCTGACCCTGGAAGAGGAGCAGCAGCCAGTCTGCCTTTCCCATACTCTGCTAACACAAACCCAGCAGCAGTCGTGGGTGTTTTTCTTCCCCATAGAAGGCTGCTGCTCGGGGCAGCTACCTGCTTTGCTTGTTCACAGAAGAGCTCTGGCTTGGGTGATGAGACTAAATTGGACCATGTTTTACTGCTGGCATATTTTTGATGTACTGGAGACCTGTAAAAATTCCTGCCCAAAGCTAGATGAGTAAATTCTTGTGACAGATAAAAGAAAGGTTGGTCTTTCATGGCAGCTTTATATACAGTGCTGGAAGTCATTGGAGCTTCATGAAGTAATGAACCCCCTTGTAGAGTCGTTCCCCTGTACCAAAGCATGGCACAGTGCAGGAGAAAATGTGGCCTTATTTCATAATCTGCCTGTTGAAAAGTAGATGTTTGTGAAAGGAAATAGGTAAAAAATGGTTCTGTCACACTTCCAGCTGAAATGTTCTTGTTCTTTATGGACAAGCTCAAGCAATTCAGTTTCAAAGCACCACACCCCAATGCGTGCTATAAATCAGGTGAGCTCCCTCAAGACATTGAGCCTGTGAAAGGAACATCCCCTTGAATTGTGAGTTGTTGCTGCAGGGAGCGTGCACTGTACGACACTCCATTGTCACCGTGCACGAGCATCCAGGTCAAGTGTTTTGAGGAGAGGAGGCAATCATGTTGCCTATTTTTAAGCACCCAATTTAGGAGCTTGAATTGAAGGGTTGCCCTCCCTCAACAGTCAAGGGAGAGGGAGAGGTTATTCCGGTCAGCAATCCAGAGTAGATGTCTAACTGAGGTGCTATAGATCATCCTCTGAAAGAGCTCCTTCTGCCCATTGCCTATAAGGAAAACTTAGAGTGATGTCTAAAACAGGTCAGAGTCGTCCTAATTCTATCTGCTTTTCTTCTTGATTATCCAGGGAGCTGTGTGCAGATTAATCCAATCTAGGCTGCTATGATAGGCCCCTGTGTTTGGTGCCTGTGGTTTGGTAGTATGTGTAACACCTCTTCTTCACCTGGATATCCCTACTTTGAGGACCTTTTTATATCCTATTGACTAGGTACAGTAACGAGGTGCCAGCCATAAAGAAAGCTTGAGGAAAGCTTGGCAGTGAAGGGGTTAAGTGGTCGCTTCTACACCTGTTATTCACATTACCCAAAATAGAGCTCTAGAAATTCTTCTAAGGTCACTCTTGGAAACTGTACAAAGCAAGAAGCTCTTTCTCCATTCCCCATCCCAAGTATTGTCACAAGCATGTATAGTTACCGGGCCCATTTGTAATATTCCTGTAATACTAAAGGATCCACACATTGCCATTCTGCTTACTCACAGCAATCCCTGTCTCAAGGAAAAGGCAGAATACTAACGCTTCATGCACATGATGAAAAGCTATAAACTGTTAATATGCTTACAAATGGGTGACATTCAATTCTGTAAATATTCTTATCTGTTGGTAACTGCAGTTTTTCTTCTGTGGTTCTTCAGTCTATATATGGGCACAAATAGAGATTGAACAAATGGAGATGACCAGTGAATCAAACGATAAAACACAGAGAAGGTCAAAGCAGTAGCATTTATTGCCATCATCTCTCAGAGAATATATGAGGCATTAAAATTCTGATACGGTACCATATTCTAGTCACAAAGATTGTAATGAGCACAAGTAATGGCATCAAATGAATCTCATCTAATGACACTAGCAATAATGAGAACAAGAAAAGGTGCAAACACAACCTCCTTGAGTATGATCCTAAATAGGTGTTTTATAGTCCATCTCCGAAACTGGGGGCTGTGGCAACATATTCAGGAATGCATGACACAACCAAGTTGATTAGTCATATTGCACAACAGCTACTGTAGATGTTACTGCTAGATATCTGATGTATGACTATCCTAGGCTATGCCTTTTTTTTCCCCACCATGGTCATGAAATTTCTGCTGACAGATAGTTAAGGTTGCCATACATAATACAAGGGAAGCTAAGTGTAAATCTCAGCTGTGAATCCACAATGACTTCAGGAGAACAGAGTAAACAATGCAGCTGACGGGACTCATATCTAGCAGCTCTTCTTTAATGATATCATAATTTCATGCAGTATATGGTTACAACTCAGAAACATGCTCAAGCCAGGGATCTCAACTGTCTACAGGCAACAAATCAAGGATGGGATAAATGCTTTTAATTTCATAGAATCAGAAGGACGCTGTGCAGAGTAATTCTATGCAGGACTGACTGGCAGGACTCTGGTATTCTTCTTTGCAGGCTCCTTTCCCCAGAGCCTCTAGCAAATGTGACAGTGCTTAGTAAGGCAAAGGCTGGGCTGCAGATTTAATTGCCTGGCCCTGGCACAAGCAGCAATAATTGCAAAAGACTGTAAGAATGCATTAAAGATTCCATCTCCTCGGTAAAACTGAACTAAGTTGCGTTTTCATCATCAGCAATAATCAAAGTGTAGTTTATTTTTCTACAGAGCCTGCCCTGACTTGGTTGGGATGTTGTTTGCCTTTCTGAACAGATAACTGCTTGTGAAAATGACCTGAATACAACCCAGGGTTTGCAAATCTTAATTTGCTCCTCTTAAAAACCAGATCAAATTGTCACTTACAGACCTAGAGTATTCAGTTTTAATGGCAATGCACTAAAGTTTAGCCCCAGCTGGAAAGCTTTTAAATAGTCTCATTTGCTTTTTTGCCTGCCATGCTGGCACTAGGGACAGCTGCAGACAGAAGTTCTTGAGGGCCTTAGGCTCTTGGAGGCAGCATAAACCTGTGGCCGAGTTGGCAATTTCACCTACACCAGAATGGGCTGCTGCTGCGCTCGGAGGATGGATCAAAGCACTTGTGGCAAGAGCTGCTGCTGTGGGTGAGGGTCCTTCCTGCTCCCCACCTTGCCAGGGGCAGGAGAAGAGCAAGCCCAGATCTCCCCTTGCATTTGTGCTCATCCCTCATGCCACGGAGAGCAAGGATGTGGCGCCCAGGGAGTGTTACTGCCTCTGTAAGTGACTGCAAGGCAGTGCCAACTGGGTGAGCCTGTGGCGCTGCTGGAGGTGGTGGGGGCTGGCATACGGCTGCAATGGAAGGAGCCTAAAGCACTCTTCAGGTTGTCAGTCGCAGCTGAGGAAGCCTGTCGAAAGCTGCACGTGGTCACACCACCACTGAGTTACCAGCTCTCAGCAAAGAGCTGTGCCTGCCTGAAACTCTGGGGCCGAGTTTAGGCTGTGGCATGGATTAACACCTAAGCAGGTACAGCACGAGCCGTCTGGGCACCGAAGGAAACATACTGTGTGTTAATGCACATCTTTTCTCCCATCTCCTTCCTCCACAGAGTTTGTGTCTACACTACATTTTGTCCCTGCTTGAGGTGCCTTGTGGCATTCCGGTTCCAGAGCAGTGCAGCTGCCACCATGTGGTGCCCCGTCTGGGGGAAGGTGCCCTCCTCAGGACTTCACACTGTGGCAGCGCTGCTGGGTTTTGCTGAGTAGCCATACAGTGTGATCTGCTTGGCCACCTTGTCGGCTAAACAGGAAATCCCCTGGCCAAACCTGCCCTGCCAGAATTTTCTTTTGTCTACAGGCTTTTCCTAACCCACCACTGCATGATCTTAAAACTATTTTTAAACGTAGTACTGAGATTTTCTGTGATATTTAGCATTACTATATCATGCTATAGATGTGCCTAATTTATATTTCCCTCTCCACCGAGGCATTTTCAGTATTATATTTTCTACTTAAAATCTGTTTGTTGTATACTATACGTTTCTCCAAGGTGAATCTCCATTTGTGTTTCTAGTCATTACTGGCTGCTTTGTGCAATAAAGTGAGCAGGCACATCTCATTTATTTCATATTCCTAGGTCAGTCACTTTTGTTCTCAGTTATGTCATGAAGACATCCTGCCACCTAGAAGCTCTTGAGTTATGACCCTAGCTTCAGTAGTGGCATCTACTCTAGCTTGACAAGTTACTTAATATCCTTGCCTTGTACATTTAAGAAATTTAAGACCGTGTGCCAAGAGAGATTCAACCACTGGGGACTGAACCTGTGACCTTGGGGGTTTAGTACACGAGTTCCTATTAATGAGAAACTCAAGCCAGTTTGTCACAAATGAGGCAAATTTGACCAAAGAAATACTAGAAGTAGGTGTGAATCAAGGGGAACAGTTGTCATCAAAGAAAATCCAGTCAGGAAACTTTTGGCTTATTGTTTATAAATCATTTTGAAAGTGCTATAAGTAATAGCAGCCATTAAAAGTCCATATTTAACTATACTTGTGGGGTCTGAGGTACCACACTACATTTTCTGACATGGGAATGCTGGACTATCCCAGTACAATAGGCTGTCATTGATGATTTCAGGGCCACTAGTAAAAAGCTAGTACTGAAGGGCTGAATGTTACCTTCAGTGTTGATTCTCATTATGACAATCCATGGTGACAATGGTGTCATTGCTATTCCTGCACCCTGGGAAGTGGCGAAATGCTGTCCGGTGAAGGAGCTGGGGCTGCCATAAACACCTCCTGCTGCCAGTCACTGCCAACTTACTATTTCCAAGATAGATATGATGTTGCAGATGGTGAAGTGAATGAGCCTTGTCCACAAACACAGCTGCAGGCACAGACAACTGTTTGCACGCTCCCTTTTGGCAAAAAAGTGATCACTGCCACTACAGCTTACCACCGTATTCAGCATGAGAAGTGGTTAACTTGCTTGTCCTGTGGATCTTAGTGCTGCCTCTGGCACAGCCAGATCCCTAGGAGACCTGTGACTGGAAGTACATAGAAGTGCAAAAAACTGCACTGTCCGTTAATATGGCTTGATTTTTGTATGATGCATGGCAGGACTGTTATCTCCATTTTAGTAGCGGGATAATGAGTCCTGACAAAATAAAACCCGAGTGCATTCACAGGACCTTTGTGCATGGCTGTACTTGTGCTTAGTTCCTAACTGTAGCCTGTTCTCATGTCACTGGGAGTTCAGTGCCTAAACCGCTGGTTCCCAAATGCCTCAGGCAATCTCAGCCTTCTTTTTCAGAGACCACCCACAAAGCCAGAGGGAGTTCATAAGTTTAAAACATTTTACCGTGTAATATCATTTCACGAATCTGTTGATAACCCCTCAGCAGGGATCACAGCTTGGGAACCTCTTGCCTAAACTTTACTGAGAATACGCACCATAGTGACATGCCAGTATGGGAAGAAGAGAGAAAAGAGGAGGCAGTGAAGCAGCACTGAGCCTGCACCTCTGAAGTGCTGGTGATGGACGCACATATCCTTTGCTTACTTAACAACCACAGACTCACAGACAACAGTAAAACTGTACCCTTAAGTGGGCCTTCATTAAGTCTTTAGAGCAATTTTGATAGAGCTCTCTGTTATTCACTAAAGATTGATCTGTGTTAAAAAAAAATGCTAAAGCTATGTGGTTATTCAGGCAATACCAGGATACAGATAATAACAAGAATAATTGTGACCTTTCAAAGGTGAGGAATTGCCAAAGGTAAGGTAGGGAGTTTAATGGGCATAGCTGCAACGTAGCTAATATAATGGCATTCAATCATTAAGCATTAAAAGCCTTGCTCCCTTGGGTTGCTTTATACTACACTGCAGGTGTAAAGGGAGCAGAAAGCCATTGAATCACCTTTTCTTTGGAGAAGCAAATTCTCCAGATGCAGGAGATAGGGGTTGTCACAAGACAAGGCTTTATAACCTCATGATGCAAGGCTGAAGAAATTAGAAATGTGCCAGCTATGTCAGTGTAGTACAAGGCTCCCAGAGATCCTTCCAATTTATGACAACCCTGAAGATGCTCCAGTTTAGGCCAAGGTTTTTCTATAACTAGTCAGCCATAGAATTTGAAGGTTACAAGGCCATTGTAGTGCTTCCCCTTCTCTGCAAAAGGCACCCTATTTTTTTATGCTTTTAATTTGACTACAGCAGAAGGTTTTCACTCGGGTGTATTTTGCTTTGCCTAGCCCAGGGAGTGCAGATAGATTAAGGCTGGACAATATCTGATCCAAACTTCTGAGGCAATGAAAGCTGCATGTAAAATTTTAAGATTGCACACAACTCTGCCTTGTGCTTTCCTGTGGCTATATTACATACATTTATTGAAATTCAATTTGTAGTTAGGGAACAAGAGGATTTTTTTAAGGCGGTTTATTGCTGCAGGTAATAGAAAAGGCATAAATCTGCTAATGCTGAAGTTTCTGGCCGGTGATACTCTAAGCAGTCATTACTGGGGGTGTTTCACCAAACACGGGCAATCTCAAGCAAATGCCATAAAACTTTTTGTTTCACACAACTCTGAGTCATTGCTTTTTTAAAAAATTAAAAGTTAAATTCTTACATATGTATTATTTTTCCCTAATTTTGTCTTTCTCAAGTCTTGGGAAAGTCACAAGAACATGTGTTAGCACAGTTTAATATAAATGAAAGAGGCTGAGGAGATATTTTTGAGACCTTTACGCATGGTGGAAAGTTCCTCAGCAGATATTTTCCTGCAAATAGCCCAGAGCAGTAAGTAATAGAATTTCTCTTCTGTAAAAGAGCTGCCTCTGAATAGAGGATAACAGTGCGGTTGCTATATGCAGTTCTAGTTCTCTGCTGTTAGCAGACAATAAAGACAGTATTGCTTCCAAAGTAGCTAGCAGGGGTTGTTCTGTATCCATAGGGAGATAGCAGAAGTTCAGTCCTGGTAAATGGTGATGAGACCTCCCACTGTTCTTTCTCGGCGCACGAGATGATGGTCCCTGATGTTCACTGGGCGTGGCAGTGCCTGGTGGTGCAGGGGCACCACTGGTGTGAGGCTGCAGAAGGCCTTTCATGGCACTTGGGATGAGGAACATGTGTGGATTTCTATAAATGAGTGCAGCACGACCCCAGCCTCGAGGAGAAACAAAAAACAGTTTCATACTCAACAGGTGATACTTCACAGGTCAATACAAGGAAAATGGATACAAATGGAGTGTCTTGGTTTGTGAATGTTTGGATAAAAAGGGAAACTGAGTCTTTCTTCGTCCCAAAATGCAAAGTTATGTAGAGGATTTGGAGTAAAAGTTTCCCATCATCCAGTGATGGAGCCACTATGACAGACCAGCTGAGAGCTTGGCACAACCATGATGACAGACTTCAGAGCCCTTCTGTCCATGATAGCTGTGTTGCTAACATTAAGTGACAGGTATGCATGAACGGAGAAGCAGGAGGCTGTGGCTAATGGAGGGCAATCCTGAACTTGTGCCGCCTTAGAAGACTCACTCTTGTGCCTACAAGTTACTACATTCCCTGATACACTGAATGTTTTAGAAATGTACTCATTATGCAGTATGTCTGCTTAATCCATCCTCCTGACTTTCTCCAGCGTGTGATCGCTCCAGTGTTGACCTGTTTGCTGGCAAAGGCTCGTGTGCTATCTGGTGTGCTTCCACCACATTTGCATCAACTGAGAGCCTACCACCCAGCCAAACAGCTCCCTTTTCAGCCCCTGTCCTCACTAATCATGGAGAAGGTGAATTCTGGGGGAGGCACTGGAGCCCACAGCTTGTTTGTATCCAAGTTAAAGGAGAAAATGCTTGTGAAATACATGGTGAATCCCTCCAGCTGTGCTCCTCATGTTCTCACCATGGTCCCTCATCTTATTCCACTTCTCCATCTTCTCATGTTCTTTGTCCACTTGTTGCATCTTGTCCCTAGATAACTTGTCAGTTTTTTAAGATTAGGATAATCTTTCCTAAATATTGTAGTTACTTAGTGTGACAGAAGCTTGAAAACCTCTGGGCTCTCCTGTAATTAACATAATATATAATAATAACAAGATGTCATTGAAAAATGAGCCTGGTACTGTACGGAATAATTAAGAATAATGTTAGTTTTTAATAGGAACACTTTTTTTTGCTCAATGATATATATATTTTGTCAGAAATAACAATTATCAGAGTGTTCAGATTTGCAGTTTTCCCCCTTCATTTATTTCACTGTTTCTTTTCTCCCTCGTTTCATTCTCTCTCTGTTAGATTTTTTCCTGATTTCTACTCTTACCTGTGAAAGGGGTAAAATTCAAATTCTAAGATAGATTTGGAGTTTAGATTTTATTAAAAAGAAGGAAAATACTGAAGTTACATTTCCCTAAACATTTATTTTAAGAAGAGTTTTCAACCAAAGAACTTTAAGTGAAATATTTACACCAGTTGTAACAAAATCTGTTAATATTTATGGTGAATAAATATATCTCATATTTTTCCCCGTGTCCTAGTCCCTCCCTAACCAGCTATCCATTCTTCCCCTCTCTCTTTTCCTATTTCCCTGCATCTTATCTCTCTTGCTTTCACCTGTACATGCAAAAACACTCGCTGACACAAATATTTTGACTGGTGCTTTGTCTCTGTGCACAGCAGAGAGGCTAAAGCCGAGCCTGGATTTTATATGTCTCTGTGTTCTCCAAGCTCTTGTCCTGCCTTTGAAATGCTCACAGCTACACAAAGACCTATGGGAATATAAACATTCTTTTTCATTTCTTCGGTATCTCCTCCAATAACAACAAAAAAAAATCTTTTCTCTTTCCCTGCTTTCCCAGCGGTAACAAAGAAGCCATTGTCTTCATCTCTAGCTTGGCAGGTTTCAGAGGGAAAGAAAGATGGGGAAAACCCCTACTTACAAAAATTGTAGTATAAATTATTTTTATTATTACAATTTGTTATACTGAGTCTGTACCTTCAGAGGCCCTCCTTAGAACTAGGGGCCCCTTTGTGCTCTGGGATGATACACAAAAGGACTCTGCTCCAAAGAGCTTCTTTCTTTCTTTTAAGGCATTTCTGGCACTGATTGGATACTGATGAAAAGCGCTGGCTTGGCAGCGATAGAGAGGAGAGTCTCCTGTTCATCTGCAGACAGTACAAGTTCCCCCTTCCCTCTGTCCCACTGGCCATCAGTTGGGGCTGTGAGAGCCTGTCACACATTTCCAGGTTGCTGGGTAAAGCCCAGCATGCAGGTTCAAAAGCCATCTGGCTGACGTGGAGATCATGGTGCACAGTTTTCTTCCCTTGGAGGAATTAAGCTCCCTCAAGCTCATACCCAGCCTGAACTCGAAGCAGACCTGGCGCTGTCAGTAACACAGAAAACAGGCTTGTGTTGACATGTAGGCACATCACTGCTCATATGCACAAAGTGTGTGTCCTCGACCCCACCAGTCTATGGACTTTTTTCTCATTGATTCACCCAAGACTTCACCTTTTTCATTGGTATCTCATGTGCTTTTCAAGGTATTTTTATTGGATTTAAAATGCTCTGAATCCTCTGCAGTTTGTGGGTTTAGTTAGTGTAACTCCAGAGAAGCCAATGCACCCAAGCCTGTTTACACTGATGGAGAATTTGCTGTTGATTTCCTTCCCAGGGGGATACAGCTTTGAACCTCAAGATGCCAGAAGCCACCTGCCTGTAGGTGCAGAGGACACAAGGGGAGGGAGACAGGAAAAGTCACTGAGGGATGGGAGAGGACATCTTCTCTATCACCTTTGGAAGTGTGGGGGCTTTGTAGGAAAGCTGAAGTTATTTCTTCATCTCGGGAGTTACGCTGGTAGCTCACTTAGTGAAGCTGGCTCTAACAGAGTGTGGGACGCAGGGCGACTGTAGCGCTGTCATGCAAAGGGAGCATACTTTAACCTGGTATCATGCCCTAAAACTAGGGCAGAATTTCCATCTACAAGAAACAAAGCTCTAGCAGAATTAAAACATGAAATGTTATGAGTCAATAGCCTTTATTACTCTTAATCTTTCAGTGCCCAAGATTTCTTTTGTTTGCATTCCTCTGCTTTGCGTATCCAAACTACTTAGCTTCTGGTTATACTAAGTGTTTTTTAAGTGGAAAATAGGAGCTCAAATCCAGCAGCCATTCATTAATTTCAAAGAAATGTAATGTGGTTTTTAGTATGTGCTGTATTTTTTATAACTGATGTACTTTTAGGAATTGAAAGTGTTAAATAAATTAAATGGTCCAGTGAATCTTTTCCAGCCCAATGTGTTTCTGGGAATTTGGACCTGGTCCATTGCATTTCTTTGAAGCTCTTACTGCTTTTTATATTTTGTTTTCTCTAATAGCTTAGTTAAGACAAAGCAGATTTCCTTCAGAGCCTGTAGTCAGCTCTGCATTTCACTTGGCTTCTATTTGATTTTTGGACTGTTTCTAATTGATTTCCATTAATAAGGTGCAAACGTAGGTTGTTGGTGGGTTTTTTTGGTTTGGGTTTTGGGGTTTTTTTTTCATGGTACAAAAAGAAACAAGTAATATGAAACATAAAGTTTATTTGGATTCTACCCAAACAGTTAACTCCTTTTAGTTTATCCCCAGTAGAGGTTCCTTTGGGGGTGCACCATCATTTTATCAGCAGTTTCTCTTCTGCCTCTGTATTTCTTCAATTAAAACTCTGGCTACATTGTAAACTTTGTTGCCTTTTCCTGTTAAAAGAGTATCACACTTTGATAGTACTCCAGGGTTATACTACAAATAGAAATTATGCTGCATTTTGCATTCTGAGCACATTTTCTTCTTCCTGCAAATCATACATGTATGTATTTAGTTATAACTTAGTCCACGCTAATTTCAAGCTATTTGCATAGCCACAGAATCTTAATTTTATTCTTGATACCATATAATCCTTTTTTCTTGACTGGCTAGAGGGTGGAAATTAGAAAACAGACATGATCAAAAATGTTTGTCAGCAGAACTCAATTACAGCAAACGATGAAACATGGTGTTATAAAGAAATGATTGCAAACGTGGTGTCCTGTTGCTAACTATAGATGTTTAACTTGCTATGCACTTTCATGTTTTAAAGATTATCTTAGTAAATATTTCTGACCTGGCACATGGAGTTAGCACTTGCGACAGATAGATTTGCTCCAGTATTGTTCCTGCTTTTCTCAAGGCCCGCTAGGGTAGAATCAGGTTTATTTGGAGTGATGCATTTAGATAAAATCAATTTTCTTTTCCATGCATGAAATCCTGTCTCTGGCTCCAGTAGTATTAGGCTATGCCAGTCCTCCAGCTTATTCCCATTTTAACCTCTGAATTATGTGAGACAGGCCTAGTGTACCAAGGAAAGAGGTATTTCCATCAACAAACAAAATGTTTTCCTACCTGAGTGTGGATATTTGAATGCGTTCTTACTGCAGTGGGGTTCCATACTCTTTTTTTTTTTTTTTTTTTTTAATCCGGTCCAGTTTCACCACAGTGGTTATGCAGGCAGCTGCCACACCAGAGCCGTGCCGCGTGTGGAGTGGCAGGAGTTCAGCAGGCAGAGCAGGCCAGCAGGTCTCTTGCTGCACCACTGCCCCATCACCAGAAAGCGAACGTGGCATTGACTGCAGACAGACAAATCCTGCCCCCACTGCACAGTACAGTGTCAATCCCCCAGTCTCAGAGCCCTCTTTTAGGAGCCCCAGGTCAGTGTCTGCTCCACGCAAACACCACCAACACCTTTTCTGACCCTTGAGAAGGGATTTATTGCTTGTCTGCCCTTGTGGAGGGAGATCATTTGGCAGCAGCACAGCACTATCAAAAGCTCCCTTGTGAGTGCCCTCTGTGCCTTTCCTTGGAACAGCAGGGAAACAGATCTGACCTGTGCTGGCACAGCGTGTCCAGCCTGGCTGCTGGCTCTTCACTGACCTACTTCATCAAGAACAGGCACTTGTATTCGTGAAGTAATTCTTTGCCAGCCTAACAGAAATGTTTGCTTACTAGTGCATGGTGGTTTTAAGCTGAGAAATAAAGTGAGCACCAGGCATCAGCTTTCCTGGTTATGTCCTTGAGGACCACCCTGGCTGACACCAGACGTGCGCAGCAGTCACCTGCACTGCCGCTCACCTTTTGGTGGAAGACATCAGTAACTGTGCCAGCCATGGCAAGGCTGCAACATGCCTCCTCTCAACATGCGTTGGGACACAGCCTTTCCCTCTCTCCAGCATCACCTGCTGCTTGCCTCCTGACCATCAAAACCCTTCCTCTATGGCCTTTTGTTCCTTGCTAAAGTCCCTCATTTGGCAACTATTAAAACTGTGTGTCAGTGGGAGTTCTTCTCATCCTGATTTTAAAGCTGGACAGTGAGCTTCTCACGTCTTCTCTGGTTTATTTTCCAGAGTGGTTTCTTTTTTTCTTTTTTCTTTTTTTCTTTTTTTCTTTTTCCTTTTTTCTTTTTTTTTTTTAAATGCTGCTGATAACTTTGTTTTTAGAATTTTTTTATAGCCTTTGTGATGTATCATTTCACTGCGACCTCACAGCAAGGCTGTGTTTGCTTTCCCCCAGTGTGAATAATTATTTTAATAGAAGCAAGAGAAAGAAAATGGGGGATTTGTGGATAGTGGTCTGCCTTGCTTGGCATAGGGAGTCATTTCATTGTGGGTCGTTAACATTCCTGTAGCATAACTCAGTAATAATGTGGAAAAAAATCATGTGTCTGTGGGTTGTGTTAAATTAAACCACAAGCCACGTCCAAACCTCTGAGTCACCTATGCTACTTCTCAGTGCGGCAGAGTGCCAGGCGGGAAGCAGTGACCAAGCAAACAGTGCTCAAAACCATCTATTCCAGACCTTTCACTGGGTGCTCCTTGAAAAACTGTCCATAAGCAAATTTAGAAGGGTAGATTCAATGAGTGGGCTGAGAAAGGCACATATTCCCCCCCCCCCCCCCCCACCCAACTAACACTTCTTGACCCTGTCTGCTGCTTCATACAGCATGGCTAGGGAGCAATTTCTTAACACCTGTTGTACCTGCATCCAGCCCTGGCTTGTTACTGTCTATGCTAACAGAGTTATTTCCAGATACAAACTTCACCTCTGTCTTTTTCACCTCCTGGTTTGAAGGCTGCAATAATCCGTAGCTTCAGAATTGCTTTTGAACATCCCTACACCACCTACTATGACTGCCTGTGTTCAATGTTACTACTGTGGTAACTACAGTCAAGACTGAAGGATGCTCATCTGCATGACACTCCTGACCTGCTGTGATGTGGAGGCACTTACAAAGGCCCAAGTTCAGCTCTGAGTTACTGATGCTTACACTGACAGAATATTCATAAAAACGTGTAGGTATGAAAACATCTGAATGTAGAAATGGCATATGGATGAAGTAAATAATGAAATCAGTCTGGAAACTGATCTGGTCATTAGTACTTTGTTGTAAAATAATGCCAGAAAATCCATGCTCCAGGGTTGCCATCATTGATCTGCACAGCGCTACCTAAAAGAAACTGAATTCATATAGAATAAAAAAATGTGGCTTTGGAAAGGAAATGAAGATTTAATTTAAAAAAAAAAAAACAACAAAAAAACCCCGAAAAAAACAAAAAACAAACAGCCACCAGATTTGACATGCAATCTTTTTAAGGAATTTATTACTGTCATTTCTGTTCCTGATCCACAAAGGGTCCATGTTGGATCTATGGCCAAACTACCGAGCTTTTCAACAGTTTGAACCCTAGCATCCACTTTTTGGCCACATGTCCTGTCATTGGCCAGGCTATTGGCCTCCATGCATGGTCTTACGGACAAAACCCATCCCACCGTTACTGCCATATGTAGCAGGTCTGATAATTTGCTGTTGTAAGCAAACTTCTTCTTTCAATTCTTTTTAGCAGACAGTTGTGAGCACCTCATAAATCAGAGGGGAAAAGAAAAGAGATTTTTTTCATGCTGCAGTGCACTTGGAAGAGTTTACAAACTTCAGTGTTGCCGTTGCTAAAAGTTTGCAAAGGTTCAAAAAGCCGACTGAACAACTACATGGAAGAAGAATACAGTGGGATAAAAAACTGCTAAGTCACTGCTTTTGGTGACTGACACCAAAGAAAGTTTCACAACCACAGTCCTGTGCAGGTACACTGAAAAAGTGCATTGTTCTTCTAGTTTTTTCTGGGCCACTGCTGTCAGGAGGCCAGATGTTAGGTGAGGTGAACCCGTGGTCTGACAAGGACTGTTCTTACATTGCTGTGATGCATTCAGGGACCTCTGAAGTATCTGGGACAGCTCAGGGTTAGAAATAAAATTGGGAGAGAAGGATGGATGTATGCAGCTTAATCTGTGATAGGAAGGAAACTCCAACAAGTTATCAGAAAGCCTGGCCCAAGAGCAGTTGCTAGACACCAAAGAGATACAGGTCCTATTTTCAGACCAGGTTTTATACAGTGGTGCTAAAGTCCAGAGAAGATCTAATTTTAGATCAGTGAAGGCAAGGCTGAATGCATAAATGTAAACATCTTCTCACCAATATTGTTATGCTTGGTATGAGATTTAGCTGCTATATCCATAACATACCTGTTAAATACCTAGAAATTATTAATCTGTAGTAACTAATGAGGAAAATAAGCTAATTAATTTCAGTATTTTCTTGTAAAAGGGAAGCTGTCTGGCACAATATGCCAGACAAAACATCCATACAGAATCATGTCAGTAACTTATGTGTTTAGTTCATTCACATTCTTAGCCATGAATAAAAGGGAGAAATTAAATGAGAATCTTTAATTGTCTGTATAATTCTTCTTAATGAGTACATTCTGGAGTACCATAACGATGGTGTAGGTTTATGAAACAGAGATCTATCTTCCCTTAATAAGAAAGAAGGAAATGATACCATAATACCAGTTAATTATTGGATACCCTTTCACTGTGAATTAAAGGTCTATGCAAACTCAAACTTGGAGAAGCAAAAAGACATAATACTTAAAAGTACATACATTATCAGAAAACTGAGAGGGTTAGGGGAAAAGTCCAGGAAGTGAAGGGAAAATAAATGGGGTGAAAAGTAACAGTGATAACTGTGGTAACAGTAGATCCATTAAAGAATGTATCATGCAAGAGTTATGAAGGAAACGGGACTGCTTGCTTGCTTAAAAATAAACATGCAGAAGTGTTCTGCTGGGTCAGAGCAGAGTGCTTAGGCCTGGCAGAGTTAAACCCATGGTCAAGTGGAGATGGGAGAACCCAAGTCGGTGAGACTCCTCAACTCTGTGTAAAAGTAGACATGAGTGTAAGTCTTCTTGGAAGCTGAAAGCTAAAATGTTGCAAGATCTGGATGATAGTTTTTACTCCAGTTTGTACAGTTGTAGGCAATTGCCTTGCCAGAGCTCCTCAGCTACTGCCTAACTTCAGGCATCCAGAGAGTTGCATTGACTTTAGGCTTAACTGTCAGCATCTTTGTATTCCTACCTATGCATATTTCCACAAAGTGGATGGCCACATATTTCCATGCTGTCTCAGCTGACAGAGATTTCTCCCCTTGTATCTGCAAAATTTCACTTACTACCTCCTTCAGACTGTGCACTGCGGTGTCTCAGAGACCAGATGTGAAGGTGCTGAGGGCCATTGCTGACTGGATTTGTCTATAGGCTTCATTACTTATTGTCTCGTTTTACACTTGGATGCATGCTCTCCCAGAGAGGGCTGCTAAAGAACAATGTCCAGCGAGGACTGGAGCTTCCTGAGGCTCAAACGTAAGAAAAGCAATGGACTGGGTGACTTGTTAAGCTTGAGCCTGGGTGACTGTACAAAGCGAATCAGTAAAGAATCATAGCCAGCCTGTTTCTAGGCTTGTTTAAGATGATACTTTAAGCTTAAAAAAAACATCTAAGTGCTGTATTAAGAATAAATCAGGAGTGAGGAAGATAGCAGAGACATATGATTTCTTAGGGAAGGGAGGGAGAAAAGTTCCTTCTATCTTTGCTTTAGATACATCTTATCCTTGCATACTTCTCACAGACATATATCTTGGATATATACCCTGAGGCACTGCCTCAGTGGTCTGCCCACACCAGCTTTGACTCAGCTCATAACAGCAACACCAACAGATTAATAGTAAAGGGGTTTCAGTACAGCCATAACCCCCATGGGACCTTGGGCACCTCTGGGGGTGGCTCTTCTCCAGTAGGATCTGTGCTGCCCAGTTTACACAGCAGTGTCACCAGTGCTTACTGAATTACAGCCAAAAGTGACACATTCACCCCTGTGACACCATGGCTTGCCAGACCAGACCCAAATATCTTTCACTGAAACACCTTTCACAGGTGCTGGAAAGCAGTAAGAATTTTTCATCTAAAGAGGAGGAGAATGGAGCCAGGAAACTGGATTTCACAACTGGAAATTTTTGCAAAAAATCTTTTCCCCCACACACCCCCTCCCTCCTGCTCCGGTGTTTCGAAGCAGACTGTAGGCAAATGTCATGGTATAACCCCAGCTCGCAACTAGGCATCACACAACCATTTAATCACTCCACCCCACCCCCACCCCGGCAGGATGGCCAGGGGAAAACTGGAAGGGTAAAAATGAGGAAACTGATGGGTTCAGATAAGAGCAGTTTAATAACTGAAATAAAAGAATGAGCCACAGACACTTCCAGATGTAACCTGCTTTGGTGTGGACTGACTCATGGCCGCAGATGATTTGGGGTGTCCTGCTCCCATGTGGACTCATCTCCAGGTCACAATCTCTTCAACTCGAATTCACACTGGAGTTCCAGCCTGTCCAGTACCGCAGCACAGAAACAGCAGCGATGCCCTGGCCGTCTGCCAGCCCAGGCACATCACCACTGCTGTTATCAAAATGTTCCCAGGCACAGCACAGTAAGATGATAAGCAGTACAGCACTACAGCAAACAGAAAAAGCAAAAAGCAGCCACTAATGAGCACTAGGCTCTAATAAACAGTCAGGAAAGCAAGCCCCATGGCAAGTGCATGTTATTTAATACCTAAACAGCAATAACAGCTATAAATTCAATCTAGCACATTCCAATCAAATCTGTCATTATTTTGAACCCTTTGAGCCCCACATTGGGCACCAGAAAGGACTGCCGTGGTATAACCCCAGCTGGCAACTAAGCACCACACAGCCACTCACTTGCTTCCCCCTCCAGGATGAGGGGAGAGAATCGGAAGGGTAAAAATGAGAAAAATCATGGGTTTAGATAAGAACAGTTTAATAATTGAAATAAAAAAATAATAATTGTAATAGATTGTAATGAAAAGGAAAATAACAAAAGAGAGAGAGAGAAATAAAACCCAAGACAGACAAATGATGCAAATGAAACACAATTGCTCACCTCCAACCAACTGGTGCCCAGCCAGTCCCTGAGCAGCAACCCCCAGCCAACTTTCCCCCTAGTTTATATACTCAGCATGATGCTATATGGTATGGAATATCCCTGTGGTCAGCTGGGGCCAGCTGTCCTGGCTGTGTCCCCTCCCAGCTTCTTGTGCCTCCCAGCCCACTTGCTGGTGGGGTGAGGTGAGAGGCAGAAAAGGCCTTGGTGCTGTGTGATCACTGCTCGGCAATAGCTAAAACATCCCTGAATTGTTAACACTGTGTCCAGCACGTATCCAAAACAGCCCATACGAGCTACTATGAAGAAAATTAACTCTACCCCAGCCAAAACCAGCACAGCAAAACTGTGGCTTCCCTCAAGTCAGTGGAAGCTATACCATGGTCTTGAGCAGGAGCAGAACATCCCACAATGTCTTTCCTTTTCTGCCAACATTTTGAACCAGAGTGGAGAGGTAATGTGAGGAAGTTAAAAGCAAAAAAAAGAAAGTGTTCAAGCCTTGTTTTTACGGCCTGGGAGAATTCACCACTCTTTGGCTACATGGCATTTTCTATGTGTTTTCTGTGAATCCGGAATGCAATATTTCAGTGGGAACTACCTGAGAACAGACCATAGGTAAATAATCAAAAGGCAAGAGGGCATTATTTAGGAGTACACTGTTGTGACATTTCTGCTCCGATAATAGAAGAATAAGTGCAGCCTAACTCAAACTAAGAAATCTTTCAGGCATTCAACAAACACAGATACCACTGCACCCCCACAAGAGAAGAGTTAGGGCTGAGTGTGTGACCCATGCATAATACGTAGTCTCTTGTCTCCTGATTTTTGCCTCCTCATCATTCATTGCTGGTTTATTATTCTTTAGTGACAATGTGGGTGCCACAAGCAGGCTTGTTGGCCACAATGGCCACGCAGAGAGGTGTGTGTGTGTGTGGGGGTGTTCTTGGGAAGGCCACCCTGAAGGTCAGTGTGCTGTGTAAAGGTTCCAGTGAAGCACTGTAATGACTCTAAAGCTCACAGCTGGTTTCAAGCTCTGGCATTGAGCCTGGCTGAAGAGAAAACTTCTACCTCAGTCTCTCCTTCCAAGCAGCACAGTGTCCTACTCTTACTTGAGGCTTTGCTTGTCAGGCTACCCTTGAACAGATCAAAGTTACTGCTCGCAGGTATAATTTGTATAATTCAGAAATCTGCATCATCATTAGTCAGATAAAAGTTTTGGGACACTACTTTGGGGAAAAAAAAAAAGAAAAAAAAAAAAAGGTGTTTTCTTTATTGTTAAGCTGCTGGCTCAGAATTGCTTCCAGAAGGGCATGGTGTTCTTCTACTCGCTTTGCTGAAGCAGCAATATATTTTGTTGAGGTCTGAACTGACTCCCTGCAGCTTTTCACCGTAACTGAATTAGAGCCAATAAAGAGCGTGCCCTCTTTTCTTTGCCTGCAAGTCAAATCCTAGTGTGGCTCAGTAGGACATCCAAGTAATCCCTGATTAAATTAGACTTCTTCAAGCAGAACGTTCAAGATGTAGCGAATGACACAAACCCACCCTCTGAACAGTCAAATACTACTTCCTAACAGTATCGTAGCCACTAAACAAAGGATTGCCATAGAGACTTGAGGGGCAAAAGGCACCATTATCAGTTCTCACTTACAAATGCTTCATCCACAGTAGTTACTAGGAGGAATGGCTATCTGGAGGCAAGTAATGCAATTTAATCAGCATATTGTGAATGCACCCTTAGGAGACTCCCTTTCTGACCAGCCTCCTTGTGCTCCCTGTACCACAGCAGCACCCAGCCTGCTTGCTGAAGCTTGCTCATGCTCAAAGAAAGGAGTTGCTAGTGTTTATCTTCCACATTCTTCCATTGCTCAATATCCAAATATTTCACAATGTAGATCCAGTTCCAAAAGTTCTTTTTGAGAGAGAGTTCTTGTTCCAAGCTCAGTTTCCTGTTGCAGCCTGAATCCCAGAGCGGGTCATGTGCAGCAGTTGGCTCATGACTCTCCGGAGATGCTGCACTGCTGACTTTATAAACAATATATTGTAGGAAATGGATGGATATGTTTCTTATTTGAATAAATTAAATCTGGCAAATGTAATTCACTCTGACAAGAATACCCGTGGCTCATGGTTTCCAGAGCATGCTGTGCAGCTCTCCCTGGAGGAATGCGGGGACAAATCTGTCTCTACACAAGCAAAACTCCCTTGCACGTCTGTTGGAGTAACGCCAAATGGAGACAAGCATTTGATCGTGGAGTCTGATTCCCCACAGACCAGAGCATGAACTCTGACCTGAATAATAGAAAGCAGCCTCTGCTTTCAGCAGCCGTGCTGCATGCAAGGAACCTCTGGTGTGGTAAAGATATAAAGCTTCGGTCCTGACAAGAGCTGCTGCCTGGCTTGTCTGGTATGTGAGAGGGAGGGGAGCACAGCCACGCTTGCAACGGTTCAGGGAAAGTTTGCATCCCAGCTCCTCATGTGAAGACTGAATTAATTCCTGCTGGGGACCCCCCGGCAGCATTAGGAGGCACGCAGGGAGCTTTCTTCAGGGTACGGGATGACACCTGTAAGTGCATTTTTGAACATGCCTTGTTGCATATGGGCCTCTGCTTGGTGTTGTGCTCAGATTAACAGGGACAGTCTCAAGGGCTCAGTGGGGTAAACCTTCTAGTTGGCCGAAGTGACAGGTAAATCACAGTTCACAGGGCTGTATTCAAAACCCATTTTTGTGATGTGAGCACATGGGTCTATACAGACTGTCTCACACTGCTGTTTCTCCAGTACCTGCTGGTGGTGGTGGAAGTACTCAAGTGCACCATGAGCCATTTGAAAGCCACATTTTGGAAGAGCATGGTCACTCCTGGCTTTTGCAAGACTATTCTGTGTGCTTAAAGTGAAACAGAATGGAGATATTTTTTGCCATTACCTGGTCAAAAGAAAAATGCATTGTCCTATAACAACAATAGGTGCCTATATCCTATAATAATAGGACCTGTTGTCCTATAATAATAACAATAGGGGCTGGTGCTCCAGTTCTGCTCCTGCCTGGGCTCCCCTCTGCTCACTCTGCTTTGTTTCCAGGAGATGCGCAGCTCAGTCCCTGTCTGTGTGCTTTATTGCCTGCAGGTCTGAATGTTTTCATGGCCTGTGATTGTTGGGAAATCTCTGTTGGCTGTGAACGGTCCCAGACACAAACCTCCCACATCTACAGACAATGAAAACATGGGTGGCACCAACAGCCTAATGTCAACGAAGCTGCCTCGCGGCAAGCCCAGAGATGCCTGTTCCTCTACCTGCTTATTTGATTTCATTTTAATTTCCTGGCTTTAGCTTCCTTCACCCTCAACATGTGAGTGCGCTACATTGTCTTAAAAGAGGTAGTTGACTCCTTATATAGTCAATGGGGAGATGTATGCTTCTTGCCAGCTTCTTTATTATGGCCTTTGGAGATTTTCAGCTGTGGAGGGAGGATGTGTTGTTTCCAAATTTAACATCAAAAATAATGGCTAGTATTAAAAAATGCTCATCTGAATCTTGGGCATCGGTGTGCTGGGGTTAATGCAGCCTGGATTTGCTGTGGAGCTTGGATGAATGTGTCAGTGCTGGAACTTCAGTGACCCCAGGGCAGTTTCTTCTGAAACAAATGGGTGTAAAGGAAGCCAAAAAGAAGGGTGACATCCTATAGCAACCTTGTGCCAACCAAAGACCCTCCTGCTGCCAACAGTATCAGTCCTGTCCCTCTCCCCTGACTTTGCCAGGACTGCTTGTACAATCATGGCTCTTCTGTGGCCACTGTGACCTTGTGATTAACTTTTAGAGGGATGCTGTGACTCGTAGCACCAGAGAGGGTGAGCACAAACCTGGAGACAGCAGCTGGGTAGAGGTGTGGGCCACCCCTTTTCATGGCAGACTGTTCCAAAAGCAGCTTAAATTTTCCATGGAATGGCACAGCAGTCTCAATAGCTTCTATGGCTTTCTTCTTGTTAATTTTCTGTTTTTGAATTGCTGATACATGGGGGGGGGGTGTGGGGTGTGTATGTGTGTGTGTGTGTCTGCGTCTGTGTGTGTGTCTGTGTGTGTAGGAGGAGAGTTCTAGCTGTATGGTTTGTGCATGCACAAACACACACATACAGGCAGACAGCCCTGACTCTAATGATGCCTCAGGACACATCCATTCACCCCCGTGAGCCCAGCTTATCTCTTATTCACATGAACACAAATCCAAAGCAATTCCACTCATATGCTGTGACTTCAAATAAGCTGCAGAAAGTTGAACTGGGCAAAACCAGACCCAGCGGGTGTTTGTTTTTTGAAGATTGTCTGAAATAGAATAACTCTTTAATCTTTTAACAAGCCAGCTTCTGGCCTTTGAGCACTGGAGCCTGTGCAAATGCACCACCTCCACTGGGAAATATGACTTGCAACAATTTTGCACTGTTTTCCAGTATAATTTGTTCAGACTTAGGGAATGAAGAAAAGAAAAGCAGAGTATCCCAGTTAGTACGGCCTGTTGCCTTCTTAGTACAGAGAAAGCTGTTGCCTACAGACAGTGGTGGCTTGCAGCATGTTAGCATGACCTTTTGACTCACAGGCCTATGGAAACCTTCTTCTGTCTTTCCCGGGAGGTGTCACTATGAAGTATCACTTTACTGCCATGCAGTTCACAGGACTACGACGTCTGGCTTATGGATGAAACTGGCTGCCAGGGAGCTGGCATGTAAGTTTTCTCCAGCTTGCTTTCTGATGCTTGAAGAACGAGGGTATGACTGAGAGACAAGGCCTAAATATTGATCTTGCATCCTGGCTTACACGGATTTGCAGTGCAGCTGGGTTTCTCAGATCCAAGAGCCTCTCTGTGCTAAAGAAGATCTCTGATTAAGAGAAAAGGAGAGGACTGCTCTGGGTCTGAGACAGCAGACAAAATGCCCACAAACAGTGGTGCAAGTGCAATCCCATAGTCCAGTTGCTTTACTGGAAACCTGGGCTCTCTTTCCTGTTCTTCCTACTAATCTGTTAGTGGGCTTCACCTCCCTGCTTCCCCATTGCCCTCATTTCTCTTGAAACCTGGAGTACTACAAGCTGTTTCTCGCCACATGCCAGTGAACAGCAATATAGGGCCATGACCGTGGTCAAGACACTAGCTAGCCCAAATGGTTGCTAGCAATAGTGCCTTTAAGCCTGCATCTGCCACGCTCATGAGAAGCATCACCCAGCAAAAGGCATCTTCCTCCAGGCAGATCTGAGTCTCCTCTCCAGTGCTGAACAAGGGACCTACTTTTCCGCACACCAAAGAACAAGGATTTGCCTCTCTGGTTCTTCTTTTGCTTCCTATAGGCCTACTGCATGAAAGTTCTGTTTTATTTGAATACACCATTGTTTATTTATAATTTTGTTCTAGATGTGTGACAGATTCAGCATGTGTCACCCAGCAGGGAAACAGTAGTAGGCTGGAGAGTTAACAAATACACTGCAGTGAAGCCAGATGGCCTGTTTTCATAAGGAGCCTCTGAAAGATGCTCTGTTGCATAGGGATTTTTTTTTCTTTGGTCGGTGCCCAAGGTTCACAACACCGTTGTTACTGCGTATTAACTCACCTGCCAAAGCATCATGGGTCCGTGCTCCGCTCTGTATTGCATCTAACATCCCTTGTATTCAGAAAAAACATAGGTACTGATGCACTGAATCAGTCCATCATCCTCTGTCCAGAAGTGGAGTTAATAAATAATAAAGGGGCTTTTGAGCACCCTCTCAGTTTGAGTGTACCAGCGGTTCTGAGGTGAGGCTATCAGGGTGCTTCTGTCCACCACAAAGCCCATGGATGCCCACAGCCTGGCTGAGGGTCCCTTGCATAACCAGAAGTCAGTGATTACAGAGCACAGCCCTGGGTGTCCAGGGGGTCCTGCCTGATTCCCCCTGGGAGTGCCCACACCTGTAGAAAAATCCCCATGCATCAAGGGGACTCGACTCAATGCTTAGCTCCTGGGAAGCAACTGATTTGAAAGCAATCTCAGAACATGCACTAGTAAAGATGTTTGCTGGAAGTGTATGTAGCTGTGCTTACATTTTGCCCAAAGGATCATACCCCTGAAAACCCAGAATTTTTCCTTTTTTTTTTTTTTTTTTTTTCCCCAGGATAGCATTAAAGCATGTTTCATCTTCTTCCTTATTTTCTCATTTCTTCCTCTTTCCAGTTCCACAGAGATGCACGCAGTTTCCTTTGGAAGCGGTTAGTACCCATTTCAAGTCCTAGCCTTGACTTGAAAGAGATGGGGAAGAGTCTGTCTTTCAGAAATACTTTTCAGACTCATGAAAAATGGGGCAAGATCTGAGCTAATTAAGTGTTTGCAGCATCAGTACACTAGAAAGCTAGGTAATGAAAAAAGAGATGGGAAAACTGATTGTTATTATACATGATACAGCAGTATTTGTTATGATCAGCAAGGAAAATGTTGATGTTCTTGAACAGCAGTAATATTAGAGATTGTTTGATTTTCTCTGCATAGCATTGAATTGCCTGTCTGAATGCAAAGGGTTAAATAAAAGGAAGATGTAACTGGCTTTTTAAAGAACTAAACAGCTAAGGCCAAGTGATTTATTATATAGATAAGGCAAAATTAATTGCATAGGTTTCAGGAAGATTTTGTCATCTCATCTCTGCTTCAGGGGAGAAGCTAACCAGCCAGCCAGCCAGCCTAGAAGGTAATATTCCTCCCATGGCTGGACACAGCCAGCTAAAACCAAAATTACCTTGAAAAGGAAGAGTTTTGAGGTGGGTTGACAGAGGCTGTCAGAGGTAGATGTAGGAGAACCTGAAACACAGGACAGCAGGTGGTTGCAGGGATGGCTTCAGTGTGATGCAGAGATACCAGAGTTAACTGTAAAAGGCTTAGCGGACACTTAACACAGGCAGTCGAGAAATGGAAATAGCTGTCTCTATCAAAGATTACTGGTGTGGTGTCAGCTCAGGGCCTTGTAGGGCATCACACTCTGTGGCACACAGACACTACAGGCTCTGCGAGCCACTGCCACGTGTCAGAGGTGAGCTTGGAGAAGTCCAGAGCAGCACATGTGTAAGCAAAATCTGCTACTGATTTACACTTCACTTTAAACACTTTGAGGAAAAAATGAGTAATGTGCTGTTTTGAAGACACAAGCTCTACATTTCCACAGACTGTCACAGGTCCTTGAAGGAAAGTTCTTTGTAGGAAAGGACTGTGTAGATTAATGATTTCTTTATATATTTTTCTTTTATTTTTGGAGTTTGACAGCTAAAAAAACAAACAAAAATGTGTGTGTGTGTATGTATATATGCATAAAGAACGTGAGTCTGAATACTGGGCCAAATCCATTTCAAAAGATGTATTTGACAACATTTTTGCCTTCTAAAAATAAAAGGAAAGGACAAATTCAACAGGATTTTAACTCTCATGCACAAAACAAGTGAGAAGTTCACAGCGGCTGTCAATAGTGATTGAAAGGCCAGAACTGATCCTTACCACTGAAATCTAGTGATACAAATTGGCCTTACTCCACACTGTTTAGGGTATAGCCCTTTCCATAGCAGATTTATCTTGGAGAGATGAATTATTTTAAAAATCCCAACAACCAAACAAACAAAAAGGAAAAGAGACTGTGACCCAACGCAGAAAGCCAAATGTTGAGAAACAGAAGTTCATGGCAGCAAAGCCTACTTAAACTCAGGCACAGAAAAGAATTGAGCTTGGATCTTCAAGCAAAGATCTTGAACATGGGACTATCAAAAACAGACCTGGAAATGGCTAAAAGAGGTCTTCTAAGTCTTCGAAAGTGTTGGGGTGGGTTTGGTTTTTTTTTGGTTGTTTTTCTTTTTCCTAATTCATTCTGGATTCCTTGGTGATTTCATCTCAGTTTAAGGAGATGAAACCAATGGCTTTGTTTCAGTGGTTATACTATTCACTCTGTTCCCTATTCTTTCCCACTACATATGGCCCAGCCTTTTTGCAAGGTTCAGAGCACTGGTGGCTTGCAGTTTTCCACTTTAAAATAAAGGAACAGGGCTGTAGCCAAGATCTTGCTCCAGACAGAGGAGAATATGTGGTTGCGCTGTAAGAAATAGAAAATCCTAAGGAAAAGTGCATGGGAGCAGCTGTTCCAGAAAACTATGTATCTAGGTAACTGCAGGTACAGATCTGTTAATAGGGTTACAAAATCATCTGGATTGTAACCAATATCTGGTCCTTTCTTCCCTGTGATATCATCCATAGGTACCTGTTTCATGGCAGTTTATCTAGCTGATAATTAAGTACTCTCTACTTCCACTAGCAATGTTCATTCTGCAAGCTATTCCTGTTCCTCTGTCTTCTCTTTAGACTTAAAAATTTGTTTCACACCAGCAGCCTTTGCTTGTACGTCTTCTTTTCGTTCCCCCCATCATTCCCAGTGTTTTCCCCTTGACAGTCTTCTTTTGGACCTCCAGCTTCAAGGTGTTTGACACCCAACACTGGGCACTGTACACCTTGCCAAGGATGAAAGTGGAAGAAATCCTGGCAGTATCCTGGAACGTGTATTCCTGTTTCTCCATCCTTGTGTGGTATTTTCCTTCTCTGCATGATACTGTGGCCTGTGTTCAAAGCCTTCTATAACCTTAAAGATAGCACCTATAGCACAACTTCAAACAGCAAATGCTTAAGCATTGAAAAGCTAAATGTTTAGGTGGGCTTTGAAACAGATGCTTCCCTTAAAGCGCACATGTTTATGTTAATTTGATTCATGAAATTGTCAAAGTGTTTTTGAAATGTCTTGAGGACGTTTGCCAAAGTAGGGCCCATTTAGGTGGAAATAAAAGGAGATAGTCCCTAAGTTTTTCAACAATCTCACCTCTGTTTCTGTCTGTGGCTGGAAGGCAGAGATGCAAGAAAATGTGTATAAATGAGAGAAATAAACCGAAGCATTTGGGATTTTATCACAGGTATGTGAGCTTGTGTACACATTCAAAGACTTAAGAATTTCCCATAGTGTTAGAGCCAGATGATTAATTTCTAGTTTGTCTTAAAAATAGGCAGCTGCTAAAATATAATGAAAAAAAATAAAACCTAAGATGATTATTTCTTTTTATGTTCTTTTATATTTACATACATATGTGTACAAACACATATATACATGCACACATATGTATTAATGGAAGGGACCTGGGCTATTCTGTAATGTGTGTTAGTACCTGATGTGCTGAAACTTTTTCCATCTTCACTGTAGGCTATCAGTCAAAAAGTAGGTGTGTAGCAGGTGGTATGGTAGATCATAAGGGTATTGTAAGAACTGCTGTAGTGTTTCAGGATAGTGTTTCAGGCATGGAATAACCTTAATCTAATGTGTCCATATGGTTCCAAGCATAACTGAGTAGAGTAGCTCTCAAAACCCACATTTCTAAGAATGAAGGATTTTCCTGGGAAGTAGAAAATATGTATTATTCAGAATCTTGATCAGGATTGCAGTTACATGACTTCTATGGGTCATTCCACAACACCACAGTCATGAAATTATCAATGGAAAGATAGGAAGGCAGGGCTCTTTGGACAGTGAATATCTATTGATACCTACCCTTGAGGGGAAAAAAAAGTGTTTATGATCACATTTGTTCTGTATTAACCGTACTATAGTGTTGGCTCCTAGGAACACCAGGACATGGGAGTAAAACAGCAGGAGACAGTCCTACCTACTGTCTGGTTTCAGCTTGTTTCTCCTGTTTTTTGTAACAGCAGGGGCTCAAAGTTTGACCCAACATCATGCAGCACACACAACAGAGTAACTTTCAATGATCCACTGTATTGCACATCCAGCTGCCGCTGTCTGAGAGGCATGTAGAGAGCATTCAAAGGCTGAGACAGGATGCTTGAAAGCACAGAGACGATCCCATACATACCACTGCTCCTGCAAGTGAATTGTGAAAGTCAAGAAGGCTTCCTTCCTTCTCATGCCTAATTATTCAAAGGAGAGGTTCTGCACAGCGTGTGGCTGTGTCTAGTACTACATTTGCAGTCCAAGTGAAGCCATACAAAGAAACAGAAGCATCACTGCTAAATTAAGAAATACTTTCATTATCTAAGTTGGCATGTATATATCTGTAGTAGGTGCTTAAACATAGCTTCAGCTGATACTAAAATGCACCTCAGAGAAAATATGCCTTTTGCTTTGTCTTGAAAATCTCTTGGGAAATGAAAGGTTCAGATAGGCAAGGACAACCCATCTCCCTAATATGATTAGAGTCACTGATTTCTCTGCTTCCAAAGGCAGCCTGATATCTGTAACCAAGCCTGGTTCCCCTCTTTTTACATGAGCTTATTAGGCTGTACTCTTTTTCTGACTTATTTCTTTTTTTTTTAAAGATTGCTTTCTTAAAATAATTAGGAAAGAGGAAATTGGAGGAGAGTCAACTGCTTCCTACTTTTAGCTTGTATACTCATTCCTGAGTCAAGCCTAAAGGAAATGTCTAATTGCTACAGGACCTTACTAGTCTCTTGGTTGAGTTTCTTATGGCTGTGGACCATACAACTCCCCCTTACACCTCTGCAGGACACCAGGTATGTACATACTTTACCAACACATAGTCTTGATTATATGTGGTCAAAGGAGGACAACAAATTGCTCGTCACTGATGGCGGGACAATCACCAATGTGGCAATTTCCAGCCTGGAAATCCTTTAGTCTTGATATGCCTCTCTTTGCTTTATTACTTCCCCCTTACCTGCTGGGCCTGGAAAGTATATTGTATGTAGTAAAACTTGGATTCCAAGTCTAAATGGCATTTGATACAAAATGGATATTTTGTACTAGCATACAGCAGTTTGTTTAATTCCATTTACTCCCTGCAGGTAGTACAGAATCATGGTGTAGAACCAGCCTACACGCCAAACAGGACTCAGGATGGTACATGATGTCTGTGTATGATGTTACAGGAGACAGTGCAAGAAATCTTCATAGCAGGAGAATAATGGACCCAGACAGTTTGGTCTCAACCTTCTTTAGTTGGCTTGTGTACTTACACAGAGATGTCAACTAAAAGTAAAATCTGGAGGTGACCGTGTATCTCAATCTGAAGGTGATGGTGTCATTTAAAGAGGGAACTCAGTCATTAGGGAACAGCTTCCTGCTGTCTCATCTTTTTCCTGTTCTTATATTTAAGCTAATCTGTTTCCATCTACCATAAAATCCGGGCTAAGTATTATATCAAGCTAGTACATATCCTCTGTCTACTAGAATTTGGTGGCAATCCTTGTTTTCGTAAACTCAACATTCTATGAGAAATGTCTTTTTCGGATGATATTCTTGGTGTATAGTTTGAAATTGGACTAGGGAGAGGCAGAAATTTTTCAGTAAAAGAGTTCATCTTCAGAAACAGCCATTCATCTTTGATGTTCATTTCATTCTGTCCACTTGGAGCAGTTCCACTTTCTGTAAATAAAGAAGTAATATTTACTAGGTTAGAAAGCAGCTGTCTCTAGAAGCTGGATGTTGGGGTGCACATATGGGTTGAGGGAAATGTCCCTATGTCAGTGAATATTTAATTGCTTATGCAAAGTGAAATAAGTCCAAAACACATCAGGAGTCCCTCTGCAGGATGGGACAAAATCCAAAAGGAAAATACTAATGAGGTACGAAATCTGCTTTCTACATTCCTTGCAATACGGCTGTTCTTTAATGGCTTTTGAAGCTCACAGATGCTTATAATAATAACCATTTTCTGAACTTGGAACCTGAAAAGTTCTTATATTAGATGTAATGGTTGCTTTAGAAGTGGTGAGTTATGCATGTGCAAAAAGGATGTACTTCACAACATGTCTTCTATTTCTATCTCCTAACATTGTGAGCTGAGAGAGAAACATGACTGCTTCAAGAGTTTGAAATCCTGCAACTTGTTTCAGGCATCTCCAGTCTACCACAGCCTTCATATTTACTATCATCTCCATTTGAATCAATCGTTACATAGTACACTAAAGCCATCTTCTGTTCACCTTAGAAGTGTGAACTGCAACATGTAGTGTCAAGGGAACAACGTGCAATCTGAGATTGCAGGCCTGGAGCTCCTACCAGGAGCTTGCAAGACTTCACTGTCCAATGCTATCTTGAAAGCCGGAGGACAAAAGTTACTAGTGAATCTTTCTGCTTTGCAAAAATATGTGTTACCTTGATGGTACTCTGTGGTGGAGGTCTTAGTCTCGACAGAAAGAAATACGCTTCCCAAGAAAACTGCTCCTGCTCAGACTATCCCACTTACAAAAAGGCTTTCCACTCAAAATGACATGTTCAGGGGGTTTTATTTAACACTATGGCAGTCTGGAGTCATAATATCTCTGGCTGCCAGGTTCCGTTTAGGCACATGGTGTTACTACAAGATTTTTCAAACTGTTAGCCCTGTAATGCAACATGAAGGCTACTGTCAGGCTGGATTCCTTCCCACTTGTACCTAATTATCCACAGCACAGGCTCTACAGTGAAGTCTCCTGCATGGCTGAGAAACCAGTCCTGTCTTGTAGCAGAGTAAAGTCAATAGCTAAACTCTGGGCAACGTTTGTGTCTTCAGTTGTCACAACAAGTTTTCATCCATATAGTCTGGCAAATGGTACAGTGTCCTGGTTGCCGTATAACCACAAAATATATAAGACACAAAACAGACACAAAACATAAGATATAAAACACATAATGCTGGGTGCCTAGATAAGTGATTTTCTGTATTATCAAGGAGGATATGGGTTTCTCCAAAGTGCAATTCAGAAGAGACTGGTGTTCCACACCACCATCCAGAGAATCACAGGCTAACCTCCCAGGCCTCATAGTTAGGTACCTAAAGTTAGGCAGTGTGAAAATATTTTTCCCACTGGAAATTGGGCACTAACCTCTACAAGTAACTGAGGTTCTTCCATAACATACATAACAATTTATAAGCACTGCACAGGCAGACTTATGCTTGAAAAGTGTCTTTGAGTTAGGTCCAGCCAGCTGAAAATACCTTTTTCACTGCATCTCATGGAGAAAACACCCAGGTGAGTACACAGACCAGATGCACAACTTTTCCATGGCTTAACTGAAATGAGGTGAACCTCCCTAAAAGACAGCTCTGTTATGCAATTCAAATTAGGTTTTCTACATCACTGTGCTTAAACAAGCCTTACGCTCAACATTCAAGAACTGAGACAGGGCATGGGAGTTCATCTGTATTATGAAGAATTGCTTGGCAATATCTCTGAGTATCACTAAATTCCTGATAAGTTGCCATACTTAGCCCAAGGACAAGAAACTGTACAGGCATTTGCATATCAATTTTCTACTGATGGCTTTGACAATAGGAGCTAGAGTTGGGCAGCTGCATGCAGCATACATTTTATAAAGCTTACAGCTGTGTTCAGTGATAAGAGGTTCTTCTGTAGAGACCCCAGCAAAAGCTTTGTCAGTGACTGAAATGACACTTTTATCTCATCATGAAAGATGCCCCTTCCAGTGGAAGTCTAGCTGGCGTGATGCTGTCATTTGAATTGGGTTTTTTTCCATGGAAATTAGAGGTAAGAATCTTGGTGATTTATGAAGTAGTCAGTCCCTTTTTCTTATTATTTGTAACATTAAAAGAAAATTAACTGCAGCAGAAAGATTTTATATCCATCTATAAACTTGGTTATCAGCATCCCAATATTATCCAATAAATAAATACAACGACTCCAAAGCTGGAATATTTAACATCATAGTGCCACAGTGGAGATGCTCTGGTTATGGTTGAGCAGAAACTTGCATCATAAAGCTATTTTCTATGATTATTTTGATGCTTGTAATTTTCTGAAGCAGAATTTTCCCAGGCTTTCTCTAAACTCGTGGGCACATTAGGTGTTAATTTGTTGAAAGTCTGTGACTTCTTTCTCAGTTGCTTAATACCAAGGAGAAGGACTAAGAAAACACCCCCTAACTGTAAAGTCATCCATTAGGGAATCGTTTTGTGGTTCTGATGTACTGTATAAATTTGTTTACACCTAGCTTTAATTAGGCATCTAGTTTAGATAGAGCTCATCATGTAGTTCTATCACTAGTAACTGATAGAAACTCATAAGAGGACAATTCTTTTCATCATGCTGACACCTTTTTTCCGTTCACTTTTGAAGTCTCAGTGTTGAGCTTAGATGAGCTGGCGACTTAATAGATAGTTTGCATTAAATGAGATTAATTCCACCCAGAATTTAAAGAATGGTTCTGGTTTTAATTTGTAGGGGAAGGATCCAAAACCTCTGTCTGCACAGACTATTGAAGAGAAGGCAAACAGTGATATAGTCACAGTTTATATGGATTCTTATGGGATGTAACTTTTGATTGTGTTTGCTTCAGCCTGTCAGACAAGCATCTAATGGCTGCAGGGTGCAGCTGAGGTACAGTTTTTAATTGTGAGTAATTGGGGAATGGAATGACTTATCAAGGATGATGATCAGTTCTTTACTACTGGCATTTTAAATTTGGTTCTAATTGGGTTTTTTGTTTGTTTTGGGTTGGCTTTTTCTTTTTAACTGAAACATATTAACTTCAGGAAGCCCTTTGGTCTGTTTTTATACTCTTTGTTCTAGGTTATATTAACTCGCCATATCCCCCACTGTTGAATTAACAGTCAAGTTTATCTCATTCAGTTTTAGCAGTGTAAGGGTTGGGCAATCTATATTATCTATAGTCAATGGAAAGAAATAGGTACTTCCACATAGATATTTTTAATATAATTCTTGATATATACAACAACTGGTAATGCAGGTTACCGGGCTGATCTGCATGGGTATCTGCAGAAACAATAGTTCACATACATAAATTTTATAATAACAAGGACCCTAAGGAAAATGCAAAAGCTTATGGCCACAGAAAGTGCTGACAGTCATTCCCAGAGTGCCTTCATGTACTGGCAGACCAGCTGGACCCTTCCTCTGTGCTGCTTTGCAAGACCATGCTCCATTCATGTTATTACAAAATTCCACATACGATCAAAGAAACAAAACTTGCCTGTGATACTGCAAGGCAAGCCATGAGAAACTCAATCAAATCCTGTTAGTGCAATTCAGACAAAATTTCTGCTGAAATCTGGATGATAAATGGCTAAGGAAGGGCTATGTGCAAAAAGTAGTAGATTCTTCTGATACACAAATCATAATTTGGATTTTCTTATCGATGTTAATTCATATTCCTTGCAGTAAAGTCAACATCTGAAGCCTTTAGTCAGGTATAAAGACAGAAGTGATAAGAACTGTGCAAATCTTGTTTTCTTTTAAATGGGTTAAAGGTATCATTCACTTCCAGTTATTAAATGTACTTTGCCTGAGTAAAAATTAATATTGCAGGTTGTGGTGCTAACTATTGTATAATAGAAATGACGAGTAACAGTGTGCTTCGTTATTACACTTTTAAATTCAGTAACAAGAAAATTTACCAGCTGTGCTCTTCTGCTGTGGTCCTTACACTGTAATTAATCTATGCATTAGAGATCAGACCAGACCTCTTGCCCTTTAATTTTGAAATCTTGGAGTTCTGTTCAGGTAACTAATACCTCACTGGGCCAGCTACTGAAATTTCATCCATAGGCATACAGGAAGAAAAAAATCCATCTTTGCAGCCTATCCAACAGCACAGGTCTGTGGGGCACAGATTTGACCTCTTTTACTCTTACAGTAGAGAGAATTATTCTTCTGAAAAAGATTAGGTGAATGTTATTGAGCTCTAGAGTTCATGCTTCAGCTAATGACTATTTTTCAGAAAGCCATCTGTGGGAAATTTCAAGACTTTTTCCGTTCCCTGTGTGAGTGTGCTGCCTTATGTATGAAACAACTGCAGCCCAACATAGCATATCAGCGGGGTTTCATGTTATATTCTTATCTGTTCTTACATGGTCAAAGTCCTACAGCCTTTGCTTCAGCAAAACTCCCAAAAATAGCTGTAAAAATTTTTTTAGGATAATGACAGTGAAGCTGGTGAGCTATGGCACTGCACAGCAGACACTGAACTAGAACTTGAACAAAAATCGGAATTCCTTTTCCACCAACCAGTTCTGACACTTTCTTCCCTTTTAAATCAGGTCAAAAAGTTGAAAGGGGAGAACAAGCTCTGAAAACAGATCTGAAAACTCTTTTTTTTTTTTTTTTAATACATAGAAATGAAAGGTTCTGCTATTCCCAAATTGAAAGGTTTTATTTAAACTTAAGGTGACATTGAAGTACAACTGCCCAAGGAGCCATGCCATACATTACAATTGCAATTGCAATGCCTGAGGTCCTCATTCTCCCTTTGAATGAGGTTACTTGGCGGATTATGAGAGCCCTATGTACTAAGATGAGACATAGAGCTCAGTCAAAAAGATTTACACTGTGTTTTAACTTCAAAAGGCTCACACCAAAACATTTCAGTGGATAACTGGTTTGTAGGTTTTTTTGGAGTATAATCAGTTTTGACTACATCATAGAATGGTTTGGGTTGGAAAGGATCTTAAAAATCACCTAGCTCCAGCCCCTCTGCCATGGGCAGGGACACCTTCCACCAGACCAGGTTGCTCAAAGCCCCATCCAGCCTGGCCCTGAGCACTGCCAGGGATGGGGCAGCCACAGCTTCTCTGGGAAACCCATGCCACCCTCACCACCCTCACAGTGAAGAATTCCTTCCTTCTATCTAATAAAAATCTACCCTTTTCAGTTTAAAACTGTTCCCCCTCGTCCTATCACTACCTGCCCTTGTAAAAATTCCCTCTCCAGCTTTCTTACAGACCCTTTTTAAGTACTGGGAGGTTGCTATAAGGTCTCCCTGGAGCTTTGTCTTCCCCAGGCTGAGCAACCCCACCTATCTTCATAGGAGAGGTGCTCCAGCCCTCTGATCATCTTTGTGGCCCTCCTCTGGACTCACTCCAACAGTAAGTCCTTTTAATGTCCTTCTAAGGTCCAGGTCTTTCTCATATTGGGGGCCCCAGAGCTGAACATGGTACTCCCGGTGGAGTCTCAGGGCAGCATAGTAGAGGGGAAAAATCACCTCCCTCTAGCTGCTGGTCACACTTCTTTTGATGCGTCCCAGGATTCAGCTGTCTGTCTGGGCTGCAGGCACACATGTACAGGTCATGTTGAGCTTCTCGTCCACCAACATCTCCAAGCCTCTTTCCTCAGAGCTGGTCTCGATACATTCTCCACCCAGACTGTATTGGTGTTTGGGATTCCCGTGACCATGCAGGACCTTGCACTTGGCCTTGTTGGACTTCATGGACTTCATGCACTGGCCCACCTCTCAAGCCTGTCAGGGTCCCTCTGGATGGCATCCCTTCCCTCCAGGGTGTTGACTGCACCACACAGCTTGGTGTTGTGACCATACTTACTGAGCCTGCACTTGATCCCACTGTGCATGTCACTGACAAAGGTGTTGAACAACACTGGTCACAACACTGACTGCTGAGGAAATCCACGCATCACTCATCTCTGCTTGGACAGCGAGCTGTTGACTTCAATTCTTTGAGTGTGACCATCCAGCCAATTCCTTATCCACCAAGTGTTCATTCTATCAAATCCATGTCTCTCCAATTTAGAGACAAGAATGTTGTGTGGGACAATGTCAAAAGTTTTGCACAAGTCCAAGTAGATGATGTCAGTTGCTCTTCCCCCATTTGTCAGTCCTGTAACCCCATCATAGAAGGCCACCAAATTTGTCTGGCATAATTTGCCCTTAGTGAAGCCATGTTGGCTGTCACCAATCACCTCCTTATTTTCTATATGTCTTAGCATAGTTTTGAGAGGATCTGCTCTATGATCTTACTGGGCACAGAGCTGAGACAGACTGGCCTGTAGTTCCCCAGGACTTCCTTTTTTCTCTTTTTACAAATGGGGGGTTACTTTTCCCCTTTTCTAGTCAGTGGGAACTTCACCAGACTGCCATGACTTCTTAAATATGATGGATAAATATGATGGATAGTGGCCTAGCCACTTCATCTGCCAGTTGCCTCAGAACCTGCAGATATATCTCATCAAGATCCATGGACTTGTGCACATTCAGGTTCCTTAGATGGTCTCAAACCATCAGTGGGTGGTTCTTCATTCTCCCAATCCCTGCCTTTGCCTTCTGTGACTTGGGCAGTGTGGCTGGAGCACTTGTGGGTGAAGGTTGAGGTGAAAAAGTCACTGAGTACCTCAGCCTTCTCCATGTCCTGGGTAACCAGGTCTCCTGTTTCCTTCTGGAGAGGGGCCCACATTTTTGCTAGTCTTCCTTTTATCACCGACGCACCTATAGAAGCTTTTCTGGTTGCCCTTGATGTCCCTGGCCAGATGTAATTCTATCAGATCTTTAGCTTTCCTAACCTGACCCCTGGCTGCTCAAACAGTTTCTTTGTATTCCTCCTAGGCTACCTGTCCTTGTTTCCACCCTCTGTAGGCTTCATTTTTGTGTTTGAGTCTATCCAGGAGCTCCTTGTTCATCCATGCAGGCCTCCTGATGCTTTTGCCTGACTGTCTCTTTGTTGGTATGCATCACTCCTGAGCTTGGAGGAGGTGATCCTTGAATATTAACCAGCTTTCTTGGGCCCCTGTTCCCTCCAGGGCTTCATCCCGTGGTACTCTTCCAAGTAGATCCCTGAAAAAGCCAAAGTCTGCTCTCCTGAAGTCAAGGGTAGTGATCTTGAGATCCGGTGTATTTAGGATGGTTTGGGTTTGGGTTTGGGGGTTTTTTTCAGAAGGAAATTAGGAAAACAGAAGGGTGTAACAAGGAACGGCAGACTTCCTTAGGAAATTATTTTGCTGAAACAGCATTACCTCTAGAAAAATAATGTCAATGGAAAATTCACAATATTCAGAATGACATAGATTTTTTTTATGCTCGTTTTCCACAAAGAAATGAGATACTTATTCATTCCCAAGAGATCTGGAGGGATTTGTTGTTTGTTTTGTTTTTAAAGGAGGATGTATATTCAGTCCCATTGGAATTGAAAGAACGTCTCAGACCTGAATAACGACGCATTCCAAAAGATGTCAAGAGGAAAGCTTTTGCAGAGCCAGCCTCTTCAAGAGCTTGTTACAGCCAGTGCTTTCAACCATTAGCTTTAATAAGAGCTGAATTTATACACAAACATTTAGAAAGCAAATAAATAGATAAGCGGGGGGAGAAGAGAACTTCACAGCATTCGGTATAATACGAGCACAGCATTAGAGAAAACCATGCATCTGCTTTATAGTTGGTTTATATTCTTCTCTTGTGTGTGCATTTTATGCACATAAAAATTAACAACCTTTGACTATTCATTTGTATTTATAACATCTGCAGTACCAATGGGTGCAGTAATAGTGTCTCTGTCCCAGGCTTGCTAAGCATCCTAATTTGGAAAGAAAATGCCAGATAACTCCACAGGGGAATATTCACAACGTCAACATCTCTTGATTCCTAGACATCCTGATGTCACCAATGGAAATCTATAATGAAGGAAAGCCCACTGGCTGTGAAACAGGGTACAAATAGAAATGCCAATCTTTGCTTTTTCTGTTTGAGCCAATCAAGGTATAACTAATTGTAGCCTGAGATTGGAGTGGTCTTTCTGCTCTGGGGTAAAGAACATATTTCAACTATGCAAATGAAAAGAGTCATTGAAGAAGTTAAGCTCAGGGTATTCACGCTACGACTGCTCCCTCAATGGTCCTCATCAGAGCTGACTGGATTCTTCCAGAGACCTGTTGTTCATGAGTACCCGGACAGTATGGACTGTCTGCACCAGTATCTTCTCTGAGAACACCGGAGTTCACCACTGCCTTACAGAAAAAAACCACACCCACACAGCAAAAACCCAAGGCCTCCAGAGAATCACTGGTACAAATCCCTGAATTCAGCTAGTGGGACTATTATTGTGATATTTTTAAATGAGAGAAGAAAAAGATAATTTTCTCCTCTGCTATAAATTGCTGCAGTGAAAATGTTCCAGGTGGTGTGCAGCTGGTTCAGTTCAACTATTTCCATAGCTGTGAGGAAGTTGTTAGTTTTTTTGCTGATAAATTCAAGATTTCTTTTGAAATCTGTGGTGCTGTGGGGGAGCAGGGGAGTATCTCCAGAGGGAAAATGAAAAGTTTCTGATGAGCTGCATCCAGTAACGCAGTGAAACTGCATCTGCTTGGGATTGCCAGCATGTGCTTTTGATGTTAGCCCTTCCTCACCAAGAACAGGCAGAAGTGAGACAGTAGATTATGGTGGAAAGCTGTTCTCAGAGAAGTATTGGTGAGGAAAAGGCCATGTCACAAACTTCAGGTGAACACTGAGTCAGCTGAGCTGGGAAATTCTCTGCCCGGTCTGTGGGGAAAAGTCCCATATACCCCAAAAGTGCATTATACAAACCAGAACATTTGATAAGGTTGCCTGAGAGGGCTGTTGAGGCCAGCCGTGCCTGAGCCCTGCACCTGTACCCAGGCTGTCCGCAGAGCACAGAAGGTCTCAGAGCACTCCTGAGGAAAAGCCAGCCTGAAGGCAGACTTTCACAAACAACAAGGAAATAACCAAGGTGTTCATGTGATGGAGAAATATTAATTTGGGCAGAATTTCCTTCGCTTTAGTCCTTGTCAGCCGTGAAAACCCTGCAGGCCTACTTAGCTCTTACAGAAGCCATCCTCCACAACATCAATGGCTCCTTTGCAGATTTTACATTAGAGAAATAAGAACCATATTTCAGCTTGATAATGCTTGCCAAGCAGGGGTTTCTGTTTGTTTATTTGTTTGTTTCAGCAAGATGAATAGCACTCAAAAAAAAAAAAAAAAAAGTCATAAACTTCATATATTTATTTTGTTCGCGTTCATTGTGCTGTGGGGTGAGTTTACCCTGGCTAATACATGCTCACAGGAAATGAAATAAAAACTGGATGGAGAGGGATATCTCCAACATGAGCAAAGCAATAGAGATGGTTCTTAGCGATCAATACAGGTTGTGTGCAACAGTGGGAAGCAGGGCTCAGTGCTACTGTACTGCTTCTTGTCTTGGTCTGACTTACAGTTAGTAAGTTACAGGAAAAAAATACTAAAGGAAAAAAAGTAAAGGAAAGGCATTTCTTTCAGGAAGAATGGAAATGGCTTTTTCTGTAGAGGTCAAATCTCCCCTATTATTAAAAAGCAAAGAGCAATGGCTACCAAAGAGGCAGAGCCAACAGGTGATGTAAATTGCTAGTGGCTGAAGTCAGAGCTCACACATGTTTTCTGTGGCCGCAGTCACTAGAAGCTGCAGTCTCATCTCACCTGCCAAGTCTCTATTCCCCTCCCTGCAGTTCCTTGAACCAAATTAATATTTTTTTTTTCCTTTCCTTTTTGCCATGTTAATTTTAAGTTGGAGCAGGGCCACCCACCCGCCTTGGGCCCAGGCTCTGGAAGGGGTGGAGGAGCTGCGGGGCTGGGAATGAGCAGCGAGGGACTGGTGAGAGCAGAAGGCTGCTTTTTGGGCTGGACCCATCTACAAGGGATTGAAGCATTTGCCAAGCACAGCTTTGCTTCCAAATTCTTGTGGGCTTGGACTCTGACTCTTGATTAGCCTGTGTTCCCTTCAGACCTCTCTGGCAGTACAGGGCTCCTTTGCAGAGGCAGAAAGTTACAAAGGGCAGTTCATCCTGTGATGGAGACATAGAAATACATATTTTCCACCCACCCCACCCCCCCCACTATTGGAGAATTCAGTTTTTCATTATAATAGTGTTTTCCAGATAACATTAGTGCAGAGATTTGTGTGCACTGGAACACTACTTTCTAGCTAGGCCTTAGAGAATACTAAATGTGTTACTTTGCAATAATCTTCAGGAAGCAAAGAACTGTTGCTAAGGTACTACTTCGTATTTTATGATGATCTTAGCAGGTAGCAAAATGTATAAATTGTAGCAAAAAGTATACATTGTATACATATACAATGTATATATTGTATCAAAATGTGTGCAATGTGCACAGTGTGTATACATTGTACCAAAAAATGTATACATTGTATCAAAATGTATACATTGTATACATATATGTCTACATTGTATCAAAATGTGTGCCATGTGCACAGTGTATACATTGCCTCAAAAATGAATACATTGTATACATTGTAGCAAACTGAATACATTGTATTGAAATGTGTGCCAGGTGCATGGTGTATACATTGTATCAAAAAATGAATACATTGTATGTGTTGTAGCAAACTAAATACATTGTATACATACATACACAATGTCTACAATGTATCAAAATGTGTGCCAGGTGCACAATGCATACATTGTATCAATAATGTGTCCATTGTATACATTGTATCAAAATGTATACATTGTATTCATCTATACAAGGAGAGCAATTATCAGGGAAAAATCTTCTCTATGTTACAAAGTACATCTTTGGAGGGTGCTGTTTAAATAACCTGAGAGAAATTCCACGGTCATTTTTCTATTGAAGTAAATGAAACCAGGCTGTACCTGGCGTGATTTGTGTTGCAGAATTGTAGGAGTCCCCTTGAGAAAACCTTTCCCACTCTACAGAAGTATTACACACAATTACATGGCTAACTCTGCTTTTGCATTTACTGCATTTCTGAAACTGGCTGTTCTAGAACTGCAAAGTTACATTAACTAATGAGGAAGTTCAGTCACACGCATGCAGCTATTTCACTGTAATTTTCATCTGTTGCCTTCAAGAAGTTTTCTTAGATTGAAAGGTGCTGTACTCAGGTCACCAGTTCATCCAGACAGCCAAAGTCTGCTTTCAGCCTCAAATCTTTAATGACTGAGCTCTTTTTCCTGGCCCTTTGACATCGACTTTAGCTTCCTGACAACAAATTTGGAAAGACTAAAAGAAGTTACTCTCTTTCAGAGAAGAATCTGACTTTTTACAACCACCTGTCCTTTGCATGCTAAGCCGGGGTTGGGGGCTGTAGTCAGCAAAGCATAAAAGTACCTGCAGGGCAATCCAGCACCACTAAAATGTGTTTCTTGATTTCAGGGTATTTTGGAAATTACTTGCCATTCATATACAACAGACTATGAAAACCTGATAGCTCTGTATCGCTCTTTCAGATCCCAATAGCCTGACTTCATTTGACTTAATGAATGCTCCAGTAGCCTGGTATGAATAGTAAAAGCAATGACCAAAAGTTCCTGAAGGCAGACTCTAGCCTGTAATTGAAAAGAATTCCTACTAAAAAAGCTTCAGAAATGCATTTTTTGAAAACAAGAACTTCTCCTAGGCTTTCTGATATATACATCCATGCTTTTGAAAATTCATGCTGTCAGATTTTCTCGCTCTGATGCAAAGTTGGTTAACTTTGCCAGAGTGGGGTTGGCAGCTCCAGCAATTTTCTCCATCCAGCAAAGCCAGGAAGTTTGAAAGCCAGGGAATTGTTTCTCCCTAAAGTACGTTTTTGACAATTCACATATGTAGTGTTCAAGACAAGGGCAGAAGCCTGCTGTGCATAGCTGAATATCAGAACTGGGCCTTCCGCTATCATCATGTCCTCGTAAACAGGTTTGGCTCAAGTTTTAGCACTGCTAAACTGGAGGGAAACAAACTCACTTTTTTTATGTCTTGAGAATCTGTACTTGACCCTGTGTCTGGACTGTACCACCCTAAGCTTACAGTCTAATCTGTTTAGAGCATAAAGAAAAGACATAAAAACTAGAATTCCTTGATGGTAATTCTAATATGGCATATTCGTCTTCATTTGTCTGCAGGCAATAAGTCCAGTAAATGTCTTGAAAAGCAAGGTTTTACCAGTTCTACCACATGCTTCTTACATTTTTGATGACTGTACCATACACATGTGTCAGAAATAACCACAAGGCATGTGAGTACCTCAGGCAATACAAGTTCTCAAGTAGATCTAGAGTAGCTTTTGGAACAGAACCGTGCTTCTAGCTATGTGCCAGATAGCAAAAATCAGTCTTCCCCTCTCCCAAACAAGGTTTTTAATTACACTGCACTGCAGTAGATTCAGCTGAAATCTTTGAGAAGACAGCTCTCATGCTTTAAATAACAGAGGATCAGCCCAGAGGCTGAAGCCTTATGGGACCTGATGCCGTGTAGACTGCGATCCTGATTCCATGCAACTTGGAAGAAACTTCTGACATGATTTTTCAAAGTTCTCCTCTGTTCTGGCAGCATGTCAGAAAAGAGAGCTCATTAAATTGAGGGTGCAGTGCTATGCATGTTCTGCAGTGGGGGCTTACTGTAGAGTTAGTTTTTGGTATACAAAGAAAGATTTAAAATAGTCATTAAAAATGTATTGAATCTAATTCCTTTCAGTACTGAATTCCAGAGAAACCACATTTTTCTAGAGGAATGAAAAATAAAAACTCAGCCCAAACAAAAAACAAACCAAACAACAACACCCCACACCCCCACCTCCCCCCAAAAAACCACAACAAACAAATAAAAAAACAACCAAAAAAAAAAAAAAAAACAAATGAAAAAAACCCCAAAAACTAGGGGCTAGCATGACAGGGTGGGATGTGGCACAGATGGATATATCAGCTCTGAGGGCTGCTCTTGCACTTTCCAGCGCTCCAAGGCTCTCCTATGCCTTACCCACAGCAGACCCAGTAAACTAATCTTTCCTTAACATGGCCCTGGCTGTGTTTTCAGCCCCCACTGCCTGAGAAATGTACCTGCTTTGTCTGCTCTAATTATAATAATAATTTTGACCTAAATTCAAGTGTGGACACAAACTAGGTTCCAACTTCCTTTCCGTCTGCCTTCTAGGCCCCTCTTCACTTTGGTTCTCCTAGAGTTCTGGCAGTTTTTCTGCAGTATCCTTCCTGTTGTTGATTCAGCTTCAGCTTCATTTCTCTAGGACTTTCAGATCCTTCTGCAAGGACAGCTGCCTGATGTTCCTGTTCCACAATTTACCCTTTTTATTGCTTGAGTGTAGCTTGTCCTTATTGCAATCCATTCATTCTATTTATTTTATCTCTTTAAACCCATTTGTCAAGATTTTTTGAATGTTAATCTCTCCCAAAAATTTTGCAGCCCTTCTCAGCTCATCTACAAAATGTCACAGTCCTGTTTTATAGTCCATTATACAGGTCACCAGTGAAACCTTTGAGCAGATCCTGAGATGGTTCACTGCACAGCCCTGATCATCCTTCCTGGCAGCAAAGCAATAGAAATGCTGCCCACAGTTCATTGTACAGCTTGGCTCCCAACCTGTAGGAGGATCTCCTAAGCCATATTCATTAGCTTTTCTTTTAGGGTTGAGAACAGGGAGCTCTGATATCCCAGTTCTTTTTTTTTTTTTTTTTTTTTTTTTTTCTTTCCCTCCTGATCTTCTGGCCATGATAAAGCCTTTACCTATATCTGTCTCCCCCATTGTCAGAGAAATGTGGACGACGCTGTTTTCTCCTATGCCTCACAGTTGTGCTGCAGAGCTTCATCACCTGAATGTGAGATGCTCTGAAGAGAACTTTGGCAGTAAGTGCTCAAAATTGATATGGCTCCTAGCAGAGAGCATCCATCTACACAGAGGGAAAGAACATGATTCAACTTTCACCTCCTGTGAAAGCCAAACTATTTAATTTGGTTACTTCAGGGAATACCAGCAAGAAAACAAACAATAAAAAAATTCTTAAATCAAGGCAATATTCATCCTCTCTTTACCAGCCACAACTCAGTTCAATTGCTGAGTTTGCAGGAACTCTAAATGCTTTCTTTTGCCTCAAAACACTACTTCTTTATCAATTTTATCTCTCAGAATTTTAAGATACTCCCCCTTGGTGCACTTGCAAACACCTTGCACTGGACTTCCTTGGCCACCCTCTGCCTCTGATTTAGAGCATAATTTCATGAATGACAAGAGATGACCTCTCTCTAGCTTCCTGTGTGGGCTGTTCTCATCTGGCTTGTTCAGTGCAGTTCTGGTCTTTATTGCATAGTGCTTCATCTTTATAGCTGTTTTCAGACATTTATATCACGTTCCTCGTATTCTGGGTATTACTGGCAGAGGGTCCATTGTACAATGCATCAAACATAGACTGGGAAATTACTTTTGGCAATAATTCTGGATTTTTTTTTAATTTTTATTTTTTAAATTCAGCAATCAGGCTGCAGCGCACATGATTTGTACTTGTTGCTTTGCATGGGCTTGGGACTAAAAATGTAGAAAGATAACCATGCTTTTAATAACTGAAATCTGGAATTACTCCCCAGTACTCCAGCCTTAGATGGGTATGACTCAGAACAGGATTGGATGTGTCATATAAAGGTCTGTTACCCCCAAAAATATCTGCTCTATAGATTACAGTTTTCATACACATAAGGAAATGTTCTTTAAGTATAAGTTCTCAACCTCTTGTAAATCAAGAATAAAACCACTGAAATTATACCTGCTCCTTCAGCACAGCCATTACCTGCACAAAAGAACTTGCCATCCTGTTCCTTCCTGCTCCCTTTGCCCCACTGAGAATGAAGAGGACATGTTCTACATAACATCGCTCTGAATACCCTGGGGCACTTCAGAACAGTTTCAGTACAGATTGGACACCTTCTTCTCAAACCCAGATCTTCTCCTCTCCTCTCCTCTCCTCTCCTCTCCTCTCCTCTCCTCTCCTCTCCTCTCCTCTCCTCTCCTCTCCTCTCCTCTCCTCTCCTCTCCTCTCCTCTCCTCTCCTCTCCTCTCCTCTCCTCTCCTCTCCTCTCCTCTCCTCTCCTCTCCTCTCCTCTCCTCTCCTCTCCTCTCCTCTCCTCTCCTCTCCTCTCCTCTCCTCTCCTCTCCTGCAGAAAACCTTACCAGAGCCTTAGGCTGTGAGGTTGGAATAGTAGATGATGTGGCTAAACATTCTGAATAAGGCACAGGTTGTCCCCTGCTTCCCTCCGATGTGAAGTCTACCACACAGTCTTACTAAGGCTTGCTTTAGGCTGAAATACCCTTGATGAAGCCACAGGGAGATGTCCTCATGTTAGTTTGCTCTGGAGTTAATCATCTTTGCTGCTGAAAATTCATGTTTTACTCCTAACTTGAATTTGATTTATATTAACAGCCTTACATTGGTTTTTAATATTGCTTTCTCTGACAGGTTAAGAAAAATATTAGTAACTTGAATATTTTCCTATCATATTAGACTGTAGATCACCTCTTCGTTTTGCATGCAATGAGCAAAGGGATGTACTTGCATCTTTCATTAGAAGGCATTTCTCTGTTCCTCAAAAGTTGTCACTATTCCCTGTATTGTTTTCAAGTTCTCACAGCTTCTTTAACATATGAGCTACTTATATGGCTGTTTGGTTTTGAGAATCATTGTTCGCAACTCAAGCCATATTTCACATTCATTGTCATCACCACCATCCTCATTGTCGATTGAAGACAATATTAATTACTAAGGAGTAGGACATAAATTAAAGTAGTTTGGAGACTTCATGCATCTAGGCTTTATGTGCTGCCCAGAAGCATTAGGAGGGACAAGGAGGTCCTTCCATAGGTCTCTGTCATATTCCTGTTCCAACAGGCCGGGCATATAGGAAGACATGAGCCACTGATGCGTTTCCCCCCTACTCTCTGCCCTTTCCCTATGAAGGAAAGAACTTTGGAACCCTGCCCCAGCTGGGAAGGAGATTAGCTGCTATGCCTAGATGGCAGAGAGTCACAAACCACCATCAGGAAAGACCAGTATCCACCTAGATCAGGAAATCACAGACAATAATGCCTGTTTCCCAGGTACTGCACTTTACAAAAGGTGGATTGTATCAGCACAGTTTGGCTTCATACATTATATCACAGAAAGTGAATAAAGGCAATGAATTTAAAATATTCTCCTAAGTGGTGTCTCAGGCTGCTCGCTATTTTTTCCCTGTCTTTCCCCTGCTCCTTCCATTACTTTACCTACTCTAAATTCTGGTTGCAAAATCTCTGGGAGAGGTGTTTTTTATGTCTCTGTAGAGTCGCTGGCACAATAGATCTGTCTGATCTAAACAAGGCCTTTGAGTGATACTGCAAGGCTCATGAATAGTGATTATTGCTTCCAACCACTAGAGAACTCAGCAGTTTTTTTGGAGAAGTTGACCTACTTAAATTGTATATCCAGGTAGTGCTTGCAACATTTTATTAAATTGCTCTAACAGTCAGAGAGAGAGAAATGTTGAGGATACCCAACTACCCTGCACGTCAAGATGTGTACCAAGAAATGAGATCCTGCAATTACAGCACGGGTTTTGTACTGAGACACATTACTGAGAGCTTGAGACTATCCTTACAGGAGCTGAAGGATCAGATGTGAAGTATTAAGACTGGATCTTGTGCACAAGGCAGTGACTGGTTTGATGGATTAAAGTAGCTGGGAAATTAACTATTCAGAGCATGTCTAGCTGGTCAAACTATGTTAATGTGATCTAGATCTAACACAGACCCACATAGTTTGACAAGGATTTGCCTTCAGCTCAGTATTTCTCTGACCCCCTGTCATTCATTCCAAGGATTTCAGACTCTCAGTTCATCTTCCAGGCCCTGGAAGGAGCTTCTGAGATTTTTGGAAAAATTATACAGTGGTCCAGATCTAGAGTTTTAAAATGCTGATAGGCAGCAAATCTACTTACAGTCTCTCAATCTGCTTTTCTGTTGCTGAATTATATCAGAAGACATGGAAAAAAGGGATAATAGCAATCAATAAGAAGTGAGATGTTAAAGAACTCCCTTTTATGAATGAGTAAATTTTCAGAAAGGTAGAGGTAAAAAATAAGTAAGAAAAAGAATAGTCAAACGCTTGCTTTCCCTCAAAACATAGAATATAGATTAATCATTCTTGTGCATAAGTTATATAAATTCAATGAATAAAGAAAAGAGACAGATGTCATACTGAAAAATAAACCACTAGTATGCTTATCAAAACTGACAATACTCCTACAGAAAAATATTGTTGCCTTACTGCAACAGACATTAGACAACGTTCCATAAGCCAAAATAATTGTCTTGATATTTAATGTCAACAATTTACCACCTCCTATGGAGATGTCAGCAAATATATACCTAATGCAAAACATTTGACATATGAAAACAAAAAGCAAATTTAGGAAAAGAAGTATTTAGCCAGAAAAAATGTAATGGATAAAACACTCTGTTAAAAAAGAGCTGTTGTTGAACCAAATAGTTATATTTGCACTTACAGAATTAGACGCATGGGCTACATCTATGCTAGCAAATAAAATAGGGCAGGAGGACATGGTCATGGGGACAAAGGGGATGACGACCTTAGTATTCCTATCACTACAATCTCTTCCTCTCCCAGACCAGAAGGTCTCATTCACTCCACCTGCTGGGAACAACCCTTGGCTTGGCCTCCTGAGACGTGCCTCAACACTGTTTTGTGAAAGTATGGGTTGGTAGGGCCAAAGATGGGCAAGGGAGCGATGTCCATGTGCAGATGTTCCTGACCTGTTAAACTTAATATTGAAGGCATAAACAAGACCAGATCTGCCCACTGATGTTTGCATTGCTATCTAGTAAAAGCTGTGGGTGCAAAAGACCTACAAGAGTAAAAGTGAAGAGAAGGTCACGTGAGAGCTGTCTCACCAGTCTGCAGAGGTATAACACAGATGTCTACCTCTGTGCTGGTCCTTCAGTGTTCCCTTAGTTGTCAAAGAGGAACAGACATGCTGTGGCTAGGTGGTCAGATAAATAATGGTCTTGATGGCCCCATTTCTCTCTACAAATTATACAGGGACTCCCAACAGCTAGTTCATATATGTATGTGATAGGTAGGTGATATGACTCAGACCCCAAGAGGTCAAAAATTAAAAAATGAGAATGATAGCTTGTTTCCAAAATACAGAAAAAATCACAATTATGGAAAATTTTCTCTTTAGAGCTTTAACCTGTAGTAAACATTATTCTGTATTTCACCAAAGCAAGAAACCACACACTATATTAAGCAAACTTGTTCTAAAATAACCTAGTGTTCCAAAGATATTGAGCCCTCTCCCTACCAAAAAGAGAACCACAGCAGGCCATGAATGGTTTGAAAGTAATCTTTTTACAAGGTAATATCCATTTCCTAAGTCATCAGGATAAAAAAACAAGAGTATCTGCATGATAGATACGGAGCACGAGTTTATGTGGGTCATACTTCTGTCCAGGGAGCTTCTGCAGCTAGCTGTAAAGCAAGGTCAGGTCAGGGTCTGGCGGTAACTGGGGCTACTGGTAAAAAATACATGGTACTACATGCTCAGCTGCAGATCTGAGTACATGTTGCTAATAAAAAGGGTAAAAGCAGGCCTACAAGAAATCAGGCTAGATATCTGCAATAATGATTTTGATTCCCTCACTTCTTTAGTGTCCAATTTTTGATTTTACAGGAGTGGGAATTTAAAAGAGTTTTTGCTTATTGGCAAAAACCTGAGAGATGGAACATGGAAAAATCATTGCTTGTTTCTGAAAATCTTACTTCAAAGCTGTAAGTGAAATGCCTTTCTTGTGTATAACAGGACTCCTGTGTTTCCATAATGTGATAAAATGTCAGACTTATCTTTCTATTTACAATAATTTGGCTGTATTAAACATGTGATGATATGTCTGAGCATTTTTTGGTCTCTATTTCTTTACAGAAAAATGGAAAATCGTAATCAACAGCAGGAGATGGAAAATATTAATGTCAGCAAGAGTACAAGCTCAGCAGAAGGTGAATTTTCTACCTGCTATATATGCGGCTAACATATTAATCACAAGGCTAAGTAACCTTTGGCCAGGATCCAAGGATGGAAGATGCATTACTTTAGCCAATAGGAGACCGTCCACCTCCCCTGGCAGTGAATGCTACAAAAAGATGCTGAGGGTGGTTCTAAAAGTATTAAAGGCATAGATTTAACACACAAACATGACCATCTGTGGTGCATACCAAGTCTTAACAGTAAATATTATGGTTTACTTTCAAAAAGTGATTAAAGTCTTTAATTATGTGCAGGGCATTCTTACAAAACAAAAAATAACTGTTGGGAATACAGTGATCTATTTTGCACACAGACAATAAAAGATATGGAAAATTTCCAATAACACTATAGCTTTCAGTGGAGTTTGAATTTGCTTTGACTGCAAACAGTTTAAACACTGGGGCTAGAAGGTGGGGCTCTGCTCCTCTTTTAAAGAAATCAATCAGAATTAATGGAATTGTTCTGGATTTGACCCAGATTCTGTTAAAGCAGGGTCTGGTCCATGAAGTTCATTATGATCAGTTATACAACTTAAAATGAAGCTCCAGGAATATCTCTGCATTTTCTTCTATTTTATTATAAAATTATATGAGATTGAAAAAAGATACAGCTAAGTTTTCATTAGAGACTACAGATTTCAAGGGAAAGGCTGTTTATTTGTATGTTTTAGAGAATCCCATGTTCAACTTCAATCAATTTTAATTTAATTGTAATTGCTTTTTAGATTTCATTAAGCAACAAAGCAATATCAACAGTGGTTTAAAAGCTCTCCAGACTTATCCTTCTACTCAGGTCAATATCCAATTTCCTCCAGAGACAAGGACAGTGGGAGAAAGCCAAACCTGTGTCTCTGCAGCCCTAGAACTTCTCAGCATTTAGCTTCTGATTAAAGTCCCCTGGGTCCACTTTTAGGCCTTGTTTGAAGAAGCTGAAGGATGCAAAGCTACTTATTGCCAGTCAGTGACTTTCCTAAGCTCTTTCTGCTTCTGTGCAGTGAGAAGCTCAGGCAGGCTCTGGCTTCCTTATCAGCAGACTTTCTCCTGTTCAGAAAACCAGACTCTTAGAGGATACACTCTTGAATTGCTCAAGAGGGTGGAGGGAAGATGAGAAGACTTTCCTTCTCAGGTACAGACACTAGTCTCTCCTGTTCTGCTTATTTGTGATGACTGCCACCCAGACCTGGAGGAAGGGAGGGAAGGCAGGATCCTGCCGAGCCCTTGGCCAGTTGCTTCAGCTGAGGATAATTGTTATGCATACCCTGTTAACTGTGGCATCTATCCTAGGAACTGCCTACTGGAGCGTTACAGAAAATTTAGAGACAAACGTTTTAAATATATTGATCAGATTTGGCTCTAAAACTCTTTTGAAATGGATCTGGATGGCAATGTGATGTGAAACCATCTGGATTTTTCTCCTGTTTGGACATAGAGTAGGTGGATGCTTTGGCACTGACAAAATAAGAATGTTATTGGAGGAGTCTCTGTTGACACTTCCACAGTGAAGCTGATGCCAAATCTCATTGGGTGAAATCCTGGCCTTCTTGACATCAACAGGAACTTTGCCATCAACTTCAGGATGGCACACATTTTCCTTCTATCTTGAGTTAGCATAAGGTCAAGCCTCATATCTGGAATAATCTCAGAGGACAGAAGCAGTGAGGAATGGATCATGATACAGCTTTTTACATGATCTTCTGGCACAGAAGCACTATTCTCTAAAAACACATAAGTGTAAAACCTTTACTTGAAAAAAACTTACTGTATCATTTTTCTGCCAAACAGTTCATTGTGTGCACTACCTTGAAAACAATAGAAAATGGCCATAACTGGCTGAAATGTAAATATTTGCATTAAAGTTATTTAAAACATTGGGACTGGTTAGCCAACAAAACAAAAGCAGAAAGGAACAAAATGCCCTTGCTTGGTATGACTGCTGACAGAGTAGTCTCCAAAAAAGCTGAAACCAACAAATGCTACAGTGTGGTCTACTCCTCCAGTTACATGTTCTATTTACTTTGGCTATAGTCACTTAGCACCAATGAACTTGTGACAGAGAAACAGTCATGACTAATGGATGCTATGGCAGGTGGTATACATTTGAACTTTCCAGACATCAGGCAATAATTGCTCACATAGAGCTGTGGAAAATAGGATAAAAAAAAAAATCTGGAAGGTCCAAAGGTTTTATATTAGAAGAGAAACAACAAAAAACACCAAAAAATGAAGATTCATGTAGCTTTCATTCTGGTAATAAAGCTGCAGATGTGGACTCTGAATACATCAACAGCTAATTAGCTACATCACGGCAGTGCAAATCATGTGCTGCAAAGTAATGAATGAGAAATCTCTTGCTGTATCATGGGAGTTATTAAAAGTATATATAGCTTGAGAAAGGAATACGAGATTTGTGTTTCTTAGTGTCTTAGTGTCATTAAGAATGCACCATTAATGCAGGCACAAAAGCAAGGAAAAAAAGACTTTAAAATGTTTAGAGGAGCATATTCTTAGAACATCAAACCTTAGGCAGATTATTTAATTGAAATCTTTACATACCACACTTCATTTTACACAGCACTTTTCATCTTGGAGGATGCAAAGTGCTTTCCACATGAGAGTTGTAGCTTCAACACAAACCCAACAAAAATCCTTGAAAATGTACAGATCTAATCCCAATAAAGCCCACAAACAGAAGCATAAATTAGAGTGCGAGATCCAAAGTGGTGTTCAAAGGACTAACACCTTGTAATGGCAAAGAGTAAACATCAATAGGAGACAAAACAAGTGTAAGTAAAGCATGAAGCCCATGTCAAATCCATGAGTCTAGTGGCTAGAAAGGTGCAACTAATTAAAAATGGGAGATTGATGAGAATCTGGGTGGTTGTCTGCCTCAATTCTAACCAACAGAACAGTGAGCAGTTCCCTGTCTGTCCTCCCTGATAGCCATGATGAAGGAGATGACAGAAGAACTGGTGCTGGAAATAACTCAATATTTACATGCCTTACACCATCAGGTCCTGGTGATTCATCCCTTATTCCCTTCCACAGATGTCATGTATGGAGGAGCTGAGCTGCTGACTGTTTGTCACAAAAGGAGCAGCCACTTTTCCAGAGGACTGGAAAGTAGTAGACATTGCATACATTTTAAAACTGATTCTGGAAGTGATCCATGGAACTATGGTTAACATGTTTAGATGTGGGAAACTGGTCAAGCTGATCATGAAGCACAGAAGGCCATAAGCTTTGGACTTGGCCCACAATCCCTCAGTGGCATTGCAAAAGGCGGCAGCAGCAGATCATGGTTTGCAGCTCCTGTTGACCCCAAAATGGTGTCCCAGCACTGGATAAAAGAGGCATAATATAATGAATAACACAGTGCCAGAACTTATATTACTACTGCCTCATGAGGTAGGATGAGAGGGTCAAGGAAATTAATGGGTGAGAAATTCATGTGTGCTACTTTACACACCTTAGAAAAGACTGCCCAGTGAATTTGTTGAGGCCAGGGCTCCTGAGAGGATCCAGAGAGCAAGAACCAGCAAAGCAGTCCAAATCAACACCACTGCAGCATTTGTAAGGTGTGTTGAGTGTCATCCTTCAGGACTGAAGCTGATGGCTGCTCCTGAGAGACAAATGTAAATGGGACTTATGGAGGCAGACAGTGCCCATTTGCCTGTTTCAAGGATTTAATGACATCTGCTGCAGGCATCAAATTGTTGCCATCTCAAAGCTAGGGCTGGGGACTGACCAGGGGAGGGCAATGGTCAGTGGATCTGACATGCTGCTTCTGTGTGCCATAAACACTCAGCACAGTCGTGGGATGCTATCTGGCAGCATCTGTACCACACATCACTAAGGTGATGGGGAGTTCAGGAAAAAATGGTGGGTCACCCATTTTCTTGAACAACTATGTGGCATGGTCTGAAAGATCCACAGGGAAGTAGAGTTCAGGATATCAAACCCAGTCAGATGGAGGGCTGCTATAATTTTAGCTGTGCTTTCAAGAAATCCAAGCACACAGAAAGCCAGTTCTAGGCTTATAAGTGAAACTGGCCAGAAATAAACCCAAGTCCAAGTGGCCTGGTATGCTTGTGTCCATGCAGGTACACATTCTTTGATTCACCTCTTATCACCATTTCAGTCCTCCCAGCGACAACATCCTTGTGCCCATGTCAGTCCCAAAATCATGCCTGGGCAAAGTCCGGGAGATTGCAGGCTTGCACAGACCAAAACCATGCCAAAGACCCTGCTTGGGCAACCACATGTCAGCACCTAGGGACATAGCCTGGGCTAGGTCTTTTCACATGTGTAGATGAGGGACTGTGGCCAGGTACAGGGTTAATCTGATAAAACCAGTCAATATTTTTTAGAAACACGCAACCCCAAGGGCCATAGATCAGGGATCATTTAAGCCTACAATAAGGGCATAAATTAGGATCAAGCCCTTGAAAAGCCTATTTGTCTTCACTTGCATCAAAGAAAATTAGTTAAGGAGTAAATATCTATTGCTCAGACACTTACTATTAAGTGCCATGAATCTTACTATGAAGCTTCTCAATCTGACTGTGTGAATCAAAAGCTTGTAAATTCCAGAATTCACTCTAATGCTGATCACTGTGCATTTCTTCCTCAGTTTACCTACCTGCAGCTATAGTTAGGAATGATTCCTCCCTTCTGTAGCATTGAACTGTGATAAAGATGAGTTAGAGCGTGTAGCTAATACAGTTATGCAGAGAAAAGGTATTATTAATCAAGTCCAGTACTTAAACAATGTCTCTCTATTGTGCTTTAACTATAGGAAAGCACATCAAGCAACAAAAAGTAGGAGAGCTGCAGACATGCAATCAGCAACTACCAGCACACATTTGCTCAACGTGCCATGGCAACCACCTTATTGTGGCCATCTCTACCCTTAATATGTGCCCTTGTTTTAGAGGTTTACATTGTCACCAGTATTTGATCACCAAGCTTCAGGGTCTGGCCTCTAAATGAAGGCACCCACTCTTTTTAACCTGACCTCTCCCATCCAAGTACTTGTTGGCTCTTCCTAATGAACCCATCCATCTTTGCTTGGTGACAATTCAAACATGTCAGTTTTTTGAATGGGAGGAAAGATCTTTAAAACATTTAGGAGTGATTTCAAAGCACTAGGACGTCTTTGATGAGCTAATAGATACCCAGCTAATTTTACAAAAGAACCAGAGGAAAAGGAAATGTACATATGCAGTCAGTGATGTCTCCAATTTTTTATATTTTTTGAGTAAAAACGGTATTTTACATTCTTATTTTAGTTGGGGAAGTAGAAGAAGTGAATACATCTTGACAGAAAATTATGTAATATTTCTGTTTGGGAGGAGGTAGGAGATGGTCCCTGTGTGCCGTTTGCCACAAGTGGCCTGTAAGCATGAAAAACATGGTAACTGTTGGGAAGAGTGGCAGAGACATTGCATTTTTCAAGTCCTCTGAAAGGTCCAGTTGCTTGGATTTGGGAGGGTGTTCACTCGCGACTATTTGCAGAATGCTGCCACCTGCCCCGTGAGGATCTCAGAAAAGTCTCAGTCAGAAAACAGGAGAAGTGGGCCTGGTGTAAACTGAATAAAATTTTTGGAAAAGCTTCACTGGGGAAAGGCAGAAGAAAGACAGACAGCTGCTGTTTTAGAGTCGATACAGGAAGAACACTGCACATGAAATAATTTGTAAAAGTTTTTTAGCAGCACTGGCTAAAGAGGTTGGATAAACAAGATTCGGTGTTTTGTTTTGAGCATATCAGGCACAACTCTCCAGGGGATTCATCTTTTCCAGAAAAAGGGTAGCCCTCACTATAGTCACCACAGTACGGAGATGTACTTCCACAGGTTGCTTAGACTGCCAGTAAAACTTCTGTGCTGAAAATTTCCTCCCAAGAGACCTCTAATACACTGCGTTACTAAAAAGAGAGGTTTTCCTCTGCAGGATGATGTGTTAATGTACAGAACCTTCCATAAAATTAAAACACAAATCTAAGTACCTCTCTTCATATAAAAGCAATCTGATGGCTCAGAAAAGAAAATTATTTTTCTGTGTCTTAAAATACTGTAGGACTCTGTAAACCTGACTCATACTTCTGAAGCCATAAAGAATAAAGACAATATTATAATAAATAATTTGCAGGCTAAAAATACTTTTCTATTATCAAGTACTTGCATAGAGGAGTAGCATTAATGGATATATCCTTTTATCAATTCATTATTATTATTGCTGTTGTTGTTTTTATTGCTGTTACTGCTGTATTGCAGTCTATTTTAAACCACAGTCAGGACTGAGGTTTCACTGTAATTTGTATAAGTGATTCATAAAATCTACATAATAGATTACTGTTTTTTACTACATAATAGGTGACTGCAATATGTCAGAGTTTGCATGAAGGGGGAGGCTTTTCACAGTGAATGTTTTCTCCAAGGATTGTGGAAGAGGTCCCAGGAATAAAGTGTGAGCAAGCCTCCTGCTCCCACGGCACAGCTCCGTGGCTGCAAAGGGGCCATGTGGGACAGCTTGTCAGGCAACACTTTCTTCCAAGGTTTTTCAGTCATTAAAAAGGTTGTGTTTATTGTACACTTGTACTAAGGTGGAAAAATAGAAATCTTTGTCTGTCTGAGCACACATCAAGATATGAGTGCCTGGGGTTTCAGCCAGAGCAGGGTCTTCCCAAGGACTTAACTCTGTTTTGTGCTGGCTGTGAAATCCCCTTTCATCAAGATATGTCTTCCAACACGAGCTGCTGCGACACTGTCATGGGAAGAGGTAAGAGGCTGAGCAGTGGCTGGGGGTGGGGGAGGACAGCCCTCCCACTGAGCCATGAAGTGCAGAAAGGGTCCCCTTGCCTTCTAAACTCCTTCTCAGAGAGGAGCCTAGGTGCGGCTAGATCCAATCCTAGTCTCAGACTGGGTCAACGGGTTTAAATCTAAAGGATTATATATATATATGAACAGCCACTCATCAGAGTTAACGTTTGCCTGTCAGAGTCCCGTTCAAGGACTTTCCCTGAAACAGTTTCGCCAAGTTGATAAAAATAGCTGAATTATTAAGGTGACAGATATAACAAATTCAAAATCACCATTGATAAATACACTTACTGCAACAATCCAGCTCGAGTTCAGGGTTCAGTGCTTTAGTTAACGATACTTCCCTGGGTAACGTCCAACGTAGCTGGAGTCACAAGTCTTACCAAAGAATCATCCCTGCTTGGAGAGGAGAGAGGTTCAGGTCTGTCAGCCCGTCAGGGTTTGTGTTCTGTCCTCAAAACAGAGTACTCTAAATGCCAGTTTTATACTCATGGTGCGGTGGGACTAAGTCCGTTATTGTGGCCCTTAGAGGTCAGTGGGCCTGACGGTTCAGCACGGGGCAGGGGATTTGGTACCGATGTGCGGGGGTCTTTCTGGCTTTTGCTGAAGCCACACCGGGCTGTGCGGCCCCTGCCTCACCCCAGGAGTCACTGGGCTGGGTGGATTGCTAGACCTCATCCTTTATCTGTGTTGTGAGATCTCGGGTCAAACCCCCAGAGCCACTTGGAGTCAAATACTGCCAGCAGGGACCAGAGGCATTCATTACCACCACCACTGGTGGTTCGTTGTTAAGGAAATAAAGGACGGGATGGGGGGTAGCACACCCCCACAAGCAGCCCCCCGAGTCCTGCTGTCTCACTCTAGGCTGGCACCGACCGGCGTGTGCTGTGGCTCCTGTTTGAAGGTGGTGTGTGAGTTCATTTGGCGTTCATTAAAATGCATTGGAGGAGTGAAAAGGGAGGAATGAGCCTGTCCTTGCTGGTCCCAATATGGGATCAAGACACAGCCTGGACATCTATGTGAAAGGGAAGAAGCTTCCAGACACTGCAGTGTAGGCATCTACTTCAGTGTTAATTATTCACCCAAAAGCATTACAATAGAGAACTTCTTCCTCAAATCCGTTTCTCTTTGTGAGAGTCAGACCAGAGAGCAAAGCAAAGCTAATCAGACCAAACCAAGCCAAGCCACGGCTCTTACCTTGCTGCCAGACCTTTGATGCCAGTGCACTGAGCATGTTGTGTTCTCTGGTGGGAGGCTACACAACAGTGAAATTCCTTTCGCTCAGGGGTAGGCCAGGGCCATGGCAGTGTTACAGCCCCTCAGTCTCCATGGCAAGCAAAACAAGGAGGGAAAGAAACAACTTGGTTCCAAACCATCATGGCTCTGATGCCAGTATTTCAGATGGGAACATATAGTATAGCCCATTTTATTTCGTGTATCGCTCAGCCTTAGGTCACATAAAAAGCCTTACATCTAGGTCATATAAAAACCCCAAATCCCTGTTAATCCTCATGAACACTTCTCTGAGACAGGTGAATAACATTTATATTCCTAGGTGGAAAAGCTATAGTATGGAAGTTAATCCCTAACCATGCAAACAAAGTGAGGAGAGATTAAAACTGCAGGGACTTTGCCAGCCTACCCATCTCTTTGAAGTCCGGAATCCCTGGGTTACCTACTGCCACAAATCTGAATATCTGCAGTGTTGGTTTAGCTCTTAAGGGTGGCAAATGAATCTCCACTTCCTGTATGATGAGAATCTGTGTCTGTTTTATCTCCAAGCTGGTACAGAGGTCTCAATGGCACTTTCTACAGTTACCTGCTTCACCCAGATTTCCCTCCATTCTGTGTGCATCAAAGGGCTGGCAGAAAAACCTGAGGCAAACTGAAAGGCCCTTGCTAACTTGCCAAGGCTGGAGAGCAGCCTGTCTTGGAGGTGAATCCCACCTGCAGCTGCAGAGCTGCGCACAAAGGCAGAATGTGCCCTGCCATGGCCACGCAGACCTGGTCTCACCTTAGTTTATGGCAGAGAGCATGCAGTCCATCCTCACCAAGCACAAACCCATGCGTGATCATCACAAAAGGAGCTGTTGCTGCTTTCTTGGAAGGAAACAAAAAAAAAAAAAAAAAAAAAGGAGAAATGACAAGAATTGTCCATAGGAGTTTTTTAACAACATGCTCCTCAAACAGCTTCAGAAAATTCATGTTGAAGCTGGGGACACAGACATGTTTCCCAACAAATACAGAGAAAATATTTAGACCACAGACCAGTGTCCAGCTGGTATATTGGAAATGTTTGACAGACATCACTGTCATGTTCTTCTTGTTTCATTGTGAAGCCTTGGCAATGCTATCCTTGTCTGAAATACTGCCTGTGTCCTAAAATACAAAACCCGAAGGAATGACAGTCCTTACTCTAGCCATTGTTAGAGCTTTTTTCAGTCCCTTGGACACTACCCCCAGAACAGACACCAAAAACTTTCTTTTTGCAGCTACAACGCCTGCTCTTTTCAGGTCCTCAGCTCACGTCTCTGTTTCCTTCTCCTCACCAGGCCTCTACCAGTATCTTCCATCACTCCTGGTTGCCCAGGCAGTTTCTGACAGTGAAGAAATACCGAGAGATCCAGTCTGACAATGAAACTCTGCTGACCTGGGAGCACTCACTTCAAACAGAGACACAGAAAATATTCAGGAAAATACCTGTGAATCCATTGCTGGCAGTCTGGGTCACATTACAGGCATAGCATTCACTCTTCACAAAGACGGTATGTTGGCTCTGATCCTTACTGGACCCAGAGGCAAAGAAGCACGATCAACAATGATGAAACAGAGTTAATTAAACATATCAGCTGAAGGTTGATCATAAAAACTTGTCTTCACTTGGAGACCAGTCACCAGAAGCCAGAACTCCATGGACCTGTCTCTTACCCTCCCTTTTTCTCCCATATAACATTCAGCAATAAAGTTTTGCTCTGTTTGAAACCTGGCTAGACCAGATGTGGGAAATAGTTGCCAGTGACACCTGAATTGCAGTGAATTCTGAGCAAAAACATGATCCAAGAAAAATCTGGCGGTGGATGGAGGGAAGGGCAAAGAATCCCAATCCTTGTACTTGCTGGCAGCTGAAAAGGCAGCAGACGTCTTCATAAAACAGCTTTCCCCCTCCTGGGTTGACACAGTGCTGTCGGATCCAAAGGGCACAAATGCCGGCTGCACTGGCTGACATGCTTCAGCAGGGAGAAATGTTGCAGCCTGCGTTAGGCAGCATGATTTGCTATCAGAGAATTTCATAGCCTTGGGGTGCAATTAGCAAACGCTCTGGCGCCCGCCGCATTCAATCTTGTTTAGGTACAGTCGATAGGCGGGTACCCCGTGAGAGGCAGAAGGGTGAGAGCATGTGGTGACCATCCTGCCCCACGCGGTGGGAGTGAAGATCAGCATTGGGATGTGGATGTAGTCCTGGGGCCATGGAGCAGGCAGGGGAAGTGGTGGGTCAGGTTTGGCCCAGGTGGCTGCCAAGCCTCACCATCTGCATGCAGTGCTGGGAGAGAGGGGCTGAACAATAAACACATGCAAAAAGGCCAGCCTGAAGGCAAAAGAGGAATGGGAGAGAAGAATGGGGGGCTGGCGACCTTCCAAGGGAAGGGGTTTTAATCTGGGGCTTTTGTTTTATTCAAAGGGCTTTGATCCTCTGGTGGGAAACAGATAAGGGGACTGCAAGGTTTCCCATGGGTGCTATGCATGTGGAGCAGGTTGTCAGCCCATCCGTCCCAGCTTTTGGACTTGGCAGCCTCCATCCCCACCAATGGAGTGCAGAGGCTTTGAAGCGAGAGCTGGTGCTGTGCTTGCCCTGCACTAGGATAATACTGGGTTGTAACCATGTGAGGCTTGTCAAAGTGTCTCTTGTTCTAAGCTGGTGGATACAGCTGATCCACTACGGTCCTATCAGCTACCTTGGCCTTTTACAGGTCTAAGGAATCCCAGGAAGACATGAAGACAGTGCAGTTTACTATGCTGTAAAACTACAATAAGACTCGTCTTTCTTTACACCCTGTAAGGGGGTCTCAGGATAAAGCTAATTCCACTCTGTCCTGTGTTCAAGTTCCCAGTTCCACTGCACGCAATCCTCATTTAGGCTCATTTAGAAGCACCCAGCAAGTAACATATCAGAATATGTGCCAGATATTTTTTTAATCTGAGAGTCTGGAAAATGTATGCAAAATCAAAACGAAAAAATCAGGTAGTGCAGTTCGCTTGCTTATGAAACCTCAGTAGAATATTTTTCTCTGCAGTCTTCGCAGAGAAAAAACATAGGAACAGCTGATGATCTTTTTTTTAGACTTCCTTTACTGAAAAAATCCTGCACTGATGAGTGATGTTACTAAATATAAAAGCAGATCTCTACAGTGGCCACATTAACAGATTGCTAAGTATTATGAGGCAAAAGTGTCTGTGCAGAGCTGCAAAGAGCAGAAGATAATGAAAACTTTGGAAACCGATAGAGGTGACCAGCAGGACCATGAGTCAGTAGTCACAGTACACAGAGTCAGAGCCAGCACAATCTGGAGGAACAAAAACAAACACTGCAGTATTTTTGGAAGGGGAAGGCTGGCAAGCATAGCTTTACCTGGGCAAGATGAAATGCAGCAGATGGGAAGATCCTGAGGGGGAGAGAAACTCAAAGGTGGGAAATTAAGCCTCAAGTTCTTTGGCAGTCAACCAGGAAGTTGAGAAAACTCAATTGAAACTGTACAACAGCAGCAGCTTTTCCCCACACATGCACGCTCTGAAGTTGTGCCCCGAGCTGATGCAGCAGTGTGCAGGGATACAAGGGACCAGGCTCAATGGACCAGTAGCTGTGTGCTGCTCACAGAACTTGCTGGGGGCTGCGGCAGGCAGCCATCCCTCTCCTCCTTGTCACTGGAAAGCTGCTTTCTAGAAGGAAGTCAGAGTATAAAAATGGAGAATCATGGAAAAGACTTTTGCTTTTTCCACAACTTAAGACCATCCACCCAAGTTGCCAGCAGTTGGGCAGAATGATCCTTGCCCAGCTGCCTGGTTGCTTGCAGGGCAAAGCTGTTGGTTTAGAGGAGCCAGTTTTGTCTTAAGGTTTCTGGAAAGTTTAGAAGTGGGTGAATGGCTATTATTTCTACTGTCGACCATTATCTCAGCTGGCTTCATCAGTAAAGATAAGCTGAGATCTACCCTGAAAGCTGACCTCTGTTAAGAATGGGGAGAGGAGAGTTACAGAACGGGGGAGCCATAAGACTTTAGGGATGAGAAAACATAAGTAAACAAGGAAATTATCAGAGTTAGATTCCAAAAACAGGGATCTAGGAAGGGCAGATGAGCAGAACAGTGTCCATTGCACCCTGGTAGGCATCCAAAGCATCCAAGGAGACAATCAGCTTTGCCCAGCATGGCTTTGCCTAGAGAAATGGCAATGGTAGTGAAAGCAAAAGAGTCTCAAGGATGGAATCCCTGCTCCCCTGCATTCACTTTGCATCAGTTTCCTTCCCTTGCTGTGAGTTGAGGGCAAGGATCCCAGTCAAAATTACTGTGGAGAGCAAATCAAGCAGAGGGTAGAACAAACTGACTGAGGGAAGGAAAGCTATTAACATGCAAATCAGTGTAGATAAGTCAGGGGGCAAGGGGAATCTGAATTCAGTTCATTTAACAGAGTGGAGATGTGAGGACCAGATCTGACAAGAATTTTAACAGAGAGATAATGCGTATGTGAGTGTAATGTGTGTTTGCTTCAAAATGGCAGGGGACAGTGAAAGAATATATATCCCTGTGGGCTGTAACATTTGCTAAAATGACTTTTTCCAACACCTTTGAGTGCCCACTCCTGCACACACATGCACTCTCCCAGTCCATCCAGCATCACAGTTCACAGCATCAGAAAATCACCCAGATTTTTTAGGAGGAAGGTTTACTGTAAGTACTTCCAGTTAAGAGCACTTAAGATGCATTTATTTGCCAAGTAGTGTTGACTTCCTGATGTTTATGTGAAAGAGCTTTATTTCAAAGGCAAGCCATAAAAGTAGATTCCTCACTCTCTCTTCTCAGCAGCCCAAGCAATACAGCACTCCAAATCTGTCATAGACTGAGGTGAGGATATTTTTTCTGAAAACCTGTTGTTAAAATATTGGCAGCACAAGGCTGTTTTAACATCACTGATTCCAAACAAAAGGAGACACAGACATGAGAAGATTAAAAGACTAAAAACAGAAGCATATTTTGATTTCCTAGAGAATACAAGATATGCAAGAGTTGTGTTCGCAGAGGATTGGCAGGATGAGGATTTGCTGAACTGGGAGCAGCTGTCATAGCAACCACATCCAGGCAGAGAAATGGTGTCAAGACAGACATCACCTGGAAGGAAATCTTCAGAGGAACATTGTTATAGAAGGAAAACTATGGAAGCTGTTGATTAAGGCATCTTCAAAAACCTGGAGAATGTAGGTGAAGTCCCTACCAGAAGGCAGTGATGCTTCATGGCAAGGACAATGGTTTGAGACAAAGACCTAGCTCATAGGCCTGCTTTTGCCTTGGACTTGCGCAAGCAGTCCTCAGCAAGACTACATAAATGTCTGCCTCATTTTCCCTGTCGCTCAGATGGGAAGAGCCATCAGTTACCTTTGCAAAGTCCATTGAGAACTGTCAATGTAAAAATGTATATGCTGACATGAGCACCTGGAAAGATGCTCAAGCTTCATTAATGACTTCTGGTTTTCTAGAAGATGCATAAACAGACATATATTCAGCAGGCTCCTTTGCCTCCCTTGCGGGGTGGCTTTTGCATGGTCCCGTAGTGTGGTGATGCTAAGAGCTGCTCATCAGTGCTTGTGAAGTAGGTTGCCTTGCTGCACGTCCTCTGTTCTCTGCTCAATGGCATAGGACATTTCTAGAGCCCTAGAAGATCTGCTTTCAGCATGAACTGCCTAGGCTAAGTGAGACAGGAGAGCCATGGGCTGGACAGAACTTCCCAGCACCCGTCTGTACCAAATCTACCAAAGTCCCTTGCCCTGGGAGGGAGCAGGAAACAAGCTGAGTCACTCTGGTGACACATGCTGTAGTGAAGCTTTCCTCACGGCAAGAGAGGCTGGCATTGTCCTTACCAGGTAGGGGACAGCACCCGCTGGGCATGCCTGGCTACCCTGGGTACAAAGCCACCCCTAAATCAGCCTGCCTTTCTAGCTCCAGCATGCAAGATCTCACATTTGTGCACACTGCCATGGCTGTTGTGGCGGTGTGTAGATCCTGATACCACTGTGAGTTGTAGCAGCCTGTGCTCACTTTCAGTTTGCATGCTCTGGTCTTCTCGCAATGCCAAACAAGAAATACGTATCTGAATGGTGCTTTGTCCAGGCTAGTTATCACTTCTCAGAGAGCACATGCCCAAGGCCGTGAGTCTCTGTTCAGATATTTCTCAGCATTGTTCATTTACTGCCTTTAATTTAGCATAGCTGAGTGTATAAGATATATCCTTATGAGAAATCTGGCTGCTTCCCTTTAAGTTCAGCCCTTTCATATTGAGAACAAAAATGTTGTAATTGTGCTGAACTGTAGGATGCTACGAATAAGTGGGTACTTTGTCACCAGCAGTAACACTGCGGAAGGCAGTCCAATTTTCTTCTTGCCTCCCTCAGGTTGCTCCTCCAATGCTAAAGCTCACCAGCGTGTGCCTTCATCATGTTCAGCTATTTTTAGATGCCCCTTCTCCACAGGCAGTTGATCCACAAATCAAATAAAGCTATGGACTCTCTCAGTGTTATGGAGATTTTTGGAGGTTTAGTGTTGAACTGAGATCAGATGACAGTTGAGAATTCCTTGACTTTTTCTCATTAGGCATGGCTCACAAGATGGAGCCCATGCTGTGCCTGTAATGCAAAGCCTCCTTAAGAGACCTCAAGTTCTGTCAGGTCCCAGGAAAGAAACATCCTCAGACCTAAGAAATAATGATGCAATGGGGCCCATCATCCTAAATCCAGCTTTCTCATTCTGTACAAAAATTGTAGATTTCTACTGGATTCTGGTTTTAATATTGGTAAAGTCAACAGTAACATGTTTAACATGTTTGTGGCAATTTTTTGTTTCCCTTGTACTATTTTTTGATACAGCAGTGTACTAAGAAGTGAAGAGATACAATGGAACATTGACAATGTGGGAAAGTCATTACAATATCCTTCAGCTACCTGAGATGACATATTTTTTCTACAAAACAAATTGCTTATCACAGACTCCATTACTCAGGAGACAGTAAATAGTTTCCACAATGCATGCCACTTAGGCATTAAAAGGATATTCAGGACGTTTGTCAGCCTCACTTGATATTTTTGGGGAACTTTTTTTAATGCAAGTAAGTCTAACTTTATGGAATATACTGAGCAACACATATGAGTTTCTTTTTCCTTTTTTAACCCATTAAGAAAACATAGGTGCCTGTAGATACTGCTGTGGATTCAGGCAATTGAATTAGTAAGGTTGGTGAGGGGTAAACAGGTGCAAAGCTAGAGGTAAGTAGACTGGAAAAAAGTAGTGCTAATTTGGAAAGTGTTACCTCCTTACTTGAAGGATGACCTCTTTTTGCTGTATTGTGAAGATCAACTGGTACACAGGGCAGTTGGGGTGGCAATCAGGGTCCAAGTCTGTTGCCTTAGCGGCTTAGCTGCTGGCACTGTCAGAAATGCTGTCCGAGATGTGCAGAAAAGTTCTCAATCACCTCTTTTTGTTTGCTTGTCTCATACGTGCCATGGTTCGATGGCCTACAGTCAGCAGGTGCCAGGTACTTGGCCTCTCTTCAAGCCCATGATGTAAAGGAGAAAAAGATCTGTATTTTACCACTGTTCCTGAGATCTCTCCCCATCCAGTGTCACAGCTGGCTAAAGCATCATCACAAGGTCAGCATGAGGGAGCAATATCTGTGCTAACTAAAACACTGGGCACCTTAAATCCACCTGCCCCAGAAGTGTGTTATGAATTGCTGTGTATCTTGAGCGATGCATTTAAGGACTGTCAGCGCCTTCACTCTGCATTGCTATGAAAGGAAATAAATGTTCAGATTGACTGAAATGGCTCCAAGCAGCTCAGAACATTTTATAATTGTGTTGAGGCAGCTCTGAATGGTCCTGCTGTCTTAGCGGCAATGAAAAAGGAACAGCATGCTTTGCTGCTAAGTACATTTACTTCTTGACTGTTGAAATCATCTGTCTGAACGAGGCTTAGGCAGTAATGTTTCCTAATTATGAAGGCCAGTGAAGTACCCTGCACTGAGTGCTGCATTCATGGGGGTTTTACCGTGGCTGCCAAAGGAAACTGCATATGAACTAGACTGCTGAGTCTTTTGTGAAAAGCATTTGCCTATTTCAAAAATTCAGTCCTGAAATGTCCATGTATGGGGTAAGAGTATTTATACTAGTGAATACAGTGGCTCCCACCAGGAACATCAATGGCTTGCAGGAGTAGAATTAGGGGAGGAGGGAAGAAGGGAGAAGTGTGAGGCATAATACACATTTAATTAGACCTCTATCTTGCTAACATTGGAAAGCTGGAGACAAAACTAGCTCCATCGCTTGGATCAGAAGTTACTGAACAACTGAGCAGCAACCATCTTCTGGTTATGCAGTGTTGGGAATTTCAATACCAATTATCTTCATGAAAGTATATTATCAATATTACTTTAAAATGAATTTTCAGCATATCTTATTTTCAGACCCCTAACATTTTTCAGCAGTTTCTATCTAGTCATCTTTTAGATCTCTCTGATGGTTTGGTAGTTGCAAGTTTAGTGTAGCTACACTGTGGCCCACAGGTCACACAAAATCAGCTCCTGAAAAGGTATGCTTCAGTGATCTGACACCATTAGCTAAAATCTCTTTCAGATTCCCCTTGAGAGACAGACTGGCCCAGAAAGCTTCCCTATAATTCACATTCCTTGATGACAGTATGTGGAGGTATAACAACCTATAGACTGAGGAGCTGCCAAACTGCTCACCAATAAATGGTGAAACCAGAGTCACTCTTCAGAGAGAGGTGAATACTACTTCTACACATTGACAACAAATGGAGATTGCTTAATATTTAATTGGAGATCTAAACATTTAATGCGCTTCCTCTTTGAAATGTCACTACACATTTGGTCATGGCTGGTACTGTTGCCCCCAGGACCAGGAAAAAAAAAAAAAGTATTAATTATGACTACTCCTACATTAATGTTGTTGAATGATCTGCAAGAGAGTGGGATGTAACAACAACTTTGGAAATGAACACTTAATTTTCTGCAATGTACCTTGACATCTTCCAGTAATGGATTATGCTGAAACAACGTACTCTGATCAGTTAGTGAGAAACAGCTTGAAATCTTCCAGAAGTGACAGCAATACTCTGCAGCTGCAAGTTGTAGCAAAGGGCTGGATAGTGCAATTTGGAGAACAGCAGCAGATATCCCACTTACAACAGGACTTTGAGAAGAGGCAGGCTCTTGGGGTGGCTACAATGCACACAGACTTGCTGAAGTCAACATGCAGGAGCAGGGAGAGACAGTTTCTGTGAAAAGGAGTTCTAACTTTAGGCAGAGAGAGAGGTAGATATAGTAATGCACTCAGTCTTTTTACTCCCTGTGTGCACAATAATTAGATATTAATCCTAGAAATGTAGAAAACATACTGCGTTGACAGCTACTTCAAAACAGCTATCTCACACTGCAATTCTTAATATGGCCACTAAGCTCCAGGCAAGAAGTATTTAATCATTTCAAATGTATTGTCCTAATTCTAGAATGTGTTTTAACTGAAATTTACTCTATTTCCCTACCAAAAGATGCTACCATTCAGTAAAAGAAAGTCCTTTACTAACCTTTACTCTTGCTGTGAAGTGAAGTTACTTTAGGATAGGATGCAGGGGCCCTACTAATGGACTGGGTAATATTTGTCCTCAGTGCTGTACAAACAAAATTCTTACTGATACTTTCAGAGGTATAATATGGAGGGGATTAACCCAAATGCTTCATATGGAGAGTTCATAGACTCCTAAAATGGTTTGGGTTGGAAAGGATCTTAAAGATCACCTAGTTACAATCCCCCTGCCGTGGGCAGGGTCACCTACCACTAGACCAGGTTGCTCAAAGCCCCATCCAGAAATCCACAATTTCTCTGGGCAACCCATGCCAGTGCCTCACCACCCTCACAGTGAAGAATTTCTTCCTAATATATAATCTAGCAGAGGTAGCGGGCCACAGTGAGTTATAGGTGTGGAGCATCTACCACCACCCTGTAGTCAGGTCCTCAGTAAACCCCCTAGTATATGGCTATGTTTATACTTTCTGTTCTTTGTCGTTTCCATTTGGCAGCAGAAAGAGTCCCTTCAGACCCACCCAGTCTGGTAATATCAGCTAAGAACTGCAGCCTTACATCATATAACAGGTTTTACTTTATATCCTTTGAAATGTTCATTATGTTAATTAATCCACTTTTCATTTTCTTCCTCTGGAACAGGCAAGATAAGGAGGCACAGCTGGCTTGCTTCATAAAAAAGGTGCTTTATTATCCAAATCCACCAGTTTGTTTGTCTGCAAAATCAATACAAAACTTTATTTTTTAAAAAGTTTGTGACCTTTGAAGGTGTAAGTCCTAAACAAATACTAACTGCCAATATTACATTCCACATAGATTTTGCATTTGTAGGATCTTGTTTTAGTAAATTCTCAGTTGACAAGGAACATTTATGTAAGTACAAAACCAATAAAGTTATAGGGATTTTTTTGTTTATAAAATGTGTGTGTATGCATGTGCGTGTATTTTTTCCAAAGGAAGAAAAGATGGACAGTTTACTAGAACATAATAGAAAGCCAGATATAGAATAGTTGCAGCATTTTGCCCATTGGATCTGTGCCTGAGTTAAGCCAGTGGACTATTTGCCATTGGCTCCTATAGCTTTTGGATCACGGTGATGGAGTTTGGTCCAAGTCCATTGAAATGACTGGAATCCTTAATAGAAAACAAAGTATTCACACAAACTGCTTTCTTTCCCTTTAGCAGCTACCAGCTTTCAATAGCCCAAGTTTTTGAAAAGCCATCACATCTGGCAGAGGTTTAGGGAACAAGACAAAATTATTGGGCTAAGGGGCAGAGGAATTTGTAGAAAACCACCCACTCAGTAGTCTTGTGTAGGGAGCTGCCATCCATTATTTGATGAAACACTCAGTCCTTTGGAGACAAGCTGGAGCAAAAGTGCTTTGCAGCGTGACTCTGCCTACAAAGTCCAGCAATCTTTGTTTATTAAGTGTGCTTAAATATTCATTCTGCTGGCTGGTGTGAAGAGTCAAAGTTACCTATAGCTCCTGGAGAATGAAAAGAAGATGAAGACTTCCATGTATGCAGAGCAGGGCTGCATGCAGTATTCAAAAGCACATGGAGCATCTTGGCCACTGCTGTTGTCTTTGCTCTCCAGTCCTGGAGTTAAGGCATAGTGCAGGGGTCTCACACACCAAGGTTGCCACAGGAGCTGTATACAAGCATTTTCCTCTGTCCCAGGTGGGACTGCATCTGAGGGGGACAAGCAGGATGGCAGCACTCTTTGGTTTTAATGTCTTCTCTTGGGAACTCAGGCAGTGGCATCCATGTGTGTCCTATGAGAAAAGTGTCCAGTAAGTTACCTCAGTGGTTATGGACTCACTCCTTGGGCTGCTAAGTCTTGCCACAGACAGGACCTAACAGATCTATAATAAATAGAGATATCTATAAATGATCTAAAACAGATAAACTGCTTTATAAATACTGGTGTGATAATCATGGTTGAGACATGTTTGGAGATGATCATATTTCCAGTGATGCTCAGTATAGTCCACAGGGCCATCTGAGGAGATATTTGAGGGCCACAAGTTACCCATATGTGATGGAGGATGCTTAAAGCAGAGTAACATGTAGTTCATCTGCCTTTAGGCAGCCAGTAAAGCAGGCAACAATGCACTGGGCCCGGGTGATGTAGGTAAGTATAATGAAGTTGTGCCATATGTTCCTTTCAGATTATCATTTTCCTTGTGATGGCTTAATTTAATACGCTCAGCATAACATGGACTATCCCTAACATACAGACATTCTTAGCAGATACTTCTAGAAGACTAAAAGGTCATAAAATTGTCCATGAAAGGAGTCAGAGTCTATCTTTACTCAGCTAAAATATCCATATACATTTCAATGAATGCTTTGTTTCTTGGTGAGGAACGTGAAAAAAGGCCACCCATTTATATTTAATCTAATAACCATCTCTCCTGCCACTAAGAGAATGGAACTTGATGCTACTTCAAAATTTTCCTCGTTTTCTTTGATCCATCATTATTTAAATAATAATAATAATTAAAACAGCTAATACTCGAAAGCATATATTTAAAATCCTGTCTGCTTAAGGAATTACACTAAATGTCACTTCTAAAAAAAGATGTATCTAATTTCACCATTGTCTCTCTGAAAGGTGAAGCATGTAGAGTAGAATTAATGCTTATGTTGATGTACAGATTATCTGCCTTGTCATTCAGTTTTTTTCATAGACTTATTTCAAACCTTAGAACGACAGATAAATTGCAGTTGCAACTGATTTCTGTATTTTCTATCAAGAAGAAGGAAACAAAGGGGTTAACCTCGGGAGCTATCTAACTCTCATTTGAAAACATTTTTGAAGTTTGTTTTCTTTTTTCATAGACATATATTTGTATTTTGGGGAGGGAGCAAAATCTACAGCATATAGTGAAAATCTGAGTCATTTGTTAATATGTAAGTCCTGAAAGTAATGGCTTTTTATTACAGAAAAAGTGTAAAGCCCTCCAGACAGGGTCTTCACATGCTTCATACTTATACAGAAAAGCTTCTCCCTGGCTTAATGCTTGAATGACAGAATTTGCATTTTCCGTCTCAGGAAATACTGTATTAGTGCTCAGGACAAGAGTCTTGGCACTGCATGCTATGCTGCACAGGCAAAGAAAGTCCCAAGATCTTTGGGATTTGGGTGGGAGAATTTCCTACTCAACATGTGTTCTCCTGAAGTCATTCCCAATGACCAAACTTAGGTAAATAAAGCATTGCATCAAATTCTGCCACCTCCACTTGCCTCACTCAAACTTACATGTGAAGTAAATTTACAACTTCCAGAGCTCGATTTTTTTCCTACCCTTCATATTTCTAGATCTGTTGATGACTGGCCATGCAAAGCTAAAGTTAAGCACACAAAGGCAACAGGATCCCAACACCTTATTTCCACTGGTAGCCCCATACGACGTCATTTCAATGACTGGGAGCAGTCAGCATGCATTTATCAAGAACAAACAGTGCCTGACCTACCCAGTGGCCTTCCATGGTGAAAGGACAGGATTTGTGATTGAGGGAAGAGCAGTGATTGTCATTTGCAGGGATTTTAGCAAGGCTTTTGACACAGGCTCCCAGAGATATTTTTTTTTGTGCTCGGGATGGGATGTTGTTGTCTGGATGGGTAGGCAATCAGATGAGTAAAAGCCTGGTTGGATCACAAGGATCAGAGGGTCATGGCTCCTGGTCAGACCCTACCTGGATGCCTGTAGTGAGTGGTGTATCACAGGTCTATCCTGGAACCTGTCCTGTTCAACAGCTTTGTCAGTGACCTGGAAGAGCTGGAGGAGTGTGCTCTCATCAAGTCTGCAGTTGACACAAGTTGAGGGGACCAGTCAATATACTGAGGGGTAGGGCTGCCATTCAGAAGGACTGAGACAGGCTGGAGGAATGGGACAACAGGAACCGTATGAAGTACAAGGACAAATGCCAAGTCCTGCACCTGTGAAGGAAGAAACCCCTGCAGCAATGTAGGCCAGGGGCTGCCTAGCTGGGGAACAGCTCTGTGGAGTGGACCTGGGGACCTGAGGACTGGAGTGCTTGTCCTGTGCAGGGAGGCCAAGAGTCTGGGTTATTCAGTCTGGTGAAAAGATGGCTTGGGGAGGGGGAATGATAACCCAATAGCAGCCACCCAGTACCTATGGGGAGGCGACTGAAGGTGGAGATGAGCTGTTCTCAGTGCTTCTTAGTGGGAGGGTGAGCAACAGCGGTCATAAGTTGAAAGAAGAGATCAATTATAAGGAAAACTGGTTCCCCATGAGGACAGTCAGACAGTGGGACTGGCTGGCCAGAGACATTGTGTATCTCCACCTTTGGAGGTTTCCAAGAACAGAGGAGAAAAAACCCTGAGCAACCTGTTGTGGCCTCATGACTGACCCTGCCTTGGGCAGGAGGCTGAACTACAGTGCTCCAGAGGTCACTTCCCATGTGAATTATGCTGTGCTCCTACGGTAACTTCTGACACAAAACAATTTATTTCTATACAGCTCCTGTATTACTTAGGAGTGACAGATGAAACTTGCTGCTCCCAGAGTATTGGTTGGAAGTGGACTGTGACCTCTGATATCTGTGTTGACAGTGAGCTCCAGAATGCAGGGCTGTCTGGAACTTAGGAAGTGTCTAATCACCCAACGAGTGAGATTTGGGAATATATTTCCCAATATAGTTGTTGGGGGGAAAATGCTTCAATAGTTTTAAAATACAGCTTGATAAATCTATGAACAGGATTATGGGATAAAGATTGCCAGCAATGGCAAGGACAGAATTCAGTGACACAGGAGCCTGTGCAAGCTTATGTCTTTTGTTTTGACAAAGGCAAGGCCAAGCTCCTCATCTTCAAGAATAAATAAATGGAAAATTAAACATGGTAAATATTGTAAATATTTCATTGACACTTCATACTCTGAAATTGAAAGCAATCTTTTGCCCAGTTCGAAGTTATTAGTTTGTAGCTGTGAAGCTTGATAACCACGATAATAAATGGTATTTATATTCTAGTGAAAAATGGATATCAGAACCAAAATGCACAAATATGGACAAACCTAATTAAGCTGTGATCAGTTTATTCATATCACAGCAGCTGAAGGCTATATGATAAACAGCTACAAAGCAGGTGCAGCATATATCATTGCCTTATTAAAATTGGCATTTTATTCAAGCCCAAATTAAAAAAAGGAGATTGTATAGAAAATCAGAGAAAGTCAGTCTATTGTATTGCATTGTAACAAAAACCTAATTTTCTTCATGAAGTAATTGCATAGTTCCAGATCACGATAAATCAAGCCTGAACCTGAGCAGAGGAAGATCTAAAAGAAGTCAAAATGTTCTCCGTGATGCATGGTCCAGAATATAAACAGCAGAGGGTCAAATTTAGAATAATAACACTTATATTTTTATAGCCAAGTCATCACTGAAACTTTATATAGCAAACCGCAGTTTCAGTGGAAGGAAAGGCATGCTTCTACAGTAGCACACTGTACAAAACCAGCATTTCTCTAGTGAGATACCTGCCAAAGGTCTTTCTGGAGCCAGGAGAACCACAGCCAAAGTTGTGTTTATATCTCCTTGGGTTTTAATAAAGCAACAATACACAACCCTAACAGGCATATCTGTACTTACTGTGAACAGTATGTATATGGAACACCACTGACCTCCCACAGCAGGTCTGGGTATGGTCCTGAGCACTCACAAGAAGGGACAAGCAGGAGGGAGGAGCTTCATGTCCTGCTGCTGCTGGTGCCACTGGGAGAGCATGCCGGGAGGCAAGCCCCCGCAGCATGGTTGGCGTGCTTCTCAGGCAGAAGCAGCAGTCACATGTGATAGGGCTTTTATGGGCTAATTTAGGAGCGGTAAGGTACAATTTTGTTTTCACTGTACAGCACCATAGAGCAAATAAATAGTGCTTAAGCTATAATGAAACTCGATAGAATTCAGTTCAGTAATATCAGGATTGATCACTCTAAGCTGACATTGCTATTTCCACCTACCTCCAAAAAGCTGCCCAGCATAATGTACAAAGCAACTGCATGATCTCAGAGTTGCAACAGCTGCGAGTGTTACTAACCAGCATGAACCGCAACTAGAACATAGACAGTAATGTAGAAATACACCACAGAAATATCATATTGGGAAAACAAGAGCAGAGAAACAAATTTTAAAGGGAGTAACATATGTTAAGGGCATGATTGAAAACCCCTTACAAGTTCCCATGTTTTAAGTTCACATTGTTTTTCTTAAAGAAAATAAGATTGGTTTTGAGCTTTGTATGTACACTGCCAGTGTTTTGCACAGGGAATACTGCCTGGTAGGTATTTGGTCAGTGTCAATGATATTAAGAAAAGAAAGTAAGGGCTTGTTTCAGTTGCCTAAACAGGGATTTGCAGTACTGTGTGAAATGCTGATCCTGCAGCGGCCAGGGCAAAATGGGGAAGGTCTCACTGAAGTCCTGCAGGGACACCCGACTGCATCAGGTAAAAATGTGGGATATGCAAGAATGCCTCCAGTGGCAATAGATGTTTAGCCTCCAGCAATGTAACTGAACCCTAAATGTATGTATTTTACAGGGAAAGAGGATACAGCATGGTTATAAAAGTCATGATTATTTCTGAGGATTTTTCCAATGGGGATCTGGGAAGGAACTTTCTCATCTATTGACATGACCATGCATTGCAAGTATTGATTAAGGAAAAATTTATTTACAGAGATTTTTCAAATACAAACATAAAATAGCACATATTATATATATTTTTTTTACAAAAATGAATATTGAAATAATAAACATGGTACAGCACAATACGACATCAATGAGCTAAACATAACAGAAACAGAAATCTATGTCTGGAAGAAGTTTCCTGTTAGTTGTACATAACCAACAGAGCTCTACAGTACCGTGAGTGGAATTTCCAATGGACAGAAAAACGTCCATTTACTGCACTTCATAAAAGTACTATAGGGAAAGGCTACATATGCCATGTAATTATGTTGCATCTTCGTAATAATGCTGAAAACACAGAGGCTTAATAAAAGTTATATAGGGCTGAATAAGCAGTGGCTAAATGTCTGAGGAAGAAAAATGTGTAGAGAATATACAAAATACTGATAAAGTGGCTTATTGGTCCTTTTATTAAGTTTAATGTATAGATTAAAAAGTGTTGCAACACTGAATTTTAAACCACCAGAGAGAAGTAAAAAAAAAAACCAAAACCAAAAACCAAAGGGAAAAAAAAAAAAAGGAAAAGCAGAAAGAATCGCACCAAAAAAAGTTTCCTCTTTACTCATTTTGTGCCATGGTCAACATCTGTGCATGCGTGTGTGCTTTCGGGAGCGCCGCGCTGAGGGGCTGCCGCGCGCTGCCCCAGCCTCTGGGCACCGCCGGCCCCTCACCAACCTCTCCATTAACTGGCACACGCAGAATTTCACCATTTGCCAAAGAGTAGTTTTCCTTGCTTAAAGTTTTGTGGAGCAGGCTCAGGTGAGAAAACCTGTCCCTTTGGGTGGCTTTGCACTGCTGTTCACCTCCCTGCCCACCTTTGGTCCACCAGCCATCCCACCTCACGCCCACTCCAGAGAGAAAGCACTTAAAAATTTGTCGTTCATCGTCCTTATCCAGAAGACGTCGGGGAGCCCGTGGTGTGTGGCAGCGCCCGTGTCCCGGGCCCGGCTCAGTAGGGGTACTGCTTCTGCTTCTTGCCCGAGAAGCAGGCCAGCCAGGTGCACACCAGCATGGCGGCCGCCGCGCCCCCGCCTGTGCAGTAGTAGGCCCAGCCGATGTGGCAGGTCCCTGCAAGGGAAATAGAGCGACAAGGCACAGTGTTAGCTGGGGGAGGAAGCACTGCCACCATCCTTTCTGCCCATCCAGGAAAAAGCACCTTGCGAGGTTTCTGCCCACTTGCACGTCCACCTCAGACAGGGAACACGGGGTGTAATTCAAGCAATGAGAAGAGCCAGGCTTTTAAATGGCTCCCCTCTAAAGTGCTGGATTGCAGCAGACAGCCCTCTGAGCTCATTTGCTTGGCCAGTTGCTGTTTTCCACGCAGAGGGGACGCCACGTGAGGGCCGAAGCTGAGGCTGCCAGCTCCCTGAGCACGCCAAGGTGGGACGGGCGTCCCTCAATCCACCTGGCCAGGGACTGCCTGCCGCACCGCTCCCCACAGCACCTACAGCTGGAAGAGGATTTTTTCCCACCCTCCTCTTTCTTCTCCTCCCCCAGGCAGCATTTGAGGATCTTTTGATTATTTTTGACTGACATTTTGAGAATTTGCAGGTAACTCACTCCCTACAGAAAGAGCGGAGTGGGTCCAGCTCCAAGTTCACAGGGACAGGGCTCAAAACCCAGCAAGCTTCTGGGCGACACTAACCCAGGATGTGACTGTGGGGAACCTGTTCACATTGCCCTTCTACAGGCATTGATCCTGACCATCCACAAAGCAGCATGGTGTCTGGGGACCTCTTGCCTGGGGGCTGCTGTGGGGATGGAGTCCAGAAATACAGAAATTTCCCTCTCCCCACCCAAGGTCACAGCTCATTGCTGAAAACTTCACTGATCTTTTGTCCAATGTGTTTAACAGTGCCACAATATGGACTTGAATACATTTAATGGCCTCAGTATCTTTATACAGCCAAACTCATCACTAGCAAATGGTGCTGGGGAATGCCATGGTGGACCATGAAGTGGTTGCTCCCCTTCCAGGCACCACTGTGCCTACGGTAGAGGAGGTCAGGAATACAGCAGCTGCAGCAAGGAGGAAGCCTCCTCACAGAGATCTCCAAAAGGAGATGGCTGCTGTTACTCCTCAGGATTGCAGCCTTTCTGAAGAGTAATTTTCACTTGGGCTGCATCATCTTGTTCATTTTGATCTTGAGTGCTTGGAGCTCATTACAATTGAGGTTCTCCCTGTGTTGCCATCTTGGGTGATACCACCCTGCTTTGAGCAGTGAGTGCTCTCGGTAAGGCACAAGCAGCAATACAACACTTCCTTCCCACTCTCTGGAAAAAGCAGGAGAAACCATTCTTCCCTCCAGAGAACAGAAGGTAAAGACAGAGCTGAAACAGGTGGCATGTCCATACTCTGTCCCAATGGCATCATTGAAGGCCAGGCTTTGGGTTCAGGCAATTATCAACTCAGCTAATCCTGGTTTAAGCACAAGACACAAAAGATGTCTGTACATCTCAACGTGTCCAAAACATTAGCATGCCTCAAGGCAAACAGCACATGCATCAATTGTCCACAGGATATTGTGAGGCCAGCTTTGTGAGGAGACATTAGTGGGAGGCAACACTCCTGCTCCTGGCTACTCTGAAGATCACAGGCTGACACCACAGCAGGAAGCATAGTACTTTTTTCTTTTTTCCTTCATAACCCGCAAAATTTTTTATGTGACCAGAGAACTTGAGGAGCTGTTCCCTTGGCTTGAGCTCATTAGCTTCTCTCCTTAATGTGCTGGAGCAGAAAGAGAGATTCACTTGGTTTTGTAATTTGGTTATGCTCTGTAGATCAACACCATTCTTGGCTTCCTTACAGAAGACCACACAAAGAGTCTGACTTCCTAAAGAGAACACCATCAGAAACCATGGAGACCTGCCAAGTGCCTGGCAACATCATTGATGCCAATCCTTGCCCAATTGCACAGCAGTCCCTGCAGAGACCTGTCTCTGGACCTCCTATTGCTTTGTCTGCGTATACACACTACCTATAGTTTCTGCTGGGAATTTAAAAATCAGATTAAGCATTCACCAGATGTCTAAATCTATTGGATTGTTCTGGAAATGATCATATTTATACCAGGGTGGTGTGTGCTAAAGTATTTCTTATGATAAGATGGACTTCATCTGATAGGTCTTTTTAAATTGCTAAATATTCCTAAAACTACTAGACAATTGTAGTTGCAGCTTGAAAAAGTAAATCTTTCTCATTGTGATGCTTCCAGGTAGAGAAAATAAATGTCAAAATGTTACTTTAAAAAGAGTTTAAAGATTCACCTGGGAGCACTGCCCAAAGCTGTGACCTAAGTGGGATAGAATGAAGTAAATTTGAACTTTTGCATGGTGTGATTTCAAATTTTGTCCTTTGGCAGTGGGAGAGGGGGAGAGTATACGTGATGCATATTAAGAAGAAAGAACTATTAAATCAGTGTCAGAGATGTGCTCAACAGATACAACATCCATATTCAGTCTCGACTGAAGAGAATAACATTTATTTCTCCATGCCATGCTCCATTTACCCTAAGGACCACTGCCCTACTTAATGCTCTGAGGCATGGCAGGCTGCCTCTTCATCTAAAAAATGCAATGCAGTTCACAAGTGTGAGTTGGGTCAAGATGAACAAATGAAAGAAAGGGGGAGTGCAGGAGAACGGATGAAAGAGCTGGGAGCCTGACCTTAGAGCAATAATAACACAGCAATAAACCCGGCCATTATTTCCAGCCTGTGTCAGGAGCAATGGGAGGCCTCAGATAAAATAGCTTGATCTGTACTCAGATGATGCTGAGCAGAACAGCGTTTCAAGCTATTGTGCTGAAGAAGAGCCTGCAGTGGGGAAGGTGTCTGAGAGTATAGGACTTAGCTATACTATCCATTATAAGCACAGGTAAGTCCTAGGTCCATATCTAAGTATAGCTATAAGAGCAGAGGTAACCCATCTCAAAGGTACCTTCTGCAATGGATGATTGCCTACACTGCATAGCCATGTGTCAAAATGAAACAATGCTACCCTATTTATAATCCTGTATTGCACAAGGAGAAAAAATGCTTTGGAGTTGAGGTTTCTGCTCTAGTGTTCTCATTTTACTACATCTATGACCTATTTTAATCCACTGCATCCTAAAGAAAGATTGTTGGCTGTCAATAATGAAGTAATGTAGTTCCAGTTTAAATTGTAAAATGACTTCTGCTTCACTTTAAAATTTTAAATTTTATTTATTTATTTTAAATGGAACAGGAAGCTTTACAAAAAGCAGGGTTGATGAATAATTAAATGTAACATCAAATGAAAAGAAATACACCTGTAGAAATGTTATGCCTTAGAGAAGATAGATTTTGCTTTCTAGCTTTAATTTTTTATATTATAACAATGGATACCATAGAAGGACCCTTCTTCATGTTGAAATGCTATTGCACTGACATCAGTGGGACTAGTCATATATTCAGAGGTAAGCAAATGGTTAAGAGCTTTGCAGAACTGGGGCTTAAATTCAACCATTGAGTGGAGCAGTTTGCCTTCATGGAGCCCATCATATTAAAGATTAGAAATGCTGCATTGCAGTTTCCCATTTTTTAACGTCAAAACTCTAAAATGAAGAGCAAGACCACCTAATTAATTGATAGAATTTAAACAATTATTGAAACATCAATTTTCACACACACACACAGACGCAAAAGCTGCTGTTTTCCTTAAGGATGCATAGGAATACATATATACAGGTAGAAATGTGCCAGTCCATTGAGGGTGTGGAGATGTGTGCAAGAACGTGTACATATTCTTGCTCATAAGATGGGCCGGATCTGGTTTCATGCCAAAGTAAATTCTCCAGCAGCTGACACTCTTCTAGCTGATAGAGATGATATGTATCACAGCAGCTTCCTTTTCTATACAAAAGTGGTGTTGCTTTTAACAAATCAGTCTTTATCTGACAGGTCAGTATGGAGGGAGAAGCTGTGGGTTCAGCATTTTGTTGGTTCTGGATCCTTTTTTTTTTTTTTTTTTTTTTTTGTAAAGTATAAATAATCGGCTTTCTTGGTTGCTCAGTGAAGCGAGACCATCCAAGTTGGCTCAGGTAAATTTGTAGCCAGCCATTAAGAACTCTGTTTTCACATTTGTTTTACTGGGATTGGCAGCAAGAGAGTGTCAGGATGAACACGGAAATCATAGAATAACAGACTTTGCAGCTATAGGGATGTACGGCCATTTTCCAATCAAATACAAGAAGGAAAGATGGAAATACTACACTCCTCTCTTTTGTAAAAGGAGTGAAAGAAATTGCGGTCGCCGAGGATGAAGGGCAAACACAAGCTGAGTGAGGAGACTATCAAAAGAAGATTCAGCAGAGGAAAGTTCCATAGAACATAAGACAATATTTGCTAAATTGAAAGAAATCAAAGAATGTGGAAAGGTAGTTCTGAAGTGATCGATGGGCTTATTAAAAAATAGTCCCATGCCTTTTCTTGATTTCTAATGTGATCTTCAAGGCCATGATATGTGTCCCCTAGGTTTCCCTCTCCTCTTCAATATAACAGGCAAATAAAGATTAAGACAAATTTGGGAGTGCGTGAAAACTGGCAACAGAAAATCTGTGAATATTTGATCTACTGTGGAGCTGTGCCAGAATCCAGTTGCCAAAACAGAATTTTACCAGGATCTCTACTCATGATGTCTTATAAATAATTATCACATATAGTTATCAAGGTCCTGGAAATAGCATATGATTTTCATCTAAAATAACCAATAATTGACACTTCTGAAAAAATTTCCAGAATATGGAAGTGTCTTGGATGCAAACCTGTTAATTGCCAGACTTAGTATCTTAAATATTTGTACCTTCTTTGCTGTTAATGTTAAGATTATCCTGGGCTTGCAGCCTGGAGTATTTGGAAAACTCTAACCATTTAACCTTAAACACAGTCTACATTCCAAGATGAAGGAAAAAAGGTTTCAGAACTAGCCGGGCTGAAGAATACAAATTACATACTTTCAAAAATAAAACCTACAGTTCTTACTTGCAAAAAGTTGTGCAGGAAGTCTAATTAGCAGCTTCATATGAGAGTCCAGTACTACAGAGAACGTGAATTCATGTAATCAATCAGGGTGTTGGCAAAGTAGAACAAAGTAAGGAGTGTGATGTTAAGGGATGTACAGGAATTTGGAGAAATGAAAGCCACAAATCAATGTAAAAGATAATAAACTAATTAATAAGAAGGCATAATCATTTTGAAACAAAGCCAAGATAAATGAAATAGCTGATGGGTTTTTGTTTGTTGACACAGTTACAATGAAAAACCGTCATGTGAAATCAGCTACAAAAGCAGGAAAGGAAGTTACAATTTGGAATGCATCCAGAAAGGATTAAAGTAGTTATGCGAAACAAAGAAAGAACACTATACAAGGTGTTCTTGCAGCCAAACAAAGAGCTTGATGTAAAATAATGCATTTAGTAAGCTGGTTTCTTTGCCTGTTGTGTGGATTTCTCTTTGTTAAAAACATATGATTTCTCGTGCATGCACAGATCAAGCTATTTTGGTTACTTATAATTGGTCAAAGAAATGGCATGGATTTTTGGTCTGTAATTCAATGCATAAAATCTCATAAAGTCCAGAAGTGTAAAAAACTGGAAAAAGAAGTGCCAGCTTGAATTTCTTCACTTCTGCTGTATGCAGACACTCACTCATATGACCAAATCTTCCTTTCTTTGGAGGATCACACAATTTTGTTTAATAAAACCTTGAATTTGCTGTAGGTGTGCATTTATCATGGAACAATGAAGGAGAAGAAACACCTTGGGTCAATTACAATGCTCAAATTCTCAAGCGCATATAGCTTATGTCCTGCTAATGAGGAGCAATCCCTGCCTCCTGGAAGAAGTCAGCAGAAAGCTCATCTATTGCAGGAAGTGAAAATAATTTCACCTCTCTTTGGACATTCACAGTACAGAGATTCACACTGGACTAGTCAACCAGACTCCCTCTGGAAAAAACAAGGAGAAAAAGTCACTTATAAAAGTGTGTTGCATTTCATCTTAAGGTAGACATCTAAAGTACAACAGGTGAAACCTGCTCTAGTAGCACCTATTTTTCTCCCTTTAGCTATGAAGGGATTCCAATCAACCAGTTTAGCAGCTTTTTTTTAAGTAAGAAAGAGCACCAGGTACTTGCCCCTAGGTGGTCTGAGTCCCTTTCTGGATGGTCCTGCTTACTTCTATTGACTGCAGAGGGTCCTTGTGTGACCACATTCTAACTTTGGCAACAAAGGTAAGTCCCTTATGTTAGAAAGAATATATGTAGACCTTGATATAGTCACCAAAGGCTTACAAATATTTAAGAATGGAAGTTATCCAGGTAGCACTAAAGAGGAAATGTTTCTTGATGAAACACTTCCTTTACTAGCACATAGGCTGACTCATTCATTTATTTAAGAACTCAGCAGCTGTCGCTCAGGTACACTTGTAAAGACTGTCTCAGCCCCAGTCAAAAAACCTGAACTGGTAGGATCTCTGAGCTGTTTGCAGAGGATCTGCGAACAAGAAAACTCGCTTTTTCAGATAGATTGCTCGTAGAAAAATACAGCTTTGGAGCCTTTGCCTTTAATAGGTTTCTAATAAATTGTCCTACCCTCTAAATCCTTTTCTTGATCGTTTTGGCACTGTATGTCAACACTCAGCCAGATGCTGAAATGATGCCACCTAAGGCAAATCAACTCATTGACAAAGCTTTTTTTTTTATATTCACTGCTTTCTGTGGGGGTTTTATGTTGTTTTAGCAACTGCACTGTTTGCTTTTAAAGTGCTTTAAAGATTGTTTACTCTAATATTTCTACAGCAAAAGTAATTATCAGGTCAACACTTCTCTTTAAGATGTTTCAAGCCCTCTAAAAGTAGCAAGGGGGTGGCTTAATAATAATGATCTTTGGAAACAAATGTCCCTCAGAAGAGAAGCTTTTGAGAGCTTTTGAGGGCAATCCAGCTGCTTGTTTCATTCAGGATGGGAGCCAGTCTTTTAAGTTGATCTCCAGACAGCTACTTCAGCCTGGAGTGCCCTTTCACAGCAGTTCACAGATGGATGGACTGGCACAGTGGGCAAGCAAAGGTGCGTGTTTGGAGCCAACCACTTTGATGGCTGCTGCAGCTGAGCCCCCAGACCTAGGATGTCTCTCTTCATGACAGGTAGCGATAAAGTGTGATAGCCAGAGAACATGAAACAACTGGAGAGGACCTAGATCTTCCAGAAGAAATAGGGCAGGGGACTGTTCCCAGCCTCATAAGGATGGCATGAACTCAAACAAGCATAATGATGCATTTTGGGCAGGCTGCGGCAGCAGCTGCTGGGTGGGTAAGCAGGGCATGGTGTGCCAATGGCCACACCTGAACTGTGCGAGCCCTTGCTGCCAGACCTGTGATTTTCACTGCCTTTAGTAGCAAAGAAAAGCATGATGAAACTCAAAGATGGGGTCTGAAGGTAGTTCCACACAGCAAACACATAGCCATGTTTGTAGGATGCTTCTTAGCACAAGTGATCAACCAGCAGAATGAAAAAGAAGGTCCTAGGTAAGAAATGTATGACATAAAAAAGTAATTTCTTACAAAAAGGGGTAGGACATAAAAAATTCTGGAGCACTGATCATGTAGGCTGTGTCCTGACTGCCCAAACACACCACATTTCCTCAAAGGAAGACAAACATTTATTCCAAGTATTTCAACTTAAAAATCAGAGTTTATCTTAAATTAGTGCCTTCATTCTTTCAGTTAATAAGGTAAGTACATAATACTGTTTCATACATCTGGTGGTAGGGAAGTGTCAGCTGGAGGCCAGAAGAATTTTCCTAGGGTACCTACAACGGCATGAGCCATCTACATTTAGATAAATGAATCTTACTCTAGATATCCATTTTGCTGTTCAGGATCTTACGTATGGGTCTTGTACTGCTGTTTCACCAGTGCCCAGCTGAGGTTCAATTTTGTGAGTTAAACGGATCATGCCCTGTCTTTTCTGGGACCTTCTGTGGGATTTAGCTGCCTCTGCACCCAGCACAACAGAAATAAGCATTCAGCAACTGAGCAGTCTCCACATGCACATCTAGGGAAATCAACAGTCTAAAATGAAGATTTTAGACACTCAAGACCAATATTAATGTATTCATTATTATTATTATATTATACATGTATACACTCACATTTCCCTTTAAAAAAGGCATGTACGTTCAAAAGATTTCTTCACACAGTTTTTTCGCAGCATCTATCACAGAATCATAGAATGTGGAAGTTTTTGCAAATGTCTGGTGCAGTCTTTACTTTAATGCATGCTCTCACCTTAACACAAGGTCCCTCACTTTAATGAACTCCTGCTAAACCCCTCATTTTTCAGCTGTTATTCTTGTGTGGTACATTTAGAAATGAAAACAAAATGGTATTAGTGCCTCTAGCTCAGCAAAACTGAACGTGTGCTATATGATATGCTATAAAGATGCTTGCATTTGGGAAATTGCCTGCTTTTTGCAGACCATGGAATTGTGTAGATCTGACTCACTTTCACACGCTTCAGTCAGCTGCTCTGTACTGCTGTGCCATGTCAGTGCTGTACTGAATGGGCCCACAGGCAACTTCAGGGTGTAAATAATGCAGCATAACAATAGCAGCTTGTGCAGCGACAAGAGATTAAGATGACTTTGATCCATCCTCAGACACTTGGTGAAAGTGAAAGGCAGTCCCTTGGAGCACTGCCAGTTTATACTTCCAGTCTCAGGCATTAGCCTGTGGCCAGATTAGACTAAGAACTTTGACTCGGTCACTGAGCAAACAACTGTGCTGGTTTAAAACATAAACATCTCTTTTCTCTTGTTCCCATTTATTTATATTGCTCTATTTCTAGGAGTTACCACCCTAAAAACAGCAGCAAAAGATTGCTCCAGTTCATAGTCTTGTGTTTTGATGGGAACTCTGCTCAGTTTGTGATCTGAGATGGGATGCTGCAATATGGAGCAGGACCACCAAGACCTCCATACAGGTCTTTCTGGCTGCTAGGGAGCTGGGAAACACAAGGAGAGGAACGTGACAGGGACCTCTCATGGCCTTAGCATCCCAACAAGATTTGCCGCAGGTAATTTGTCAAAGCCCTAATCTAGCACTGTGCTTTTTTTCATGATGGCAAAACCAGATTGCTAGAGAAGAGCAGAGAGCAGGCACCTCTACAGGTGCACTAGTCTCTGTCTATTTGTGGAAGTTACTTCCCATCCTCATTAGCAAAAGAGCTCAGCTATTGAATGTAACTTAATCAACAAATGGGGTTGTCTTTGGCAGGTTACCTTCAGTCAAACAATGACTTCTCTTTGTAGAGATGGAGTTATACAACCACTTTCATTTGATTACAAAAATAAGCCCAATTAAATATATAAATGTTTAAGTAAACCATTTGGACATTGTTCACTTATTAAAAACCAAATAACTACCCAATTTTCAAAAGAGCAGCAAACTGCTGGGCATTTCACAACGTTGGCTCAGTTTTTTTTGAAAAGAATACCCAAATCCACTTATAAATAAATGAAAGGCATCGTTATTTTTCCTGCAGCCTTTTTAAATATTGCTTTGGAATGTGCACAGAAATGTGTGTGTTTGGTGGGGGCGGATAGAGGAGGTCCCCGCTTCACAATATGGGCTATCTCAGCATTATTTGCAGTGCCTATTAGTCTAATGCCTTTTCAGAAAGCCTGAAGACATGGAGAAGCACTTCTTATCTAGCACACCCACTAAGGATTAGGGTTTTTTATGGGTTCTTAGCATTGCATCTTATTTATTCTATCTAGTTACAGAATCATAGAATCATCTGGGTTGGTAAAGACCTTTAAGATCAAGTCCAACCATAACCCAGGACTGCCAAATCCATCACTAAACCACGTCCCTAAGCACCGCACCTACACATTTTCTAAACACCTCCAGGGATGGTGATTTCACTACCTCCCTGGGCAGCTTGTTCCAATGCTTGACCACCCTTTCAGTGAAGACATTTTTCCTAACACCAAACCTAAACTTCCCCTGGCACAACTTGAGGCTGTTTCCTCTTCTGTTGCTTGTTATCTTGGAGAAGGGACCTACCCCCAGCTTGCTACAGCCTCCTTTCAGACAGTTGTACGGAGCGGTAAGGTGCCCCCTTGAATGAGCATGTTATGGCAGGTGCGGGTTTGTCTTGTTTAGGTAAAACAAAAATTTTCATTTAATTGTTAAGTCTGGAATATTTCTGGTTAACATTACGTTTCACAGTGCACAATTCAGCTGCTTCTCAAGAGAGTTCTTGCAGTCCCTCCTCTGTACCTGCCTCTTCTCGTCATCCTCCTGTAGTGTAAATATCCGCTCCTATCTTATCTTTTTTACCTCCAACCTCAACCATTTTTTCCACCTCACCTTTTGAAAGTCCAGAACAAATCTCAGTGCTGAACCTCCACCTTTACTGGCTCTGTGGTCAAACCTTTTGTGCTTTGACACTCCTTTCCTAACCGCATGCATGTCCCCTGTTGCCCAAGCTGCGGCAGTTGCTCTGCCATCCTTGAAGAGGAGGCTGAATGCTGTCTGCTGATCAGCATCCCTTTGAACACTCTGTTCCTTGAGAGTAACCACATGCTGAATTACGTTCTCAGTGTCATCCTTGCTAGTACCCACAGCAGGAGGAGGTGCAGGACCAGCACTCCCATCACCACCATTTCTCCCATCAGCAAACCAGTGCAGGGCTCAAGGCAGCTCAGCTTTTCTGATGGCAGATTTTGAATGCAGCGAGTATATACGTGGCTGTGGAGACAACTAATTTCACAGACTCAGGAATGGAAGGCATATCGTTGTGGCTTAATCAAATTAAATATTCAAATGAAAGCAATAATTACTTAAATTTGTCTTGAGACTTAGTGAGATTAAGTCTTTGAAACATCATTTTTGGCCTGTAGGCTATAATGAGTAAGACAGTCTCTAATGATTCAGAAAAGACTAGAGGGTTTGGGTTATCACCAACCAAGAAGTATTTATGAAAGATGATGAGCAGCGTGGTTATTAAACGGCCCTTGGACCGTACCTCTTCTTTACAGATGACTTCGCTAACACAGCATCAGTCAGGCACTGACATTAAGTAAAAAGACATCCTAGCCAAGCATTTAAATTCAGTGCTAAAGTATGTGGAAGAGAGATGTTCAGTGGCAGAGCTGCCTGGTGGAAACCACTACAGCAAATTTCAGCTCTCATAATTGGTTAATTAATGTGTTAACATACGATTGCAGCAGATTGGTGACAGCAGCAGTCCTGTCAAGTCTAGGCATGCATAACACATGCCCTGCATGCTCTGGGCCCAGAAAATACAGTAAGAGTACACACCTTCACAGCTAATGTAATATATCTCATGGTCCTTATGTGTACCTGGAAGGAAAGCTGTCAGCTGAAATTTTTCACCTGGGTTTCTTCACTGACTTTAGTGGCAGAGTGATTCAATATATGCAAATATCTGATTCATGAGTCAATGCTGAGATGGTGAAGGTGGTTTTGGAGACTCTGCTCTCTGATTGTGGGCATGACTGCGTTTAAGGTCATAGGCTGTAACTGCCTAAGTGCTGTCTTCAAGGAGCTCAGACTGGCACACCATCTGCCTTTGTGTGAGTTTGCAGAGAAATGACCTGGAAAGGTAACACTTTTCTGCACTCTGGGAAGAGCAAAGACTGAAGCCTGGGAACAAGCAGGCTGTTGGGAGACACAAGCAGGAATCAGAGAGGCAGAGCTGCTCACATGCTTGGGGTGGAAGAGCAGGCATCAGCGTGAACCAGCGAGGGGCTAGCCAGCCTTTCAAGTGGGGGTGCTGCTCGGTGGGCTGGCTAGGAACTGCGTCAGGCTTCTGCACAGGATTGACCATGGGCAGCAATGAACTCAACTGATCCCTGCAACAGTAACTGCAGTGTTTTGCTGACTCTTTCTGCTACACCCTTTGAGACACCTTCCCACAAGCCCAGGAATCTTAGTTCAGCGACATTTTTTTCTGCTAGTTAACTATTTCTGTTCTCATTGCTATCTCTCCTTTGTGCTCGTATCTGTCAATTTTTAGGTGAATAATAAAGTTGCAGGAACTATTTATACTTCACTGAAAAGAAAATTTAGTATCAGTAGCACAGAAGGACATTAGAGTTCAGAATAACAAGGTAAAGCTTCTAGAGCATGTTAAACATCCCTTGGGCAACACTGTTAATGTCTGCTGATAACATCAGTGGCAGTGGTAGAGATGGGTGCTGATACTGGTAATGAGAATTTCTGATCCCATGCCAGATCATATGCACTCCAAAACACCACAGGAATGGTGTAAGGGAGGGTGACCCAGAGCATCTCTCCCAAAGCAATATTTTTTTTACCTTTCAACCTCAATTCATTTGCATATCTTCACAAGACACATCTCTGAGATGGAAGCAAAACTCCTTACTCCTGAAGCCTGACAGAAATACCAGTGTAAAATTAAAAGGTAATGCAGTAGGTTTGTGTTTAACACTAGGAGACCATTTTTGTCCACTGTTCTTTGCACTGACCTTACTGCCAGGCTGCCACAAGCCCTGCACACACAGCTACGGAAAGAATTTCTAACACTCGCCATAATGTTTGGCTCACAGGGTCTGGAAATGGGGAACTGTGTGTGTCCATGTTTGGGAATGGCAGCAGCTTTCAAGTCTTCAGAAGGTCGGAGTGGTCAGTCTCTCCTGCTCCTTCAGGATGATTACAGATCCCCCTCTTCCCCAAGTGATACAGGATCAGAGAATGCTTACAGAGTAGGGTTTCAGCAGCTGCATCAATCCTTGTAGCTAACCAAGGACCTGCATGCACATTCAAATATCAGATCCTGATCACCCACATTGCTTAATCCTTAGGTTGCTGCTGGGCCCTTGTTTTCTAGAGCCCTCTCTAGAGGCGGCTCACCCCATACCGGGTGCGAGCCCAGCTGGGCCGTGTCCTTGGCTCAGTGCAGTTACCAACAGTAGGACCAGTGGCTTGTCTGGCAGAAGGCTGACACAGGGAGCAAGTGTTATTTATCAGCTTCCCAGGGATGCAAGTAACCAAACCCGTACTCTTTAGACTTGGATTAGAAGGCCATAAACATGCCAGACTTCAAAGACAGCTAATTCCACTGACTGTGAATTACCCTGACCTGTGCTGTGACATGACAGTAGACTCAGCCTACCCTGTCAATTGTCCAGGAGTGTTAGCTCCCGTATTGCAAGGCTACTACATCTGATGTCTTAAATATATACGTACATACATGCCTTCATTTTCTTTTATAACATTCTTCTTGAAAATATTTCCAACAAATCTATCTGAAATCCCCTGCCTTAGCACCATACCAGAACAATGCAATTTGAATACCCTACCACGCTGGGTTTCTTCTCTAAGCCTGTGCTCTTGTCCTTGTTTGCTTTTGTGGACAACACATACAAGAGTCTAATGTGGCTGAGATACTCTGATGATGACTCACCCAATTCAAACTGGTTGGAAAGGTTACCACAGGTTTGTCTGACTTCTTCACTGTCCCAGCCAAGAGGATAGAGGGCACAACCAGAGCCGATCAACAGACCTATGGAGAGAAAAGAAAACTGAGGTTTCTACAAGCAATTGCCATTAGCTTAAACACAGGATGCCACCAAGGAATCAAAGTGTCGAATTGTTGTTTGGGAATCTCCAAGGAAAAAAAAAATTCTCCTAAAAACAGTAGAAACTCTTTCAGACTTCTACTGCTGCATTCTGCTACACTGTTTTACAGCTGATCCGTGGGCTGCAGGCAGCCTTGGTGGTTCAGCACCAGAAGCCATCCTCAGCCTCTGAAGCTTCTGTGTGAGAGCTTTTACACTCCCCTTCTACTCTGCAGAACCTGTACATGTACTACTCGGAAAACTCAACGTAGGGTTAAATAGAAGCTCTGCTAGTCACAACATTTACAAGCTGATTGCTTCTGATTAATTAAAAGAACAATCAATCAGGGTCTGTCAAGGTTCTAGCAGGAAAATTAAGCTGACAGTTGTGCTAATCCGTTGTAATTTTCCTTTGTTTTTCACCCTTTCAAAAGCCAGGGAAGCATGGTTTCATGTCACCTGATCAATTCACACCACAGGTACACACTCCACAAATTTTTCTCAAATTATTTCAGCTAAAACAACTGAGTTCTTGAGCCATTTACCTATTATCATGCTTGGCTTAACGTTCACAACATGCTTTGCTTTCTCCAGCCCTCATGCTGCCCTGAACAGATGTGTTTTGGCTAAGCCTTTTCCTTCACAAGATCTTGCTGGGACTCACCCAATGGGCTATGATTATTTTGCAGAAGTGGCATTTTTTATCATATTGCATTCTCAGCTGTCACTGCAGCAGCTGCCAAAAATTGGGTGTAGCTGGCAAAGCTTCTTACACAGACAGCCTAGAAAGAACATTTCAATGTATGGTACAGCATTTAAATGTTACCTCCTTTGTGTCAGATCTTATTTGTAAGATTGGAAATAAATCACTAGGTAGATAATAGGCTGGGTATGCCTGGCACTTTGCAGACTGTAAAGGCAAGCAAGTGCCCAAAAAGTTTGCAGTGTGGGTTTGTAGTTGTCCCTTTTAGCTGTTAGGTAGAGCACAGGGCTGAGACAAGGTCTGAAGCCTTATAACTTTCACTGGCTGACTTTGGACAAGTCCCTTGGCCTCACACCATCTTGCTTTTCTTATCTTGACAGTGAGAATAAGGACAATGTGCTCCCTGCAAAGCAATTCTGCTGGCATACTCCTAGTGCAGAAAAGCCCTGGGTGTGGTGTCAGAGGCACGGTGGACACCACACCAGTCTACCAGGAGTCCCTGAGAGTGATTCTGGCTTAGGGCTTGGAGCTAGCTATGGATTTCTGCTGTCTCCATCCTCAAGATGTCTAAGGTTCTCATATTTTTTATGGTCCTGTAAGATACAGAAATCACTTCAAAATGTTCTTGCCTCCTCAAAGACATGCTTGAACAAGGCACTGAAGTCCAGAAGTGGTATCTCATCCTTCGCTCTTAGCATCTTAGCTGTTAGCAGTGCAGCTCAGAAACTCTTTTGCTGCTTCCCCAAGCACATCTTCCCCTGTTTAGGGTCAGTATTAGCTCCTTAGACCTTCCTCCACAAAGTTCAAATTTGGTTTTGCTGCTCAAGTTTAGTTCTTCCTTTCCTTGTTGAGCAGTCATTGCCTGCTCCTCTCTCCATATCTATACTGGAAAAGAAATCCCTGAGGCAGCCCCCTCTCAGATGGTGGTTCACCCAACAGCTGTAAAGGGAGAAAAGCAATTAAGGATACATGAATGCTAGGTATTTTCAGAACTTTTCCTGACCTGAATATGGTTGCTTCTAATGTCCTTGCTAATAGCTTTCACAGTATCATCTGATTTTTTTCCCCCAGGGCCTCAGAGCCTACAGCAGCTGATAGAAACCATGTAAATGAGTCGCTTCAAATTAAATTCTCAGAAAGGATGTTCCTCAGACAAGAGAACTTCGGCCAAAACTCGGTCTACAGCTTAAGACTGAAAAAACCCGACGGATTCTCACTAAGGATTGTTAAAGCAAGAAGGGTATTTTGCTACAATGCATACAGCTGATGTGCTAAGAATAGGCAGGACCCAACGGGGCAAGGAGGAACATCACCACTGATAATGAGAATGGCTGAGGAAGGGAGGAAGAGCACCTAGATGCCAGAGATAGTTGCACAGACTGGTGGACCATGGCAGCCCTCGCCAGCTTTGCTGTGGTTCTGACCCCTTCCCACACTGCCCATGATGCCGGCGACGTGCCTAGTGCCAGCCCAGGCAGACCACAGCTCAGAAGCTGCTCTGGCCAAAAGTGAACTACCCTGGCTCTGCTGGTTTCAATAAACACGTGTCCTTGAACAGACTCTCTGGGAGACCTCCCAAATACTCAGAGGGCTCTGTTGCAAGGAGCACAGAGATGTATGCAGGGGGAAGAGGGAAGGCAGGCTTGCAGCTGCCTGCATTGGACCAGATGAAACAGCAGCTAGACCTTCTTCACAAATAGGTCCTGGGAAAGCCTCCTGCCCAATTCTTCCAGGAGAACACAACAGCAGCACTGCAGGCAAGTGAAAGGACTATTAGCATAACAATGCTGCCCCTCCAAACCCAGAAAAAGCTCTTAGCACTTGCCAATTACTCTCCTCAGGTGGCAAGAGTGTCTAGCGCCCATGGCATTCACAGAGGACTGTCTGTTCAGCCCTGTTTAGGTTTTGTTGCAGTAACAGGTTGTTGTTCGGGGTTTTTCCCACGAATATTGCTCACAGCACTTTCCACTGCCACCCTCCAAACACAGCTCATCCTATTCCAAAGTGTACCTGTTTGCTCTTTCTGCCTCTGATGCTACACTGCATAGAGTGACTGCAAGCCTTGGCAATTTACTCCCTTCCCTAGCCAGACCTCTACACCCCCACATCACACCCTCTTTCCTACTTCTGTACGTCCATCTCTGTAAGTACAAAGCTCAGTTTCAGTGAAAAATATTCTGGGTTCAATCAAAAATTCATTAGCAATGCGATATACTGTCATGTTAAATTGCTCTAAAGGAGCAGATGCCTCACTCGTATGTGGGTACTTGCCCTTAAAGCCAGTCCACATTGTCTAATGACCAGATCTCAGCATCCACCGCTGGGCCCCACCATTAGCTGTGCCCCTAGAAATAAATAAATCAAATAAGGGAAAATTAGTGTGCTATGACAGAACCTCCCTGCCCCAGCAACAGCTGGCTCTCCATTTGGGTATGGGCTTTAGCAGTGCTGAGTTTCATTTGTGGCGTACCAGCCATCAAGCACTGCAGCTTCTTTTCTGCTCGCACCCCGCACTGGCTGTTATGATGAGATAAATGGGAAACCACCACCTAACACCAGTGCTGCCGCATGGCCCCGGCACATGAGCAGCAGCATGTTTATGTGTGAAGGACAAGGTATAAAGCCATCAGCAAACTCACAAGCTTCATTTAGCAAACATAAAACCTGCCAGAGACCAAAGGTGCTGCCAGGAGCACATTACTGTCTGGCGAAAAGGCCTATGCCTATAAATACCAATTTTGTCACAGGTACCAACTGGCCAAAAGCCTTTAAGCTGTTGTTTTGACATCTCCTTTGATATCACTGGTTTTCAGCTGGTTTTGATTCACCTTCAAATGTTTCCCTGTAGTGGTGCGTATGCAACGGTTGTGAATGCAGGTCTATTGACAACACAGTTGTGTTCCCCAGTACTTCTTGCAAACAAGGTGCAGGCCAAACTCAGGGATCCACCTTCAGTGTAAGACTTCCACAAAGACTTAGAGCCTGCTAGTCAGTAAGACAAAATTTCACAAGTTTTGCTTTATGTCCTGAGGTATATATCTATGTGTGAGTGTGTGTGTGCAATGTCCTATTGCTTTCAGAGGATTCTGCATGACTTCAGCAGGGCTGATACTGGCTTGGTCTACATGGGCAGTGAAGCTGGAAACTGGCATTTCAGCTCCCTTATTTTATGCACTAAAAGTGTGGAGTGTCTCAAAGCCCATGGTGTTAACAGGACTTGGATAAATGTCCCTCAGCCCCTTCCTTCCTTTCTAATCAAACCACCACTGTTTGTAAGCAACTAAACGTGTAGATCAGACCTCACAAAAGCAAAAAGACTGCATACTATTACTGGTAATAATTCATACATGCACACAGCCAGTTTGTTTAATCACAGAGAATGTAGATCCTGCTGACCAGCTGCAACCTCCATTTAAAGTTCTATGTTAAATACAAGGGCTGCAAACCCCACAGAAATCCTTAAGCTAATTTTGCAGCTTCAGTAGACAGCAGTTACTGGTTTAGCTCAAGTCACATCCTGGTCTGCCCTACAGTTACTGTATTTAGACAGCTATGCTACCCAGGACACCACACCCATCTTTACAGCTGCTTTAAATGCTTAGGATGCCTATAACATTTCTTCAGAAAGTAGAAAAAAACCTAACCACCAACAACCCACAGTGCTGCAATTACCATTCTGTCATCTTCCATTATCCACTAAAGTCGTTAAGAGAAATAGAAAGGGGAAGGAAATGTGCAGGTCTGTAAACAGCACCTTCACAAAAGGGGCTGCAGCTTCGAGGTGCGGGTGAGCCAGACAGTGGGATGGGGCTAGCCACCGGTGGAGGTGCTGGTGGCACTTGGCTGCTGTTTTAGATGACATGCCATGCACCCATGGAGGTGCTGGCAGTGGAGGTGTCAGAGACCAGCTCTTCTGGAGCAGTTCTGCATTCAGGAGTGAAACAGGGTCCTTGCCTTGATCCATGAAACATTGCTATTGCAGGTGCTGTGGCTGGCTCAATGTGCTACTGAGGCATGTGGGAGAGAGCCACAGGGCTGATTTAATGCAGCCAGCTTCAGCAGTGCAAAGCTGGAATTACGTGCCTAGCTTCAATATTTAACAGGGTCTTATTTAGCCCATAGGCTCTTTGTGTAGTCCTTGCAGAGAGATGGATACCTTCAAAAAGTGAGTTAAAACACCAATATGTGCTAAGTGAGGAGCTGTCCAGACCTACAGGTTGCAAAACTACAAACCAGGGGGTCAGAGGGTGGACGCCTTAACAGTAAACTACCTAGAGTGATCCTTGTCCATCCCAGACTGCCTTCCCTGTTACTTTTGCTGTGGGTATAATGTGGAGTCATATTTTAGTACCACTTAGCACCTGAAGGATGATCTTGTCTGTCTGGAGTGGAACTTGCGATTGAAAATAATTGCATGTAACAGGTTCTGCATACGGTGGATGTGGCAGGGAAGGAGCAGTAATTACATTAGTGGCTTGGCACAGATATAGGTTTCATCTTTGAAGTGATAAAGAAATGATTTGTGGCATGCAGTGATCAGCTTACTCCAAGAGGTAAAATATTAACCACTATTAATATCTCCAAGAATAGCTCAGATGCAGGCAGGTCTCAAACAATAAATACAGAAGGATTAATAAACCAAGAGGCATTAACCAGATTTTGCCGTGGGCAAAAAGACTGCACTCAGAGAGACCAAGACCTATCAGCAAAAGTCAACGCACAAAAAAGGAAGCTGCTGTGGCTTCAATGGGATCCTCTACCCAAAGATCTGACATGCCTTAAATAACCCATGTAGACATCACACCATACATTCCTTGTTTGTAACTGTCCTGACAGTTTATAGCTAGCAAGTCCTGTTTTACAGACTCAGCTCTTCCTCTCACTTGTTGAGGTCACAGCATGCCACTGATTGCTATATGGATCTTTCTTGTTTTGTCATCAGCCCATTTGACCATTCCATCCTCAAAAGCCTGTTAAATAAAGCCAGACTTTCACCAGTGTCCTTCCTTCTCTCTTGCACAGGGTAAACCTAAGCACATGGTTCAAGTAAATCTGATGGAGAAAAGCACCAGTCTGATCAATGAAGAGAGGTAGTGATGGCAGTAAATAAGGCACTTAGCTTTGGATTCAGTCTCAGAGTCTTGCTGCTGGAAAATGCATTTTCAAGTGGGAGCTAAACTCCTGGTGTCTTTCCTTGATTACAGGCTTATTAAGAGGTTTCTACATGGGCACTGGAAATTGTATTCCTTTTTTCCATATCCTCAGCTCCAGTCACAGCTATGCCCTATAGATGCAGTGAAAGGGACTGCCCGGGCACCATAAAGGGCCTCCTTAGCCAGCAGGTAGCGGGGGTCTGCACTGCTGTAGCAGAGGGGCCTGGGAAGCCTTTCCAGGAGCCCAGTGTCATTGCAAAAACCCAATCTCTATTTCCACCTAGAAAGATAAAAGGAATGGGTCAGGCCTGATGTACGTACTGCAGAGAGAAAATAAATCCAGAACCAAAAGCTGCCTTTTTTACAGTCACTTTTTAGTGAGAAAGGTCTTCTTCAAATTATCTCCCTCCCTTCTTTCCCCTCATCTTCTACTTTTTCCCCTTTCGTTTTCAGACCTCACTAAAAAGAAACCTTGCCTTTTTTTTTTTTTTTTTTTTTGCTAGGCATTTCTAATGAATACTGCTCATCTGACAGATATTCAGGCCATCTGGAGAAGCTGACAGACAATAATTTGGAAGTCATCCCTTTCAAGACCATTTTAATGACGATTTTTCCTTTCACGTTTTTTCTCTATTAGCCTGTCTGAATCTTCAAGGATGATAGAAAGTTTTCACTTTCCCATCTGTCACTTGAAGGTACAGTAATCTCTACAAGCAAAACAAAACTGATTTTTAGATGCAGCATGGATTTTGACTCTCCAGTTCCTGTGACTTAAAACACTCGCATTGCTGTAATGGTTTTAAAGCATTTACCTGCTATAAAAGTGAGCCTGTGAAAGTAAAAGTGAGCTGGCACATGAAGTTGTCTGCTGCTTTCAGATGTACCTTAGCCATCAGACAATGGGGTCAAAGAAGAATTGGTTAAAAACCATGATGTGAAATGCTTCATCAGACACAGCTTCTGAAGCCCCTGGTCAAGAAGCTCTCCAGAAGCTGCAATCAAGTAGCAACGGCAGAGTGACAGAAGTGGGACAGAGCAGGTTCAGACAAACCCCAGAGCCTGGGCAAAACCAGGCTTAAGCGTGAGACCAAATTTTGGGCAACAGTTCTCTCTTGTAGTCACTGAGCATGAGGCATTTGACTGTTACTTACTGAACCTGAACTGAAAGTGCATAGTTTGAGAGAGGGTACCATTGCCTACAATGAATGAATGCAGTAAGGGACTCCCTTGTCCCAGTGTCCAAGCAGAGGTCCCCAGGGACACACAGGTAGAAATTACACTTATGCTGTGCCAAATTTCCTCCCACTCCTCCTCACAAGGGTCACAGCATGGGAGACAGCAAGTCAGTTCAGAGCTTCACTCAAGGTCAGGGTGTTTCTGCCACAGATTTTGCTGTAGCGGGACATTAGAGGGACTCTAGGCACAAAGCAAAATGAAACATAACAACAACAAACAGAGAGAAGAAAAGGCTACAACCTTCAGCTTTGCAGATCCTGCCTCCGATAACACCGTTTCATCTTGAGCAGGATAGAAATAGTACTCACAGGTTCTCAGCCAAAGGCAAAACCCCACCACCCTTTCCCTTCTGGTTCTGATCTCCAGGTTTTAATTTAATGCATTTGGCTTTGCTTAGCTCCCTTCCTTCTGACTGTCAAGCCCCACCCCTCGAATGAGACTTTTTCTGTTATTTCGGGTTGCTCCACACCATGAGCACTCACTCCCTGGCAGCTGCTGGCTCTGAACCTCAGCAAACAGCCACAGTCAAGAGCTGCCACCTGCCTGCTGCCGCTTCCCAGAGCTCTCGGAAAGCAGGGCCAGAGGCAAAGGAAGCCTAAAAAAGGCACGACGAACGCCTGCCAACATCCAGCACAGCAAAGTGCTGTGTTATGGGAGAGTCACAGCCCTCGTTTTCTCCCTGACTGTGGGCATGGGGCAGTGGAGGGTGCAGATAGGACTTTTCTGACAGATGAAGCATCACTTCACTTTGATTTTCATTTGATCAAAGGTGGTGTGCTCATTACTACAGACATGCTCCACGCTCAGAGGGGGAAATCTCCCCACCCAGAGATGCTACATTGCTACCCAAAAGCTAATGGCTTTGTCTGCTCTATTTGGCCCCGGGCGTTTTTAAAGCGATGCTGAAGGCTTCATAAAATGGAGCTGGGGGCTGGGAGAAACCCCAAAGAAACAGTGAAGTAAGAAGAGTGGAAAAATTAAACACAGAGCTGCTACTAAATGGTAGTGAATTAACAAGAGCTATTTGGTAAAAGGACAAGTGACAGGGCTGTGGCAGCTGCTGCCATGGAAAGGAAAGATCCAGCACCAATTTCAAAGCCCTGCAGAATAGGTGCTGGTGCAGGGGGTTCCAGGATGCTGCAGCTCCCAACAGTTCTAACCCCCCAAAAAATCAGCCCTGGAAGTACTTCTACTAACTAGATTTTATAAAGCAGCAGTAAATAGGCTCCACTCTGCACAGGTTGGTACTAGATACTAAGAAATCCAAAAGTTTAATCCTAATTTACGTTTGTAGTGGTAGAGTGTGTAGCTGCATATTTAATTGAAAACTCCATTATTACCATTTTTATACATCACCATTCACATGCAGGGAGCTTTAGAGAGATCCAAGGAAACAGGTACCTGCCTGTGCAATTTTTATCTTATTGGTTATGGTTAATTGAGGCTAAGGCTGGTCACAGAGTCAAGGTGGAAGGTACCTCCAGGACATACCAATTGATTAAAGACTGAATATTCACTGAAGCAGAGACTCCGGGCTGATTCCCTTACCACCAGATCACACAGTCCCTCTTACATTTTCATTCTCTCAGCCAATGATACACGTATTTGGTACCAAGTAGAACATCCTTCAGACAGAAGCTCCACAGTTCCCATAGGATGAGAGATTAAGGTTCAAATCAGGAAAAAAAAGGGGGGTGGGTGTGGGGGGATAGACAGCTTTCACCACAGCTATTTCTCCCAACCATGAGTGTTGGGTGCAGATGATTCAATATGAGAGATTCCAGCATCACGAGGTTTTCTCCTTTGGGCTTCCTGCAATATGTACTGGTGATGTGCCCCTGGATGAGGTAAGTGGCGGAGGATCAAGGCTGTGAATCCTCCAGTATTTAGACAGAAGGCACAACACTAAGTAGTCTGGATAAGCCCAGACTTGCTTGCTTTTGTTTGTCTAAGGGGATACTTGGGAGGCACAAAAGTAATTATTGTAGATGTGATTCAGCGTTGGTCCTGCTTTAAGCAGAAGGTTGAACTATATGACCTCTTGACACCCCTTCCAACATGAAACACTCTAGGAATCTGTTTTTCCATCGTTCAGGCACCTCAGCTTAAGGCAGCTGGGGCTCAAGTCATGTGTGTGTACATAGGACTACTTGCATTTCAGCCATGTAGCCCGCCTGGAGACCAGCTCCTGCTCCAGAACAGCATGGGTCTTCCTTTCTAGGTGCCTCAGATGGCACAGAGCATATGAAAACTATGGAGACACCTCTGCAGTGGCAAATGAATTGAGATCCTCGTCAATCATTGGAGTCAAGAAGGTATTTTTCTCATCCTAAAGAATACACAAACATTGGTCTATGACTGGGACACATCTCAGTTCACCTAACTTGTAAGACAGCAAAGACATTTGTGTGGGACTGACAGACATGACATAGGGCCAAACAGGGAAAGCCAGATGCTCCTGGATCAGCAGCTGGAGGTGGGATAGCCAAGGGCATCTCGAATGGCACTAGACACTTGTAGGTCAATGACTGAATTGTGCTCCACTGTCAGTACCGGCTTAGAGTGGGATTTAGCCACCCAAATATTAGTCATATTAGGCATATTAGTCACCTTCTGTCAGTTTAAGTGCTGTTCAGTACCTTGCTTGGCCTCCATCTCCCTCTGCAGAGCAGTGCAAGATTCCTCTAAGCCCCCTGTCACACCTACCAGCCTACGCAGAGGTCTTGCAGACCCCAGAGTATCTCTTACAGTGCAAAGCTTCTAGATTTAGCCTAACGAATTTCACCCTAGATATCTCTTGATCTTAATAGGAACTTAGAAACCTAGCTCAAGGGAAAATACCTGTATTGTAAACACCTTTAAAAAAGTGTATGAACCCATAATTGAATCCGACCCAAAGTTAACAACACTTTATTTTATCCTTTATTTTCTATACTTCTGCCCTCATTCTGTCCTTAAGATGCAAATGTCTCGATTCCTGTCATGAATTTTGCCTTCCTTTATGGAAATAACCTCAATGTTAGGGAAGCAGAGAAGATTAAAGGAAAAATTGTCTTGCTTCTGAGTTCTGAGTGTAAACCTGTATGTTCCGCCTTGAAAGGAAGTTATTTCTATGGAAACACGTTGCTGCTTCAGAATGGTCTTGGTCTGCCTCAATTGCTGCCACAGAGCCAGACCACTCAGGTCCAGCTCTGGTGAGTCTCTGTGTCATTCCTATCAGTGTGTCACACAACGAAATGATTGACACCACTTGTTCTGAAAAGGATGTGATATGGTCCAGTTAAAGGCAGAGTGAATCTGCAGAGTGGAACTGAAATGCTTGAAGAACTCCAGAAAACACCCTGGAGTTTGACTGTCAGCTCATTTTTGTTTGGCAAGCCATGATCACTGCTTGTATGTTATAAGCTTTATAGGGGGAAAAAAACCAAAACCTACCAACAACCTGAGTGTTACCACATGCCATCAGACTTCTTTATGTGACAACCCATCTGTGTGCTCACCCCATCGTTTTGTGGCTCAGAATCAAACGCTTGACAGTTCAAAGAGTCTAGAGCAGCATATGGCATATGACATAGTGTATTTAAATAGAAATCACTCTATTAGAAACACAAGGGTGCCTACTGTAATTAATAAGAGGTAGTTTAATAACTAGCTTCCCAAAATACGTAATACTCCATGTAGTCATAGTAGATAAGGCATACTCCTTTGCATTAATATGCATTTCAATAGCAACTGGAGACCGGACTACACTAGCCAGAGCCTTTGTAGAAGCCGCATGCTTGAAGGATTTCCCATTATGTGAACTGATCTCATGAAGGACCGTGAGGAGGGAATGAAGGAAATATACCCTGTGTCGGTGAAGATGCCTAAGCAGAAAAATGGGTAAATGGTCAGGCATTGCCATATCTTTTCAGTACCAACTGGGCAGACTAAGGTCATTATAAGCATTAAGGAAAAGTGTGCAGCCACCCAACTCCTGAGCACGACTCCACTGATTTTGCCTTTAGGGTGTCCCAGCCTTTGCAAACATTCAGACACAGATTAAACACCAAAGAATTGCTTTTCCATGTCTATTGGTTCCCTGATCTGTGAAAAAGAATAGTTTGTAGATGCTGGATAAAGCAACAAATATGTCCAACCAATTCCTTCACCTTGGTAGCATATCCCCAAAGTAACAAGGGGAAGCGGAACTGATGCAAAGCATACATCCACTGGGGCAATACTGCATACCATGCTTTTGCCCTTTTTTTTTTTTTTTTTTTTTTTTTTATGTTTAGCTTATTTCAGTTGAGCTGTCCAAGGATTAATGGAAAACCAACCACTGCACATCTCAGTAAACTACAGCCATACTCAAGACTTCAAAGTAGCATTTTCAGCACACGGTCTGCAGACCCTCTGGCAAAACAGGCAGCACACTGAAGCGAGTTCATACATGCTGTTAGGCAATCCATACCTGGAAAAAAGATTGAACAGGTCCACGTTTCTACTGAAGAGTTTGTAAGACCCCTCAAAGCAAATGAGTTTGGAGACCACTTTTCTAGATAGGAAATATAGTAAGATAAACTGCTACAATGCTGTAAAAGACAGTGACAGACAGTAAACACAGCTGAGAATTACTTTCCCCTTTATATTATCTTCACTGGTGCCTCACAGGTTTAACCCTTCCTCTTGCTCTGCAGAAATGCACACACCAGCTTAGCTGATACACAGGCCTGCAGCCATCAAACAAATTTCTCCCCGTACAGTGCAGGGTGCTCAGATGGATAAGTCATAGACAGCAAAGTGTGAAATACATGGAAACTGGTGAGGGAGAGGTCAGTTTAATTTATTGTTTGCTGCTGTAGCTGCAGCACTTTTTAGCAGCTTTTAAAATACCCTTTGCATCCACAAGGCTTCTTGCAGAGCATACAGCTAAGCACATGAATCAATCTATGTATGAACAAGGGTATACACAGTGCAGTTTTCCTTTGTGCTGAACTGCGGTGCAAAATCAAAAGAAATGAAGTCAAATCCAAGCAATAATGGACTCCATGTGAAATCAATTGTGCATACAGCTTCCTCAATTAAACTAAAACCAAATATTGCCCCATTCCCAGCTACTTTGTTTTCAATAAGAGAGATTATAAGGTTCAGCACAGCTCCAGTGAGAACTTCATGAGATTCAAAATACTGTTTCCATACTGTCAGACTGTGTTTTATTTTACATGATGTTTACATGCTCTAAAGTTTGCTTCATGTAAGATACCCAAAATAAGGATATTTTTAATATTTTAAAAACAAATGAAAAATATGGAATTTTCTGTGCTTTCTATCCGAAGGCATTCAAACTCAATAACTGATCCAATATGCAGAAGAAAAAAACACTATCAAGTCAATTTCCCTCAAATAGGTCCCATTTTTCAGGTTGCCACAAAATGTGTTAAATCATAATTTTGGATAGGAGCTGCAGTTTGATACAAATATATTGCACATCTGCAGCTCAGAAAAAATTGGCACTGCTGCTTTATCCTCTCCAGAGAGAATCCATATGGACAACCTTACCAACATCTCAAACACGCTTCTCTTTCTGGTAACAAAGACCAGAGCGTGAGAGAGAACTGAGTAGAAGGGTATGCTTCTCCCACAATGAACTCATGAGTCCACCTTTAAACTCATTTTGAAATCCTCTTCTCATCACCCACCTATCCCAAGGCAATAGAGTAATGCCTCAGCACTGTCCAGCTCTTTATGTTGAGAGTCTTTTGCTTCCCATCTTCCTCTTGTATCATTTAGTAAATTCTTTTATGCAGACAGCATACTTAAAACAAGAAAATCTTAGAAACTTGGGTTGGAAAGAACATCAAGAAGTCACCTAATCCATCCTTCAGCTGTGCATCCTTCATCCTTCATCCTTAAAGTCAGGATGAACTGTCTTGGAACTTGCACATTCCAAAAGAAATATTTGTTTACTCTGTTCTTAAAAAGCCTCTTACAATGGAGATCCCAGCACCTTCTAAGACAGTCTATTCATGTGGCTCTGTGTCTGCAAGAGAAGCTTTTCATGTTGTTTAACCTACATCTTCCTTGTGGTAATTCAAGTTCAATCCTTAAACCATGGACTTTGCTAAGCCCCTACCAGGGCTCTGAGAGAGAAGTTTATTTTCTTCTCCCTTTGCAGCACCCTCCTCCCCAGCAGATTAAGCAGTCAGTCCCAATTTATCCAGTTTTTCCTGCTAAAACTGGCCATTCCATACGGCCTTCTCTACCCAGAGGATTTCCCTTCAAACCTCAAAAAGCAATGCCAGAATACTATCAGTGCCTCTGAATAAAGAATCAAACTTGTTGCTTTCAACCGAGGAAAACCAAAAGGAGACTTAAATCAAGACCTTGAAGGTGTGGCAATGCTAACAAAAAAAAAAAAAAAAAAAAAAAAAAGAAGTTAAAATGAATTGTATGATTCTTGGAGCTCATTGCTGTTCTCTCCTCCAAAAAACTTTTCAGAAGTGATGCTTTATGAGCAGCAGAAGACTCTTCAAGTACATCTTTGCTATAAAGACTGTCCTTGATAAAAGCGTATCAGCGCCTTTGATGCCACCCCCAGCACTTAATACTTCTGCTCCAGTTTACAAGCTCATTGCCTTGATGGATTAATACTCAGTGACTAGATCAGGGGTCCTCAAACTACGGCTCGCGGGCTGGATACGGCCCCCCAGGGTCCTCAGTCCGGCCCCCGGTAATTACAGACCCCCCTGCCCCCCCCCCCCCCCCCCCCCCCGCCGGGGGTTGGGGGGGGAAACCAAGCAGCCGCAGATGACTGCCTGCCACTGCATCCGCGCGCCGGCCCCCTGGTTAAAAAGTTTGAGGACCCCTGGAATGCATTCTCATTCAGACCTAGGAGTAGTAAGAGCTTAGGTGCAATAGTAGCATGGGCTGGGTCTCCTACAAGGACTGCGAGAGGATGTAAGAAAAAAATGGAAATAAACAGGGGTAAATGAACAAGCCATGAGATGAATGTTAGATGGCTGCAGAAACAACTAACAACAGCATTTACACAATTTATAAACTCTTCAGAGAGGAAAAGTCCCTTACTTTCAGCTAACTAACCATACACTAACCATAATTTGCATTCTTCACTAAGAACCAGCTGACTCCTGTGACGCATCCAGCTCCTCAGTGGTCACTTTTCCCACAGATGCTTGCTTGAATCCCCTCAACTTACACTTCAGATATGAAATGAGTGACCTGTGTTTGTTGTGATGCAAATAAAACCACCTGCAAGTGTTCCTGGGCCAAAGCTGTTTGACGGTGTTACGCGTTCAGCGAACAGCTGAAGGCTGGAGCTGGGGTGAGGTCCCTGGTGTGCCAGCTGGCTCCAGCTACTTACAGAGGCCGCAGTCCCTCCGCTGCTCTTTGTTGGCTCCCCATTTCTACAGTTTTCACACAACTCTGTTCATACAAAATGCTGTTTTACTGATATATTCCAAAACACGAGGTCACTTTATGGCTTGGACAGGGGCTGGTGGGACTATGGCACAGTAAGGGCTATGGGATAGATTTCTAGACTTGCAAAAGTGCTACATTTAACATAGAAAAGCACATGCGACCTTGCAGGCCCAGTCTTGTAACCTTACCCATTCAAGTAGATCTAATGGGGGACAACTGGCCTGTGAGAAATCAATCAGTTTTGCCACTGACTTCAATGAAGCCAGCGCTTTAGCCACAGTCTTTAGCTCGGTATTTTCTACAGGTAATTTCCACTGCTGGAAATTGTTCAAAACCAAGTATACTGTACCATGAAAGAAACTCTGTCCTTCCTTAGCTTTCTATTTAAAACTAGAATAATACCCAGTAACTACTTTAAAGGAAGGGATATTCCCTCCCTCCTGGATCTGACAAGACTTTTCCTTGTCTGACCTACGTACTCCAGGGGCACCTCCACTGCAGCGCAAATCACACCCAGAAACCTCAGAAGAGCCCTATAACTAAGTCAGAAACCTGGAGATGCTTTGCGTCCTGGCTTTTCTGAAATGTAAATGTTCATTTTAAAATTATACTATCACAGCTCCAGGACCAGCTGTTCATCCTTTTTTCCTTTGTAATTTACTGCCACTGAATCCTTGTTCTGAATTATCAGAACAATAATTAGATTCGGGAAAGGGTGGGGGCAGGCATTCATATCCCCCTGAGAAGAAGAGATAAAAGCCTCATTTCTGAAAGCTGATGTGCCAATGGTGGATAGTGGGGAATTGGGATTCTTTCTTAACTGCATGGGAGAGTTCAGTAAAGTTTATTAATAAAACAATTTAGATAAACTCCATTTATGCATTATTTGTACAAGTATCTTGGCAACTGCTTATTTAGCATCTTGAACATATCAGGAATTTTAAGCAGGAGGACTGAAATCTTGCCTCAAACTGTAAAAGCTTTGACAGAAGTGGGTCTGGGAAGTAATGAGGGTTTTTTCTTTTTTTGCTTGTCCTTATTTTTCTTCCTCCAACTAAAAACAATTTTCTAATATCCTTGCCATAACTACTATAATGAAGCATAATTTATTTGATCCTTACACAGCCCCCTTAGGATTACTTCTTGCAGATAGCCAATTATAAACTCTTACATACTTTATAGCCCTCATTATGTGTGACAGAGGCACACTAATAAATAATGCAAAACCCCTTTTATACCCAGTCTACCTTGTGAGAATACAGGGGTCTGGTATGGAGGGGGAAAGCACATTGGAATGCATTCTTATTTCCAAATGGACTGAAAAACTTTCTAGCTTCAGCTTGCTTCCTTGGGACACTTTCTTTTTTCCCCAGACTGGACTCCCATGGCTTGATTCATTACTAGATAAAAATCAAGTTCAAATAGGAGTGGACCATGACACACAAACTGTCACCACCCTGTCACTTCCTCATGACATCCTGTCAGCGGCAGACAAGAAAGGAGGTCTGGAAGCAGAACGGCCAGGTTGAATACAAATGAATTGATATTCAGTTGTAGGCTTTTCACGGTAATGAAGCAGAAAGGGCCAAGGCCCAAAGAGCACATTTCACCCTGCCCGTCCTGCCTTCCTGGTGCAACTTGCAGACACAGTTTGTGCTAAGGTCAAGGCTCTGGAGGAAAGCAAAGCAGCTCTGACTGTCCCTCAGCTGGTAGGATTCAAAGAGCAGAGCGAGCAACTCAGGAAAGACATGGGGTTGAATATACACATATAAGGTCCTGGTGGTCTGCTTTATTTTTGCCTTTAATTGACATGCTGCTGCTTTTTGAAGCAAAAAAACTGCAAGTATCATGACAGAGGAATGTTACCAAGATCACTACAGAGACCTGGGGAGTCATGAAGGCTGCAGCCAACTCCTGTCTCCACCAGGAAAATCTGTGCAACCATGAAGTTACTTATACTGTCCCCTGAAGCCTTCTTTTCCCCACATGAAGAAGGAGGGATAATAGTTCCAAAAAGCACAGCCATTTCTTGCCTCTGTGTGGTGCTTGGAGACCTTGAGGGCAGAAGGTAAGAGGGGGGAAGGTGTTCACACAAGGTTTGAACTATTGCAACCTGGAACAAAAGTAAAACAAACTGGGTGAATCGTGCAGTTTTATCAGCAGACTTAAGCCGGACTCATTCAGCTCTTTTCTCCTAGCCTTTATTTAAACAGGGAAGGGAAACAATTTAAAAAATCCAACCAACAAGCAAATAAACAAGCCCAACTCTTCCAAGGGCAGAGCCCACCACAGCCCTTGCTCCAGGAGGAGCTGGCACAGCTACTTACACAGCCTGTGATATGATCTGCAGAAGCCTGAATGTACAACTCTTGGCACCAAAACTAAGCATTATTCACTAAAAGACACATCTCTCCAACTCGTTCCTAGTTGGCTACAGCTAATTACACAGTCTGAGATTCTAGCAGGCATCCGGGTCTACAGCATCTTCCAATATCCCCATGTGGCTTAACACAGATATGGAACAACTGCATAGAAGAAGGTAGAAGAAAGAGTGTCTGTATAACACAAATACCTTAGATATGGTTAAGTCAAAGTCCTGCCACTGAGTCCTGCTAGATTATGCAATTAAATCATCATCCCTTCATAGCTGGCTGAGGGGTTGGCAATGAATAAAAGGAACAGAGACATTGGCCTTTGTGTGCAGCTACAAAGAAATTATCTGCCATTTTAGCTACAGGGTTTGACTAATGTACACTGAAGCACTCACGTTCAATTAGCCATTTAACCCAGCAGATCAAGCTGTGATCTGAAGAGGCTGAGATACAGGTAAGTGTTCCTCTTGCAGAAGCCATGGGGACTAGCCAGAGGATACAATAAACAGGTATAACCCAGCAGGCTGAACAGTCCTACATTTCCAGGAATGAACAAAATCCATAGTGTCTTTTCCATTTTGTACATTACTCCACTTACGATAATCTCAGCAGCTACCCATCTCAATTGGGAACAACGTGTCCCTGCGAAACAATGCAGAAGTGTCAGTCAAAGATATGATATTCTACCTCATGGTTTATGAATACATCTTTTATTTGCTTTTAAATAAGTGAAATAAGCGTAAATTAAATGAGATGGTTTGGGCAGTTTGCAGGAAGCAACAACAACAAAACTTGGTAGTGTAAACATCTGATATTTTTGTTAAAATGCCCCTGTAAATCAGTTTTTACATAAAAACTAATCACGACAAGATTTTGGTGGCTACAGTATGGGAAATCTGCCCCTGGAAACCACGATATCAGTAACTTCAATAAGGTCAGCAACAGGAACCAGAATAAGGCTATCTTCTCGTCTGGCTGTCACCGAGTGATGGTTTGAACAGCTTCCTTCTCCCTGCCTGCACCCTTCTACTCAAGCTCTCCCACCATCACTTCTTCCTCAACTGCCCCAGCAGGATATTGCCACAAGCATTCATGTGGCTTCCTGGGAACTGATACAGTAGAAATTAAGTATTTTTTTCTTCCTGAGGACAAGGGGCAACACAGAGTCATGAATGAGAGGTTGGCAAGTGATAGTTACACCAGCTTAAGCTATAAAAAAAAAGAAATAAAAAAATTGTGGCACTGTACCCTGCAGCAAATCACTGTGTTCCAGGTCTTTGAGTCTAACAGATCGAGCAGAGCTGCACAAATTGGAGATGGAAAAGGACAATTTGCATCTAGCCCCCCTCCATGAGGGGCATTTCACTCCCTGAGGTAGTCTGTTGTGCTTTGCTCCCTGAAGCACATTGCTTTAAACTGTACTGAACACTATGGTGTGTCCAGTCCAATTTCAAAGGTCTCCAAGCAACATAGGTTTAGGGCTTTCCTGGGGCAGCTGTTCCACAGCCAAATGGATCGCTCTGGTCTGACTTCAGGGAAGCAGTTAAATGGAGGCTTATATCTGTGTCTCACCAGGAAAAAACATCTGTACTTAAGAGCTCTCCTAGAACAAAATTTTGCATATACATACACGAAGACATCACCTTCCAATGCCACATGACAGTCTTCCACCCGATCACATTAACCTTTCATTCCCATTGAGGTGACAAAGTCTCAGCTTGCCTCCATCCAAACACCAACACCAACTGTGAGGACTAGCAGCACCAAACACCACCGATGGCATCCCCAGGCACGGCAGCCTCCTCTGGAGCACAACTTGTCACTGCCTTTGGGAAACGTTCTGTGCCACTTGCCATGGCCACGTAGAGAGCTGAGCAATGGGACCTCTCTTTCCCTCGGATTGACTTCCAGGTGCTCCAGCTCACCACAGGCAGCGTGTGATCAGCTGCACTAGCAGGCAAAGGCGGCAATACGAGGGGCATCCCACAGGACCACTCCCCCTCAAGGCAGCCTGCTCTTAGGCTGGTTAATGGGCCACAAAATACATCACAGCTGAGCAGACCTAATGCTGTGCCATCTCTGAAACGGCCAGTCAGATGCTCTACACATTCCCAACTACGTCTTCTTACCCCCCCCTTGCCCCTTCCCTTGTGCAATTTCAGGCTGATGTGAACCAGTTCATGGAGCTACACTGCCAAAAAAAAATTTTTTTTATAGGGTTATTATTCTGCTGGCGTTAATTCTCTGAAATGCATACTGATGCGTAACATAAGTGCCATGTCAAGGGCAGAGGGCCACCTCCTCCCAAGGAGCCAGTAAATCATCTTGGGCAATTTATCACGCTGTAGTCCAGGTCAGTTTGCTTTGAGCTCTCCATGCAACAACCCAAACAGGTCAGGAGTGTAGTCTAGATACATCAAGGGAACAAGGGGCATCCAAACAGTGGTCTGGCACCTGACCAAGTCCCAGAGAGGTGGGCACAGTTGAGGGGACCTGCAGTGCTGCCCATGGCTGAGAACAGGTGTGGAGCACTGCAGTAAGTGGGGCTGAGGAAAAAGCCTTGGAGACAGCTGCACAGAAATGAGACAAAGAGGGAACTCAGCACTGCAAATGTGACATTGAGGGATATTCAGAGACATACGAAATAGGAGCAGGATGAAAACTGAAAGCTGAAGGAGCACAAACTTTCAAGGAGATGGGAATAGCTTCTATATTAAAGGCAGTTAAAAGGCCAAGAAGGAAAAGATTGCGATAGGAGCCATAAACTTAGATTACTTGCATCAATAAGGGAGAATAAACTGTTGTGTAATACGAAGGGGCCCTGCAGTCAAAAGGCAATTGGTGTTGGAAAGAGGTTTCTTAAGAGATAATCCCTTCTCAGTTCCCTGATATACAGCCTTGCTACTGTACTTCTCGCATTCGTTCGTTACAATGATCTGCCTAAATACCTAATAAGCATCGTTCCGTCTGTCATTGGAAAAGGAGTTCATGACTGCAATAAAAAGCTTGGATGCAATTCAGCAATCCAAAATGCCACAGCTCTAATTTATTCATTCATTTAGTTTTCAGTGGTGCAATGACACTGGCCACAACAGTATTACATGAGGCTGGTTTAAGTATCCCAGAGAGCTCAGGGAGCGGAAAATTCAATTCCCATTGCCATGGTGAGCGATGTATACCACTGAAGAAAGCTTAGCTCCCGGGGTGAGAAGGGTGGTCTCCCTGCAATATTCCTTTTGAGCACAGGCACTGTACTCACAAAGAGTATTATCAAAACTCAGAACTCATTACACCATCCGGGGGTGAAGATCCCTCCACACCTCATCTGGGTGGAAGCTCCTCCCAGCAAGTGGCAGTACTGAAAATATGCTGCTGGCAATCATCAAGCAGATTTACTGTATCACGCATTTAAAAAGTCCTCTGCAAAGCTGTGAAAGGGCAACATTTTCTAATTCCTTATGAATTGTCACAAGACAAGCCTTCTGAGGACTCCCTGTCACTACCGGGCCACTCACCTGCCACTAATTCAGCTGGTTTGGGATATTTCCCAAAGGAAGAATGGTGCAGGAACATAAACAACTTACTTTATTGACTCTTCACAACATAAAAAGGAGTTGGGTGGACAGTTTGTGACATAAAGCCCCTGCGGTGGGTATAGCTCCTCTCTCCTCTGTGCAGCAATGGTAAAAGGTGTTTTTCACACCCACCTTCCAGTGCTCGCCATGACGTGGTGCCTCAAAGCAGGGGTGCATGGAGCACCACACAACGCCGGTACTCACTGCATGCGCAGAGCCTGTGGTGCGATGAATTATGAGGCACCTGCCTTGCACCCAGCTTTATATAGCTCGACAGGCCTATGACCACAAGTCAAGACCATGTTATTCATGTAATTGTAAAAATAACAGAGGCTTGCAAATGTTTACATGTTCAGTTATATATATGAGCCTTCCCCAGTGAGTACCTCTGTCTCTTTTTGCTTTTCTCTGTCAGTCAAAATGCCTCTTGAATGCAGAAGGTGAATGCTTCAAATGAATGATGAAGATGAATGTCAGTAAAATTCTCTCCTGCCAGCAGGGTCCATGAAAAGTGAGGACAGAGAAATTGGGATTTGTGTTTTCTTCTGAAGGGTTCTCTGAGCTGGAATTGCCTTGGTTTGCAGCTTGCCATTTTTAAGAAGTGGTTTTGCTTTGATGAATACTACGCAATGATTTTTTTTTTCCTCCAGCATTTGAAATCAGGGACAACCCTTGGTCTGTTATCACTACCTAAAGCAGATCCCCCAGCCAGACCTCTTTCCTCAGACAGATTTTACAGGCAGAGCCATAATACTGATGCTTTTTGATGCGAGTGGAAAGAGAGAAAGGTGGCATGATATTTTTCTAAAATACCAGTTTGACTCAGAAGGTAGAAGTGAGCTGCCTGCAGGAACAATCTGCCTCATACCAACAGGAGAGACAACGAGAAAAGATCAAGGTAAGTCAAAGTGGTTTGCATTTGTGGCAGGTGAAGTGTGGCTGAAGGTGGCCATGGGGCTGCAGCAGCTCAGTTGATATGGGGCAGCTAAAGCCCTATGTATTTAATGGTCAATGTGATTCTTGCGTTTCATGGGTACTTCCAGCGAGTCCATTCTGCAGCCTCTAGGGTCACTACAAAGGGGCTGACTACATGCAGATACTGTGGAAGACAAGAGCAATTTCTATGTACCCCTTGTACCTACTCAGTTTTCACTCATCCTCCCCAGCTATTAAAGGGGAGATGGGAAACTGGATGATCTATATAACATCATTTTTCAGATGAAATTTCAGTCCTTGCATGGGGTGGAGGGGTGTTATCGGGCACTGGTGGCTGCTGCTCATCAGCAAGAAATGCAATGTTTGAGACATCTGCTTAGCAGAGAGTCACGAAAAACTCCCATTTTGCCCGCAGTAGAAGTAAAAGAAAAACATCACAAGTTTTCTTGCCTTAAGCTGTCATTTTTATTTTAATAAGACTAGTTTTTCCTGATTTTCAGTGAAAGAAGATCTTAGCTGACACATTTCAAGTTAGCCAATGCAACTGATTTAATACAGATGGAAGAAGCTATAGATGAAGAGTAGAAAAAATAAGACATTAATATACAGCAAATCCTATTTCAGCTCCTAGGAAGAATATTGCTTTTTCCAGGGAGGAAATGAAATGCTTATGTCTGAAAAAAAAAATATCCAAAGACTTTATTTGTGGGTCTCCTTCCTCACCTCACCAGTGAAAAAAGAGTTAAAGCTGCTGCTTGGCATCAACTTTATAGTCAAGGAGATTATCATGATCCTCTTATGGATGTGGAGCACAGCAGCACCTTTCGTAAAAGGCAGCAGTCTGCAGGCAGTGCCAGGGATGGGACAGGCTTGGTGGGCAGCCCTGCTCTCTGCCTTGTAAAACTGTGGGTAACCGTTTGGCAGACAGAGCTCATTTAGGTCAAATCACTGCATCAAAGCCAGGCAAGAAAAAACAGTGCAGATGACAGGCAATAGTCGTGTGACCAATTTTAGGGGACGCTGCAGTGTATGCGGGGGTTGGGTTAGATTTTTGCCTAAACTCTTGAGAGAAATTATTTATTGGCGTTATTTTGCCAAATATTTTAATGCAATATTTATTACTGCATTAAACAATAAGCCTAAGTTCTTTTTAATGGAAGACGTTTGCTTGGTCTCAGGCAGAACACCCAAAACAGCCAGGTCCCGCTTGTCCTCCCCAAGAAGTTCATTAGTGAATTAATTGCTCCCGACAGCTCACTCTCTCTTTCTTCCCTGCCCTCCCCCTTTCCCATCTTGGACTTCCAGCAGGGAACTGAGCCTTTGTTATCACTCAGGCCATTGATGACGCCCCTCCAGCAGCCTCATGTGCCCCCATGGACCACGCTCCAGTCCAGCAGTGGATGAAAACAGCCCCCCTCCAACCCACCAGCAGGATCAGGACCCAGCGCTGGCCTGTGTTTGTGTCTGGATATGTTTCAGGGCTCTTCAGCACAGAAACAGGCTGGGCATTTGCAGCCATTGAGATGGCATCATCAAAGGATGTAAAGAATTGCTAGGAGGAAGAATGGGTTTAATGGATGTTCCTTCATTTATAGTCTTTCTCTCCATTGCATGCAGCCCAGTCTAGGTGATAACACTGGCAACAAAAATGTGGTCAGTAGAAGCAGCCTGGATAACACTGAAGCATCTCCTTAATGGAGTTTATTTTTTCCCTCTGATCTTCCTAAGGACATTAAAAAATTGCATTGGATGCTAATTTCTCTTTCTAGATGTGAAAAATGCTGTGAGGGGTACCTGCTATGCAACCCAATTACACTGCTAATGCATCTGTGAAGTGTAATTTATAGGCACATTTTCAGATACAAGTCAGAAGGATCAAAATATAGTTTTTTAAAGCTGTAAGGGGAACATACTGTGGGGCCAGTTTTTATGCTGTGGTAGCTTCAAGGGTTCGGGAGCAATGAGCTGGACTAGAAGGATGGCAAAGCTTTTTTCAAATTTCAATGTACTTTGGATCACGCTTGCATTAAGAAAGAGATCACAATGGTTCTCATCAATGGTTGTGGAAACCAGATGCCACTGTTTGGTTATTGAGGTTTTATTTCCAGGAAGTGTGTAAATCCTCTATTTTATCAATGCATCTCCTTTTTATAATATGAGTGACAGATGGAGTAAGTGGTGATTGCATAATAAAATGAGCAGAAGATTGAATTTGTTCGCACACTGATGATTATCTCGTGCTTTGAATAACAGACATCTGCATGCCTCTCATTAAAGCAGAAGCCTTTGAGCTACCATGTCACAGCTGTGAGTTTTCCTAAGTTTTCCAAATAAAACAACTGGTTTCACCACCAAAACCTCAGTGTTGTGGTATCTCAATAAAACTAAAGAGCCTTGACTTTTCAGGACTCACTGGCTCCTTTGCATTAACATCAAAGTTCCATAAAGGCAAAACCCACTGTGGGATTTATAGCATGTAAACAGTCAGATTAATCCAGAGCTCAGTGAGAGATTAACACAGAAGAGCAGAAAGGTGCAAAGCAGTTTAATTAGATCATTATATTCCACAATGACCAGCACAGGGATTATGAAGTTTCAGCTTTATTACAGTCTTGGACTATGCTTATTTTGGTAGAGAGCTGATATTCCCATGTAATATCAAGTTCACTGAGTAATAATAATAACTATTATTACATGGCCCAGATCCAGTTTGATCACCTTATGCAGGGAAGCACCCGTGTTTTACACTTCCAGCACTCAAAAGCACTGAGTAAAAATAATATAGCTAAAGTAAAAGCTAGTGTTTTGAGACAGTAGAGAGAGAGAAACACACCTGAACATCACAAGAGCCATCGAGTCCTAAATCAGATCTGCTTACGCTGGATCTGGGCTTAAGTTATCATTATCTATGAAGTCCAGCTGGGGCTGTGAGCAGTGGCTGATAGGCAATGAGCTTAATCTTACTTTCTCCATCTCTTGAGGGCTGTAGGCAGTTGGGGCTGGTCAGTCTGTCAGGCCAGCCTGCAAGCTAGGTGGGCGTCCTGGGCAATTTTGAGAAGCAAGCTGTTTGTCAGAATAGCCTTAACCAAATGTATCAGAAGTCAAAAAAAAACAGATGTAGTTTGAGAATGGGTGATGTGGTCAAAAGCCAAAAGGATGGCAGAAATAGGAATGCTTGTAAACTGGGAAATGTGACTTTTGTGAGCTGAATAGCAATAAGATGTGAGATAACTGGCATGAGCTACAAGGACATGGAGTGATGGACAGGAGAGTTCCTATGGGAACTTGCAGTGGATACATAGGAACAAGGGATGAACACCAAGTGTCTATTCAGAAGATTAATGAAGAGTCAAGAAAGCAAAAGGCAAATATGGCTTTCTTTCACAGAGGAATAAATAAAATGCACTTGTCCCATGGGAGTATTCACAGGCTTAATTATACTGCCTAATAAACCCCACGTCAGGATGCAGGGGCACTGCATGGTGGGTACCTGCACTGCCCACCACTCTGAAGCTTTAAACCTTTCCACCTGGGTCATGTTGCTTCCCCTGAGCACCAACTCTGCAGTCCTGAGGGGAACCATCTACACAGAAGGCTGACCAACTTCTTACGAACCCGTTGGTTCAGTACTTTTAACTGATCATAGAGAACCTTTATGCCTAACTGACTGCTCCTTAACTCCATCAAAATGGAGCAAAATATTTCTAATGCATGTAAAATTCAGGCCCTGAGCTTCTTCAAAGACCCCAACAGCTTAGTTGCTATGAATCACCCTGTTATGAATCACTATGAAATTTGTAAGGCTGCTTTTTGTTTATCTAAGAACAATCAAAACCTTCATCACAGGATTCTCTTTGTGCAAGATCAGTTGGTGTATTGATCAGTTGCATATTGTGATAGGAAAACCATTTCTGAGAACGCTTTTTTCTTGTACTAGAGTATTAACTGCATTTGTACAATACAGAAACGCATCGTTTTCTACATGGTTTTGTTTCCAGCCCCATTATCAGGCAGAAAAATTACTTGTCATTCACAAATGTCAGTTCTGAAAAATAATTCTAAGGCACAATAAATCATACAACAAAAATGCTCTAAGAAAGCACCTTACTGCTTCATTCATGCCCTGGAGCTTGCTGATCATTACATATAAAACACATGCTTATTCTAATAAAGCGCATTAAGATTTTATGGCACAGTGTCTTGGAATCACTCAGAAACAACCCAGAAATGTCATTAGTAAGTGACTGTACAATATGAAATATAGCTCTTGCCCAGTATATTATTTCATACTCTGAAAAATTTGATCTACTCAAATCATAATTATTTTTGTTTGCATCTGAACATTAGCCCTGCTCCATCTATGGGTGAGGACTAACCTGGCTCCAAGTTCATTCCCCTTGGAGAGCAGAGCGCACGCCAGCACGTTAGGAAAACAAAGAGCCAGTCTCTGTTTTGTGTTAAGCTGAAAACATCTGGTAAAATAGTTCTTGTTATATTTGGTGCACCCTGAACAACTGCTTCGAGATAGCAGGGCAAGCACCAGTATTTCAGAGGAAAAAGGGTAATAACGTGTTATTTTCTCACTTGGCAAAGAAGATGCTAAATAAATCATGCGAATTATTCAGTGCTGAGGGACACATTTTATTTTCTATTTCTGCTCTCTGCTCAGTTTGACATGACTTTAGTACATGCAGAGGTGAGAAAAAAAAGGCCTCTCTTAAACTCTGAAGTACGGCTTCCTGGGTATTGATTGTAAATCTGTTTTTTCTAAGTGAATGGGCAGAATCTGGGGCAGCTGGAGCGACTGCGAGGAACGACAACACAAGGTTAGATCAACACCCCCATCATTCTGAAGCTTCCTCGACAGCCGGGCAGGTCTTCCCCATTTTCGTTCTCTTCCTTCCTGCATCTTTCTGAATGGTGTGCTGAGATGAACACTTGGGTTGGCAAATGTCTCTGCATCCTTATGTCCAGAAGTCCCAGCAAGGAGGATGCTCACCAGTGCTACACATACGTGCAGCCAAATCCCGCTGAAGAGACTGCGTGCAGTGTGAGCAGCCTTCCCCTGGATATTTATGACTCCCTGCTCGGAGCTCAGGTCTGACAGAAGTTATGATACCTGGAAGTACTCTATCAGAACAGCAATAAACATTCACTAATGCAACAGAGTGCCCAACTTTCACGAAGCCTTTCTTCACAGGCACTTTAAACAGTGGATTACAGTCCCCTTGATGTAGCATAAATCCTGGGTGGCACGCTGGATGCCATGAATCAAATGAAACACTCCAAGGGTGCCACCAGACAGCAGCTGGCTCCTGAAGGCAAGGAGAGAGGAGCGCAGGAGGAACACACCTTCCCTGCCTCGCTGTGCTTATTCAGCAGGAGAGCTAAGAGGCCATTGAGCTAATCAGCATCGTAAAAACATGATTTCCGTGTCTTTAATATGTGACAGTAATCGTTGCTACTTTGCCCTGCTAATTTGTCTTAGCTGTCTTCTTCAGTCTTCCACACTGTGAGAGATGTTACATCAGTGCTCAGCATCTCAGGTAAATCAAACTTGCCAGGCACCTGCCTTTTGTCCTGGGACACCTGTCCATCACCAGTCAAACAAACCCAGTGGCTCCATTCACATCTGGCTGCAGATCCATACTTTGACCACTGGATTGCAAGGACCTTCCAGCTTTCCCCTCCTCTGTGTATGACTTTTGCTGTGTCCTGACTCTATGCTGGGATAAGGACAGGTATGAGCATCCCCTGGCTTAACGCAGGGGCACAAGCTGGGAGGGTTAGCTGTGGGACCAGAACCCTACAGTGCCTTGGAAACACTGGGGGTCTGCTCACCAGAGGGGCTAATCCCAAAGAACTGGGGGGCACTGGGAGAGAAAGGGGAGATTTTTATCCTTTCACCGGCCTTTATAATTTTCTAAAATTTTCCCAAACACGTTCATAAATGCATACAAGCTTGCCTTTGGGGAAGGGGAAGGACTCAGTCCTCTTCTCAAAGGTAAGAATTTAGACTTATATGCAGTATGCACTTTGAAATGGATGGTTTTTTGAATGACAAAGTTAGATCAGATGTAAACTTGGACCAAGGATTGTAGCTTCAGCTGAGAAACACATGCTTTTCAGATGTTCTCACTACACCTGATTTGACTAGCTGGACACTGCTTCTCTGGCAATGATTGCAAAGCCAAGTTTTGTAATAGACGAATGGGAATAACTCTGTATTACACAGATACAAATCAACCAAGTTTAAATAGATCAAATATAAACAGATGTAATCAATAGATCAAGTATAAACAGATGTAATAATTATAATAGATTGCATTTTGAGGAAGACTGCTTCTCTTTGTAAGACATCGGTTACAGTATCAGACAGATTAGTATTTCTTCCTTGAAATCTAATTGACAACAAATTAAATAATGGCTCAAAATAAAGCTAATTGTTACAGAATTATAGAATCATAGAATGGTTTGGGTTGGAAGGGACCTAAAGGTCATCTAGTTCAACCCCTCCTGCAATGAACATCTTCAACTAGATCAGGTTGCTTAGAACCCCGTCCAACCTGACTTTGCACTGACATTGGATGTTTTCAGGCACAGGGCATCTATAGCTTCTCTGAGCAACCTGTTCCAGTGTCTCACCATCGTCATCAAAGAATTTCTTCCCTATATCTAGTCTGAATCTGCCCTCTTTTAGATTAAAACCATTACCCCTTGTCCTATCACTACAGGCCCTACCAAAAAGTCTGTTCCCATCTTTCTTATAAGACCCCTTTAAGTATTGAAAGGCTGCAATAAAGTCTCCCCAGAGCCTTCTCTTCTCCAGGCTGAACAACCACAAATCTCTCAGCTTTTCCCCACAGAAGAGGTGTTCCATCCCTCTGATCATTTTTGTGGCCCTCCTCCAGACTTGTTCCAACAGGTCCATGTCTTCCCCGTACTGAGGACTCCAGAGCTGAACACAGTACTGCAGGTGGGGTCTCACTTCAACCTGATGGCCACACTCTGATGCAGCCCAGGGCATAGTTGGCTTTCTGGGCTGCAAGTGTACATTGCTGGTTTGTGTTCAGATTTTCATCCAGCAGTACTCCAAGTCCCTCTCAGCAGGGCTGCTCTCAATCCCTTCTTCTCGCAGCCTGTACTGATACTGGGGGTTGCCCCAACCCATGTGCAGGACCTTGCACTTGGCCTTGTTGGACCTCATGAAGTTCACATGGGCCCATGACTTGAGCTTGTCTAGAACCCTCTGGATGGCACCCTTTCCCTCTGCAAACTTGCTGAGGGTGCCTTCAATCCCACTGTCTATGTCACTGAGGAAGATATTAAACAGTACTGGTCCCAGTACAGACCCCTGAGGGACACTACTTGTCACCAGTCTCCAACTGGACACTGAGCCGTTTACCCTCTGGAGGCAACCATCCAACAATTTCTCATGTACTGAACAGTCCACCCATCAAATCCTATCTCCCCAATTTGGAGAGACGGATATTGTGGGGGACTGTGTCTAAGGCCTTACCAAAGTCCAGACAGATGACATCCATAGCTCTTCCCTTGATCGCTGATGTAGTCACTTCATCATAGATGGTCACTAGATTGGTCAGGTAGGACTTGCCCTTGGTGAAGCCACACTGACTGTCTTGAATCACCTCCTGGTCCTCCATGTGCCTTAATACAGCTATGAGGAGGATCTGTTCCATGAGCTTCCCAGGCACAGGGGTGAGGCTGACAGGTCGGCAGTTCCCAGGTTCCTCCCTTCTACCCTTTTTACAAATGGGTGCAGCGTTTCCCTTTTTCCACTCACTGGGGACTTCACCTGACTCCCATGACTTTTCACATATCATGCACAGTAGCTTGGCAACTGCATCAGCCAATTCCCTCAGGACTCTGGGATGCATCTTGTCAGGTCCCACAGACTTATGTATGTTCAGGTTCTTCAGGTGATCACAAACCTCATCTTCTCTACAGTGAGAGGGACTTTGCTCCTCTGGTCCCCTAGGCCCGACCTCCAGTCCATCCACTTGAGAGGTGTGGGAAGAGAGGCTGCCAGTGAAGACTGGGGCAAAAAAGTTCTTGAGTACCTCAGCCGCCTTCTCATCTGTTGTTACCAGTTTGCCAGTTGTGTCCATCAGCAGGGTACACTTACTTTGACCTTCCTTTTCTGCCTGACATACCTGTAGAAGCCATTATTACTATTATTCTTTGCATCCCTTGTCAAGTTCAGTTCCAGCTGTGCCTTGGCTTTCCCAACCCCATCCCTACACAACTGGGCAGCATCTCTATACTCTTCCCAGGTACCTCTCTGCTTCCTCTGCCTGTGCATTTCCTGCTCACATTGTTTCCCTGTAAATGATGAGCTTGAAAATTTGAGACAACAGAAGAGCCATATACCATATACTTCTGGTGTGAAACCAGAAAACTTGTTTAGTTAATGTGGATATTTGTAATGCATTGTTTTGTATTTCAGAGGTATCTAGCCTTCCCTCTACATGATGTTACAAAGTCATATAAAAACCCAAGTGTATTATAAACTAAAAAAAAAAAAGAAAGATTCTAAAGAAAAATGTAAACGGATGAAATTATTCAAAGACTCGGAAGGAAATAAGTAATCTAAACAGCTGTAGTATCACAAATGCAAAAAATAATTTCAGACATAAGAGAAACATGGTCCACAGTGATAGCTATATAGCTGTGTAGGTAGGAGGATACAGAGGTATGGAATTCATATAATTTCCTTTCCACTTGGAAAGATGCAGTCAACTTCTGTCATATTTCTTTCTTTAGAATAATGGAAGTGAAAATCCAAAAAACATGTCTCTAAGGAAAAGTAGTACTTAAGTATTATCATCTTAGGTGAAAAGTAAATAAGGAAAAGGTGGAAAGAAGTGATGGGAAAGGACAGAAAAGATGCTAGAAGAGCAAACTACGTTTAGTTCAACAATATCAGAAGATTCATATTGCTCTGGAAATAAGAAATCTGTCATCCATTTCTTCTGTGGTGATGGTACTCTTGTTGCCACAATAACCTTGGAGCAACCAAGATGTGAAACTAAGTTGTAGGTGGTAGAATAAAATAGACTGAATGAAATGGTTTTATATTGGAATCTATCATTTGTCAAAGAATAAACTTCCCCCCCCCCCCCCCCCCTTCATTTAAAAACGTTTCTTAAACTGAAGATGGAACCACTGCCCTAAAATGAGGGTGAAAGGACTTCCTCTGCAAGGTCATGCCCCATGGTAAATTTGTAGGATGTATGAACTCCTGCATTTCATAACAAAAGTTTAAATTTTCCTTTCCAGGGATAAGTGTCCCATCAGTCTGATTAGGGACTCTTACCAGACTGATTCCTCTCTTTTCAGCATGGTTTGATCTTTCTGATCTACAGTGTAAAACTCTCATATCACCACCCAATGCTCACAACTCAGCCACCTTTCATTTAACCCATGGTCTTTTTGTTTTTGCAAAATCTTGAAAAATCCTTATCATTCAAAGTATGAGAATTATTTTGAATTCTCAGAAATGAAAATGAGAAAACCACGTTGCAAAATAGGAAGCTTTTTTCCTTGAAAGCTTCCGCACAGCAACACATAAGACTAAGTCCCGAGACTAAAGTCAATTTAAACATCTTTTACATTTTTTATCAGACATTTCTTTCTGGGCTTTTTAAAGAAGATGTTGCTTAATGTGCCTAGTTTTTCCTTCCAAGCTGACACAGGGGCTAATGTGCTAAAAGTCTGTGGATTCCTCACTATTAGGTAGAAAAGGCTCATTTTTCTCTTTATTGAATTAGCTACATAAAAGACAGAAGATCTTTTACACTTAACAATCTATAGTGAAATGCAGTGATATAGCTGCAGTTTTATAGAGCATCCTTCACTAAATGAAATCCTAACAAATGAAAGTTCAACACTTAGAAATACTCATCTGCTCAAACTGTCATGTAAAATCTTTTGCCTTTAACTTCTGTTATATCAAAGTTTCCACTTATATCTAGAGCTACCAAGTCAGATTGATTGCCAGTGTTGGAAATGGACAAGTCCTTTTTAAAAGCTTTTCCTTTAAAATCATTTTATGCAGTCTTCAAAGCAATAACATCAGATATTGACAGCCCCAGAGGCTTTATTTTAAGGACCACATAGAAAAAAGGAAATACTTTAATATTAAAAAGACTTTTATATAACCCCCCTAGTCAGAGAGTCGGGGGAGAATCTCTACTAAACCTTTTCAGAGTATGTGAGCCAGCTTTTGCTACAGATCTTGGAGTGTCTCAGGCTGGGTATCAAATTGTATTAGCTACCCTTCCATTGCTCTATCCACGAGAAGAGAAGCTGAAGGTGTTACTACTGATGGCATATGGACTGTGACAGCATCAGTATAGGACGGTATATCTTGGAAAGTGCAGAGTCAATATGCAAAATACAAATTGATTACATTTCTTTGCAGCTTTAATAGCTGTTGCCTGCCAGACTGAAGCTGTTCAGACTTGGTTACACATTCCTGATAGCGCTTGGATGATGTAGTAGCACTTACTTTCAATATACATTACCTATCTTCTGTCAAATCTTTCTTAACCTGTCTGTGAAGCTATTCACACAGCTTCACTTCCAGTAGCCACAAGCCTTTGTGAGGAAGTACACTACCTTGTTGCAGGCTAAATTCCAACAAGAAATATTTCTCCATGACAAAACATTTATGTAGTACCCAATGCAATGTCAACAACTGAGAACAATGAAAGTTTCCCAGAATGCTCCCTAGACCTCTCACACATCTGATGACTCACTGTTGGGTAAGGCTTTCTTTTTTGTTTGTTTGTTTGTTTGTGTATTGCAAATGTTCAAGGCCCTCAGACCCTGAATCTGAAGTAAGCTTTAACTCAGCCACAGTGGGACCTGTAATGTGTTGGGAGTTGCTTCGACATTCAAATATTTTCAGGGAAAAGCTAGTGAACTAGTAAGAATCAAAGCAAAAAGTAATTTCCATCATTATGATTGGCCTGAAAAAATTAAAAGGAAGGTTAAGGTGGTTTCCCAACCAAATTCTACCAATCCTTAGTTTTTAGTACATACACGTTTCTAAGATACCCTCAGCAAGCTTTCTGGCTGATGCCAATAGATGTTATTATGTACAAGCAAGAACGCAGTATGAGATATAAGGATATTGCCCTTAACACTTTTTCCTCCAAAAGCCGAAGTAGAGTTCATCATGTTGTTAAGAAAACAACTGTCAGAAGTAGTGGATTTCAACTCATGCTCACTGATCTCAGTCTGTGTCCTTACCTGACACAGATATCCATCTGCTGTAACATGCAGAGACCCCTTCAGAATCCACATTGAGGTGCCCCCTCACATGCTGAGCAATTACATGGAAACTAGCTCACTGCTGGTCTGTAGCCCCCTAATCTCATACTAGGTATCTCAAAGACACAGCAATTGAAAAAGTCATCACGGGTCCACTTTACTGCAATGCTCCAGTACTTCCATCCTGCAGTTCCTGACTGAAGCCACCCATGCACAGATTTATTTCTCCTGTCCTTATTTATTGTTGCTTCACCTTGCCTGAAAAATGGCCACTTCCCTTCTTTGAAAGGTGCCTAGTGTCTTCTAATAAAATCTAATGGAAGTTCTTATCAACTGCTGTAATATATTTGGCATCTCTATAAAGCAGCACACCTTGCTGGACCACAAGAGGAAACTACAAACCTATAAATCTCCCTGTCTTCTTGCCACTCTGCTCTCCAAGAATGCATCTCAGAGGGGCAGCAAAGGCAAGAAGCTTGCCAAGGGCTGGACCAGTGTTGGGAGGTAGGGCAAGGAACAGGGAAAACCCACTGTGTGACCTCAGGGGACTTCTTGTCAGAGCTGTCATACAAGCAACCCCCAATTTCAAGAGCACGCTCGAGAGACAAATGTGAATGCTTAGTTATGTTCCTTAAGCAAGCCACGTGCTACACGTTTGCTTTGAATTGGAAGAGAAAAATAGGCTACTAGCCATCTGACACTTTCCAACCGATACAGCAATCCATCACCTGGATCTTTCCTTGATTCTTTCTATTTTAATTCTGCTGCAAAATCTGAAAGAAAAGTTCCAGTGTATTTCTGACAATCCAGCTGCATCAAAAAGGCACCCAGTTCTACCACCTGACCATCAGGCACTTCAAAACTAAGCTTCTTTCTATTTTCTTCTCCTTTCCAAGGTTTTATCTGTGCCACAGAATGACAGAAAACACCTCCAAATCAGACACGGCAAATAAATTTGGTGAAATGCTCAGATAAAAGCTCTCTAGCAGGTTCACAGGTTACTGCTGAAGGAAGAAAGAAAGCACCTCCTCTCCTCCAGTGATTAACAGATGTATAGTGCATGTGCTGGGAGCAGATGTCACAAAAATGGCAGGAGCTGTGGCCAGGGTGAGTAAAATGCTTTGTCGTGGATGTTCCCAAAAAAGAGGGAAAATACAGTTCACAGTTACCTCACAGGCAACTTGCAGACTGTCCCAGCCTCTTAAACTTTGTTCCAGATGCAAACGGTACTCTAAACAATCATACTCAAAAAAGAAGGACTTGAAATATAATAAGCTTCTATGAACATCCTTAAACTTAGGATCAACATTTATGATACTTGAAATACAACAGATGGATCCAGATAATTAGCATAGTATCTGCATATACGTGTAGATAAAAGAATACTCTTAATGAGCAAGTGGGGAGCCTATATTTTCCTAATACTCTGAATACTCTTTAGGCCACAGCTCTATCTTTGCACCAAATATAAAATTTCTACTGGCATCACAAGGAGCAGCGCAGGTGGAGGATGCCTTAATACCTTAAAAATGAAGGAGGCTTTTAGACGTCCTTCCTCCCCACCCCCACAATTTCTATAAATCAAAATGTGAAAGGAAGAGCAAGAACAACTTTAGGAAAGAGCTAACCTTACTTCAAACACTGTTAGACTGTCTAGACTTAACTTTTTAAAATCTCCACTAATTACATGGAGCCTGGCAGAGCTCCTGCTATGAACCTGACATACTCTGGCTTCTATCTATTGTAGCCAGTAGTTTTCAGAAAAGACAAAGCATTTTTGCTTGTATGTCATGATGGATACTTCAGGTACAAGAAATACCAATGACAAGATCCTCTTCTTTCAGAGATCAAAATTAAACTTATCAAAAAAAGGAAGAGAAGTCAAGAGATTATATGGGCTTATAAAAAATGTATAAAGGAGAACTTATCCTTGATTTTTGAGCATTCAACCTTTTGCGTTTCAAACCGAGCAGAGTTTGGGCTCCAATATTACCAGCATTTGTATTCTGACTAAAATGAGTGTATAGTTCATTGACTTTCATTTACCCCGCCTTGAACTATTCAAGCAACTGAATGAAAATTCATACATCAATAAACAACAATCCAGTGGAGAGGTAAGGAAATAGTTATAATGTTGTCTAACTCTTATTCAGGTAGGAAGAATACCCACCTGAAATGATGTTTTAGGTCACTGTTGCTGAACTACCTCCCCATGAGCGCTGTGAAAGAAGTAAGTGAGGAGACATGGGAGGAGGCAAGAGCTGTGGACTGGTGAGCAACTTCATGGGTGAAAGATGTGAAGGAAACACTCCCAGTAGCTGGGAAAAGATTTGGGAAGAAACAAGTGGAACCAATTAAGAAATGAGACCTATCACTCTTGTAAATCCTTTTAAGTGTTGGGGTTTTTTCTGTATTGGCCCTTTATACAGCAAAAAACCACTCTGAACACTTTTCATATTTTAACTTGGAAAACTGACCAGTCTTTTTAATTGAAGTTTTAGAAAAAAATAATTTATACCTGCAATGGTGAATTTTATAATTTCTGACAAACTTCAGAAAGAAAGTCAGATGTAAAGTTCAGATTTGAATAATGCAAGTACTGAGCAGCAGGGGCAAGCAGTTACAGACATAATGTGTCGAAGACGAATAAAGTCAGAAAGATGTGTCTGCAACTTCAGCACAGCAATTCTTCTGCCATTTCTTTAATTTGAAGAAAATTAAAGTAGGCACTGTATGCCAGCAAGATGAACTGCAACAGATCTATGGCTAAAACCTATAAAAAATTTTTTTCCCTTCTTACTTTCTTGTTCTTTCTCTCTTTCTCTTTCTTCCTCTCTTTTCTTCCTCTCTTTCTCTTTCTCTTTCTTTCTCTTTCTCTTTGTTTTTCTCTCTCCCTTTTTCTTTTTCTTCCTTTCTCTCTTTCTTCCTTTATTCCTTCCTTTCTCTTTCTTTCTTGCTCTTTCTTTTTTCTCTTTCTTTTTATTTCTTTCTTTTCTTTCTTTCTTCCTTCCTTTTCTTTCTTTTCGTTCCTCTCTCCCCCGCTTATTGTCTTTCTTTTTCTCCTGCCTCCCTCCCTCCTCCTCTCCTGTTCTCTGTCTCTCTCTGTCTCTCCCCCCCATTTTTCTCAAAAATCCCTTCTGCTAAGGAGCAACTGAACAAAAGAAACTACCATGCCAGAACTATATCAATAACAAGTTTGATAGTTTTTGTTATTGATTCAGCAGAATTTGAATCTATTAAAAATCTGTGAGTTTCAGTGCATTCAAATTTTATAGGATTAAAAACTCTGAAAACCCTGTAAGAGCCTGAATGACCAAAATGGGGTGACTGGTGCAGAGAGGGGGTCTGTGTGGAGTGCTTTGCCCGGACAGGAGCTCCGCACCGTGCTGCACAACTCGGCATCCCCAGCATCTCACAGCACACAACAATATTTATGCTGTTGCCTTTCTCTTCATAGTGTTGCGCCCAAGAAATAGCACCTGAAGTAATACTTTGCAGAGTCTGAGTGCCTTTCTTATCAGGGTCATAATGAACCAGCACCTCCCAGCACAACACAAGTGCCTATGTCTATGCCACTGAACCAAGGCCGTTCCCCCAGGCCTACTGCCTTTAAAAAGTGGGTTTGAATGAAGTTATAGTGGGCCAGTACCGAAGAGTGGAAAGGACAAAACTATTCAGTGTTCTTCTACACACATGGATGCTGTTAATGGTACAAACCCTATTTCAAAGTGACTTGCAGCTAGTGAAAAGATCACATTTGCCATTTCACCCTCTGCTCTAAATTCCTATGAGCTTTTTTTATCTTTTCACAAACAAGAGAAAAAAAAATGTGATGAAAACCAATGTAAAGAAAATAAAGAGAAAATGTCCCTTTTCAGAAAAAATAGCAGAGATCAAGCTGCTGCAAAAAAACATCTGCTGCTGGGTTTCATGTTGATATTTCTTCCCACGGGAAAAGTTAAACTCTTTCTGCCAGGGCTCGGTGAGACACAAATAACTGTTAGAGGAAAGCAGAGTTCACTGTGTTATTTCATTTGGCAGTCAGAGTGGTGTTACCCTCCCCAGTGACAGTGAGACACCTGGACGGAGGTTTGCAGCAGCAGAACAACCTGAGCTGAGCCAGGCTGCAGCTGCATGAGTGTGTTCTTAGGGTTCCGGAGGGGGGGATTTGGTGGTAATTCCTCAGGATTGGGTTACAGCCTCTGCAGCTTCACTCACCTCTGGGGATCTCGGATCAATAAACATCCATGGCATAAGCGGAGGGCTGACCCTCCTGGCTGATTTCACTGGCAGGCTTGCCAGGGGAGGTAAATAAACATTACAAACCCTTGTAAGGTGGCTTATTCTGCTGGCGGATATTCAAGTAGGACTCCAGAGCAGACACCTTAAGCCCATGGCACAAGTTGCTGTCCCACAGCTGCCTTGGGTGCTCTAAGCCTTGAGACCTCATTTTTGACCCCAGATATCCCCATTCTCTTGAGCACGGACAGGATATAACACAGAAGGCAGAATAACATCTTGTGGAATTCCCAGCTGATGGTTGCCTGCTTGAACTAGGTCTCCCTGTGACTCTGCACAGCTTGAGGCTTCCCAGTCTACTGCCATGCAAAAGTGAGCTGATTATTTGGGGGCAGTTTCAGCAGAGTCCAGTCCCAGCAATGCCAAATGCCACTGAGGATATTCGGATCCTCACGAGGGACACTGACACCTTCAGACATTGTCAATTTCATTAAAGAAGTGACATAATTAACCAGGCTCAAACTCACCTATACTTAAAGTTCTTCTAGACCCTTCCCTTCGCTTCGCTGACAACTCTCTGCCCTCATAGTGACTAAATGACACTACAGCAGTCACACAAAATCTCCATCATTCATGAAAAATCTAACGGAAAAAAGTTTGCCATTAAAACAGGAAAGATATTAGAATCACCTGCTATTTCATCTACAACACAGATGAACTGCATTTATGAAGGAGCTCTCAAATGAGACACAGTACGGAGTTTCCATTCTTCATTCAATTTTCCAGCTGGTCCAAGTCAAGTTCAAAAGGCACATATGACTTGTCAAAAGGGATCAGACATGAAGGCAATCAGTAATCCAGGCAAGGCTGAGAACCAGCTCCTGGAGAATCAGAGTATTTTACTCAGTAACGCAGAACTGGCTAGTGAAATATTGATGTGAGATTCATGAAAAAGAGGAGTCGCTACATGAAATACTCATAATAAAGATTTTCCAGGCTATAAAGAGTATTGTCCAGAATATTTAGCATGTATAAACCCCCAAAAGACAGAGATGCTGACAATGATATTGTAACGAGTACAGATTTTTAGCGTTCCCTTGCTGACTGATGTATTTTCCTTTCAGCATTCAGTTTCAACACAGGCTGGAGAGTCATTAAATGTCAGAAGAGATCCTGTTTTGGAAATGAAGATGTCTGTGTGGGCGTAAGATTAAATGTTCCCCCATCTTTCACATGACTCAATGTCTGAAAGACCCAAATGCAATATTTTAGTTGAAATGCTGCTTAATCCAAGCCTAGCCATAACTTTAACCATTCATAAAGATCTGCAAAAGGGCAAAGTATGCTGTCATTATACTGAATTAGAAGATTTTACATCCCTTCTGCTCAGTGCTTGGTTCTCTTGGCTGTGTTGTCAAGATTAAGCAAAACAGCACAGACAGTAGGATTCTATAATATCCTTGACATGGCTGCTACAACCTCCAGTTATTATTGGAAAGCTATTTGTCTGAAGCTACAATCTGTTTAGCAAATGACAAAACCATGAAGTTGGGAGAGAGGAGAGCAGGAGGGAGTTTTCAACAGAGAGCATGAATTGTGGTTAGGGGGTGCAACTTGTATATTCAAAATTTGAAGTACTCTGTGGGATTAAATGTGGGCACCGGTCCACAAGACTTTGCATCCAGTTTTAGCGTGACTTGTATCAGAGCAAAAATTGCAACAGCCACATGATATAAAGTACTGAACAGGTAAAAATTCACTACAGCTATTCAAACTTGATAAAAATTTAGAAAGCATTACTTTTTCCTCGATGACTTTGTCTTAAAGGACCTAAAGCACTCTAATTCCAGGCTGGACCACATGTCATCTGTCACCCAACAGCCAGAACAAAATTCAGTATGCACCTTGGCACGTTCAATAGGAATATGCTGTGGCTTAGTGCCTGTCCTGGATCCCCCTGGAACAGCCAGGTGATTTTGCAGTGCAAAGATCCAGAATTAATGAACATGGAACGATGGCCTGATTTCTGTCCAGATAACTAATAGGGGACAAGCAGAGCTGTTTCTGCAGAGCACATTGGGAAACGCATGCTGCAGGAGGCATCACTAGCAAAATGAGGAGGGCTTAATGCACTTCAGCTGAATCTATCCCTGGCATTAAGTGCTCAGCCTCTGAAATTCAGCCTTCTGTAAGAAGATCCCCACCAGCAGTGAGGCAGCATAATCACTGGTTACTTTTGAAATTATTTGCCATGGGTTATGCCCTCTGGATTTCAGAAAAAAAACCACCTGTGACTGTGATTTGTGGTGAGCTTCCTTCACCAAAACCATTGCAGGCCATGAAGATTAAAACAGCATGCCTTGGAAACTCATCCGCTCACACTCAAGGTATTTGATGGATAGAGTGTATACTTGTGATGACAGCATGGTACTGAGTCACATCCACCAAAGCTTCAGCAGCTACTAATACTTGGAGCAGTGGACAAGGGACTACAGAGGTGGGGTGAGACTTTCCCCAGGCTGGAGGAAAGCCATGAAGATGGCATCCCAAACCCCTGACGTTCACAGCTCTACATGAACTGCTGCAGGGATTTGAGGCAATGTTGTTGTCCCGAAGAGAGACCCAGGGAGCTGCCACCACCAGCCTGTAGACTCACAGACTGTCCTGGTGGGTGCAGGCACTTGGCAGCTCTGGGGCTGAGCTGCACTCCTCTTTCCATGCTGGAGATGTGGACTTGTGCTTCAGACCTTCCTCGGGGCTGAACTCAGCCTGCTGTGGGAAGGCAGCGGAGAGAAGGTGCTCAGTCCCACAGACTGTGAAGCTCAGAAGTCATCAGGCAGATGCATTATGGAAACAATTACAATGTCCTTTCTCCAGGGAACAAGGCTCTCAGATATTTTATTACCTTTCTTCTAGCAAACCCCATGGTATTTTATTTTCTGTTACACAGTGTACACATTATCTGCATGAATCATTAGTGCTAAACAACGTTACAAAATGAGAAAGTAGATGACAGTGTTGTTTAACAGCATTAAGCTATAAAATGAAGCCTGCTTGTCAAGTGAGTAAAACATCAGAGCTGAAACTGAAACAGTTCAGCAATGAAAACGCAGAGAGAAACAATTATTGACTAGTCCCCTATATTATTTCTAGGAGGGTTATGTCATAATTAGCTCCTGAATGGAAAACAAAACCAGCATTGGCTTGTAAAAAAAAAAAAAAAAAAAAAAGGCAGATAAAGCCAAAAATATGGTGGGGTTTTTTTTTTTTTTGGTATTTATCAATGAAACAAAAATCCCGACCGGATTAATTTCTGTGTCAGCACTTTAATCAACAGCAAAGGCCATTAAAAGCTCATTTTTGTCACATGCGCACCAAGGCAGTGCCAATAGCTCATCAGTTCATGCATCCACCCAGGGCATCTCAGCAGCAGATTTCGTTCCCTCCTGGCCTCCCCTGTCTCACGTCAGGGTCAGCCCAGCCGAGTCCCTGGGCTTGGACTTGCCCCACTTTGCACGGAAGAAATAACTGTTCAGTGAGACAAAGACTGAAAGAGCCAGAAGTCTGCTTTGGAAAGGGAACTCCTATTTTTCCAGCCTAGTGCAATGACTATTTAAGTACTTTATACTTTAAAAAACCAGCTTGCATGAGTAGGACTGAAACCAGCCCCCCGAGGAGCAGTTTAACTCCCCCAGGGGACAGGGGCTTGCACCCCCTCCGGCAGTGAGGGCAGCACCCAGCTAGAGCTCTCAGGTCCCTTCCAAGACCTCCTGCTCCTTACCATCCCCCTTGGTGACCCTCATCCTGAAAACATCTTCAGCAATCGCAGGGCAAGCTCCCAAATACTTTCAGGATGACTACAAGCCATGATTTTCAACACGGCAACTACTCGGCGAAGGGGACAGGGTAGGAGGAACGCTGCTGGGTGGAGAGGCTTGCACAGACCAGAGCGAGTGCTGTACAAGCCTGGTTTTGTCGTCGTCTGGTTCACTGGCCGCTGGGCTTTCATTAATCACAGGAAACACCGTCCTCGGCTAATTTGGAAAAGTCAATCTGTTACGAGCTTTCACTTGCTAGAAACGCTCCTGGGTGAAGAGACCAGCATGGCTACAGTGAGTTTTAAAAACAGGCTTTTAGCAGTAACCTGTGTCGTCAGGTGTCAGGCAGCAGAGGAGTCCCCTGCTAATGAAGTTTACAAGTAAATACTCTCCCCGCACTGCCCTCACTGTAATATCTATCTATCTATATCACCATTATTGTTTTTCTGACAATTTCTGTAGCCATCCAAAAAGAGAATTTAAAAGTCCTGCTGTTCCTCTGAGAGCCCTTTGAAGCCTGTTAAATCTTACTCAGCTATGTATACCTTGGAGAAAATAAACTGCTATGTCATGATTAATCACCTCAGATCCAGACATACTTGTGAGGTGGAGATGCACGGAGAATGACTTGAGAATGTCGGAGGCTATTAGAGCAAATTGAAAATGAAAAATGAAAGCCCCTGTGCACTAACTAGAAGTGGGAGGAAGAAATAACTAAAAACTAGGATTAAGAAAAAAACAGAACCACAACCCAAACAGAACCTCTTCCTACTACTTGCAAAATGATGTCAGTGGACATCCCATTGCTCTTAGGGAGAGGGTGAAAATGAAAACACATGACAACGATTAGTCACATGGAGGAAGACACTTGGATATTACAGTGATGAACACTGTGTTGGAAAAGGAAGGGAAGGGAAGATGGTCTGTACGGGAAAGCCAAGCTTCTATGCAAGAAAGGAAAGGAGAAAATAATATGACAAAATTCTAGTACATAAAATGAAGAGGGAATAATAGCTATAAAGATTAGATTCCTCTCCTTTAAAAAAGAAATAATCTTCATTTAATTGTGCCTTGCTTTTAAATATCCTGGGTCCAAACCACTATCATCCTAATTAACTTTGAAATTGCATTTTCCAAGCAAAAAAACACTGTTATAACAGCTGCTTCTGGGAAATTTATGTGCCTGGAATGGTGTAAACCTGCTATGCAGTTCCAGTGGCAGTGATCTAGCAGGAAAGCCACTGTGGAGGGAGACCAGATGGTAAGACAGAAATAGGAAGTTTCTGCAGGTTTCTGTTTGGTTGTGGTTTGGTTGGTTTTGGTTTTGGGTTTTTTTGTTTGTTTTTTTTTAATAAAGAACAACTAGGAGGAAAGCAGAGAAAGCTAGGAAAAGGCAAAGTGTGGAGCAAAAAAAGAAAAGCAAATGAGAGCAAAGACTGGTAGAGAATGATAGGGTATGCAACTTGAAATCAACATAAGACAACCGCTCCTGATCTGCACACAATTAAAACATTCCCTACAGATAACATGGACATCAAAGACATGCTCTGCTTTTTGCAGTTTACATGGGCTTGTTAACACAGGCTTCCTCATTCAATGACTTTCTCTGTTTGATTCTTCAGATGACATCCTATGACATTAGTATCAGTTATCTGAAATGAGAAAACACTGAATCCTACTTTTTACTTCTAAGGTTCCTCTCACTCTGCTTTCCTTGCTAGGCAGTTTTTGCACACAAGTTTTACTTTACTCCCGCAAGGACTGCTGCTGCCAAGTGATTTAAAGGGTTTCCTATATGTCCAAGACCTGACTGTATCACCCCACACACACTAGCAGTGCTGCGGTGTTTCCCCAGAAGAAGATGCAGTCCGTGTCAGACCAAAAAGCCAAGAAGGAGTTCAAAAATCCAATGCAAACCTCCTCTGGGGTGCCACGGCCTTATCTTCTCCAATCTTGCTGGTTTATCTCTTCTTTAGGAACAGATTGCCACAGCCTCTTGTTTTTATAGTGACTTTTACGACAGTGTCCAGCAGCCCTGAGGAATCCCGACTCCAACCCAAGCCATGCTGCCACTGCTCCCAGCACAGATCACAGCAGCGCGGATCACTGGTGGCCGCTGACCACGCGGTGTCTGGCACAGCACCAGCACCATTTGTCTTGTTTTGTTAACTTCACAAAGGGCCTGGGTGCCTCTCGGCACAGTCACATCAGAAAATAAGATCAAATTAAAAGGCTCAGGAATGGTGCCAAAGTGATATTTGAACTATTCTGAATACCTGCAATCAGCTTAAACATTGTAACAGAGCAAGCTGCATCCTAATCTCCATCCCCTCTCCCACTTCATTTATTTTACATTAAGCAATAAATTCCTTAAGTTACTACTGAAATCCTTTCTCTGAGTACCACAGCTAATTAATCCCTCTGCAAATGGGTAGTGTTGCTCCAGAGGAACTGCAAATATGGTGCTTGTCAGTTCATTTGATAGTGCTCGATACATGTGGCAAAGCCTCAACTTCATGATCAAAGTCGCATCAACACTTATCCAAATTAAAGACCTCTTAGAGCTACAGGGGAAATATGTCCAAGGCTATAAGCAAGCATATGAAAATTACTCTGATTTTATTGATTGTCTGAGCCGGCACTCAGTCCCACGTCTTGCACAGATAAGCTGCCATTGCACATCACAAAGATGTGCCTTCTTTGGTTTCACCTTCCCCTCAACAACAGCCTTCTTGGCAGTAAACAGAGGATGTAAAACCTAAATTCTATCACACAGTGAATGTACATCAGGAAAAAGGCACTGTCCCCACTGGCCAACATGTCACAACTTTCAAGAAGTCCCAGGAACAACAGCATTTTGAGGCCAAGAATTATTAAATGATTAAAACTCAACCAGACACAGTGTGCAGCAGCAGCAGCCTCTGTGGAAAATTCACGAAGGTTATCCTTTGAAAATGCTAATCAAAAGAAAAATGATTCGCTTTGGTACCAGCCACTCTTTAAAATAACAAAGACTGTGCTCATTTGGATTGCAAGACTATTTGTGTAAAGACAGGAAGAACATCGGTTTAGCATAATGATGAGGTCATGTTGTCAGAAGCCAGCCCAGGCAAAAACGTACCCAGGGGCCACCGGTTTAAGGCAACAGAAAGAATCACCCTGCTGGACTGCAGGGATTATTTTTTTTACTCTGCAAACAGCACGCTTCACTCTGCATTAGTGAAAAAACAAGGTACAGAGTGCTTTTTCAGCATTCAACAGCATATGGGCTTTGGCATTGCCAAATGTCCATGTTCTTCTCTAAAGCCCAATGAATAACAGGTATTGATAGGCATTACAAGAAGCACATGTGCATTGTTTCAACCAAATGCTGGTTTTGAGATCTAGGACTATAGCTGAGAACACATCCCAAAACAGAGAAGATGCTATCTTTGTTTTCTAGTAGTTCATCAAGAAATCCCCAGCTTTCTCCACGCCTGTCATTCTTAAAGCTGCTACCAATGACTGGAAAAGAAAGAACACCCTACTCAGAGACCAGAGCTTGACCAGTATTTGGAAATTACTTTTAATACAGAGCTGCTGTAGAGAGCATGTATTGGTAATTTCTTAGGACGCGCACAGGCACAAGACAGCTAAAGCCTGAGTTCACGGGCTGTCCAAGGAGACAAAGGACATTTAAGTGCAAAACTATTAAAGTACGTTACTGTACAAAGAAGTATTGCTGGGTGACTGCGCTCATCAGAAATGCATCTCTGCAGAGATGAAAAAGCATCAACTCAAGCTGTGGGCTGCCCGCGGAGGCTGTGGGATCTCCATTCTTGGAGGTATTCAAAACTCAGCTGGACAAAGACTGAAGAACCTGTGGGATCTGCTTTGGGTAGAGCCTTGGGCTAGAGACCTCCAGAGGCCCCTTACCGTCCATGCGAGCCTGTGACTCTTAAGCCAGCTTGGAGCACAGGCAGAACTGGCTGTGGGCACCTGTACTTGTGCAGATACATCTGTTTAACAGAGGAAAAGATATAGACAAGAAGATGCCATTTCAAACAGGAAAACACTCACCGCTTAACTTAGTTCTGAGTCCACATGAGCAAGGTAGGTATTAGCTGCACTTCACAATGCAGGGAACTGAGCCACGGAGGGCCGGACTAATGTACCCAAACCCACACAGCAAATCAATGCAGAGTCCTGGGTCTCAGGGCATTTCAGTTGCTGACCTTGCCCTTAATCCTTTATTCCATGCTGTATCTCAGAAGAATCAGGGATTATCAGAATATGCCAGTTAAACAGAAAACGGTTCATATTTTGACCTCATTCAAAAGAGCTCTTTGAAGTGATTAATTTGTTTGTGCATTGTAACTTCATTTACACACAGTTCAGAGGTGGAGCATTGTCCTTTTTTATGGAAGCAATTAGAGCCTGTGCTTTTTTCTAGTTAAGTGACCCCCGCCTCCTCCTAAGGGCTTGGAAACCAGAATTAAGATGATTCTAGGGGGAAAAAAAATCTGCAATAGTAATTCATACTAGTTGGCCCCCGATGAGGTACTGAATTCAGATGATGAAGTGAATTCCTCTATCAAAGGGTCTTATTCAACTGAGGTGTGGGAATACCCTCCTGCGATAAAAGCACATATTAGTCAAGAAATAGCTTTCAAGGATGGCTGCTGCCAACCAGCATAAATCAAGGACTGCAATTGATTAACTAATTTAAACACTAAAGACAGCTTTGGTTGCTATGGCAATAAAAGAAAGGTCAAAACCCTGATGACCTTGGAGGCTCATGATTCTCTGGAGATTTCAGAAACTAAAGTCTGGAAATGTATTAAAAGATATAATGCTAGCCAGCTTGCCTTGTAATGGCTTGGCTGTTTTGTCAGCTGGAAGACAGACTTCGCAGCATGTTTCACACTAGTCTCCAGTGTGCAGCTAGCTCTGACTATCCGATACCTTTTCAGCATCAAAAATCAGCTGGGACATCTGAAAGCCTCAAACATTTCCTTTGAGCTCCATTGTTGGCCTGTTACTCTCAAATATCAGTTCCCTTTCTCATTGAGCACTTTATTAGCAAGTTCTTATGGCTAAGTTAGCTTCCTGGGTAGCCGCTCCTAAATTCATTGTACTTTTCATCCTTCATACTCCTTAGAGATTTGATTCAGCCTTTTGATGCATAAAAAACGACTTTAGAAAGTGGCAGAAAAGCAGCGCCTGAAGGTCCCAGGAGAAACCAACACAGCCCACAGAGCTCAGTGGAGCCCCATCGATTTGCAGTACCTGAGGATGTGGCTGGTGATACTTATGAAATATCTGGTCATATGTTCAACCCAACTGCTGTTTGATCTTCACTGTCTTCAGCAGAACTTCATTACCTGCTTTTACCCACCCGACCCTGAGAGCAGCAGGGAATTTCAAAACTCTGCTTGTAACAGGCCCAGATTCAACTGTCGCATTTTATTAACGGGCATCTGTGAGAGGCAAACAAAAACAAGATGACTGTGCCACCACAACAGCCTTACTGTGTAAAGCATTTGCCAAATATGCCTCAAATTTCAATAATGACATAGGCCAGCCTATTAGCCTTTTGCGGAAAACATGCTCTTCATTTCAAGACATACAAAATAGTCATATGTCTTGTGTTTGAGTACAAACACTGATTTCCTTTGTAATGTGGTAGGCAGTTTTTCTAAAACCAGGACTACTTCTGTGCAGAAGGGATTCACTGCTTCAAAATAAATGCTGTTTTCAAGCGAAAAGCCTCAGAACATCAAGATTATCTGTTATTCCCCATTGCATTTGTAAAGATTCAGATTACATTCTAATCTTACTTTCTAGAAAATATCTAAGCAACCTTTCCTCAGCTTTTAATTAAGATGTTTATCTATAATTGGCATTACATTAGTATTGCACTGTACGTTAACCAGGGTAGCATCCACACTTGTTCTGCTTAAACCCACAGCCACCAAAATTACAATTGCAGCCACAAGCTAGCAAAAACCCTGAAATACATGCAATCTTGAGCACTTCATTTGTCTTTAGATTAGCTGCTTAAGTTTATTTGTCTGTTTACTGGGTTTAAAATATTTAAAATCTGATCAATAAATTGGAGTTGTGTGCTTCTGACACATCAGGGGATTTTACAGACTTCATGAAGAGCACAGAACAAATCATTTTTCCCTGGGCATCACAGCGGAAAGCAGGACGACAAGGCATCAGTCAGCTTATTAGCTTAAGGAAGGCCATAAGATTCATGGCCTGAGGACAATGCTCAAAGTTTTATGTTACAATGACACTCCAGACAGTGCCTGATTCACCTTCAGCATGGCAGGCATAGGGCACGAGAGCATCAGTTCAGTTACAGCGGTCCCTTACTCTGTTGAAAGGAAAGCATCCAGTTGGCTGGCTTTACTTTTTCCTAACAAAAGACCGGTCTGGGTCAGCTCCATAGGACATCAGGCTCATTTGAATATTAAATATTTTAATTGCCATATATCTCTATCCTCTCTTTTTTCTGCCCTGAAACCATGAAAGCTTTTGTGACAGCTGCATGCTGCTTATTTATGTGAGAACAGATTATGGCCCACTTGGGAATGTCAGTCTTGATGCACAGAGCTCCCTCTGCATTGCTCCAGCAAGAGTAGAGGGACTCATCCTTTCCCTATAAAACTAGAGGGTACTGGGAAGGGGTTCAGCTGTAAACTTTACAGCTATCAACGTATCAACAGCTTGTGACCTTACTGCGTAGTACTCATATGCTATAAACCTCCACCTTCATCCACAGGAGAGCTGCTGTTACTGAAGGCATGAAGTTTTCTCTGATATCCACCTCTTCTCCCTCCTGGAGAAGAGGGTTTGAGCAGGAACAGTAGACACTGACCCTGGTCCATCTCTGCACAGCACATCCACCCAAACCCAGCCTCACTTCGCTGCTGAGCTGTGGCCATAACCAGACTTTTCACCATGAAAGCTGAAATTTTCACAAGGAGAAGTGCCAGACGGAAAACTCCCAGGGAGCTGGGTCCCTAAATTTCCTATCCTCTTCCAAGGTCTGAGCCCCAGTTCCTTCCCCCCGTAACACTTCACAAATTCCAGCTAAAAAAAAATCCAAACACCCAACAACCACAAAGTAGTCACTGAGTCTTTTTTACAACGGTTTGAAATCTTGGCTTTTGCTTCTCATTGAAAGGAAGACCAAGCAGAGACAGGGGAATCGGTTTCAGGCGGGGGGAGCCACTGCTTTCCCCATGTGCGTGCCCCCCCAAGTGCCCGGTGGTGCCTGTCCCACCTGGGGCTGTCTCGAATGCCTTTGGCCCTTCTAGCTGAAGTCTTCCTCAGGCTGCAGCACCGGGTCATGGTGCACTATCTCATTCTCATGAGTGACTGTATCTGCAATGGGGGGGCAATTCAGTGATAGAAAACATACACAAGGCAGCAGTGACCTGTGTCTCCCTAGCATTCTCTCTCCCCTGCTTTTCCCCTCTATCCAATTTCATACTCTTACCTTTACTCTCCTCCCCTCCTAGAAGCAGGTGATGTTCCCACCACCACATGCTACCATCCCATCATGGAAATAATTACCCCTCCTCTCTTCCCACCCACTCCCAGCTACGTGGCACTTGCCCAAGGTTTACAATGGAGGAATGTTAATAGGAAAACCTGACTGAACCAGGCAGACATTTAGCAAATTTTCTGCTCCGTACTGCTAGCAGGGCTGAATGTGGAGCCGCTGTAGTGTGGGCTCTTGGCTGGGGCTCATCAGTCACTGGGCAGCCTAAACGCAGCATCTTCTACCTCCTTGCCCAGGCACACCGTGGCAGGGAGCAATCGCTGCTGCCCAGCCGCTGCTTGCAGGTGCACTTGGGGGGGGATGCACATGGGGTCCCGGGCACCTGGGACTCTTCTACCAGCCCGCTATTGTGCACTCTGCATCTTGCAGCTGTGAAAGTACTAGAATAAGTTTAAATGTGTGGGTTTACAAAGTAAAGGGTCAGTTTTAAAATATATTTTTGTCACTATAACTGTTAACCTGCTAAACTCTGAGTTTCATAGAGAGCCTTTGGTTTTCATATAATTCGTTTTACTTTATTTCAGACTCCAGAGGCCTTCCCTCAACCAAAGTTTGCACCCAGTTCAATGAACGGATCACTGGAGGACTGAAGCCCACCTGCAAACCCAGCTGGCCCAGTATCTCTTCTGTGGTGGCCTCACTAAGGATGGGCATTCAAAGCCACCACATCTGGGTGGGTCTATAAGAAATGGAGAAAAAAATCCAGCCCACATCTCACGTACCTTTCTCTGACTCATCTCTATGAAGCTGGGATGGGATGAGAGCCATCCCGCTGTCACCCTACCCCTCTCCTATAGCGTCTCAGTGGTGTCCCTGCCTATGGCAGAAGGTCTGGAACTAGATGATCTTTAAGATCCCTTCCAACCCAAACCGTTCTGTGGTTCAAAGCTTGGGCCGAACAAGATGCTTTACATAGAGACCAAGAGGGAACCCTGGAGAACAGCCGTGAGTCACTTCTTACAGTGAACTGGGAGACAAGAAAAATGTGATAATGGGGGAGGATGAGGCCAGGTTGTACCTTTGGCCTGGGCACCAACTTTAAGGGAGTAACGGGTTTTTTTCTAGACATTTTATTTTTTGCAGCTTTCTTCATCTCTGATGTTTTTGGGTTTTTATGGAATTTGTATGGAATAGTTAAAAATACTGTTTATTACCATGGACCACCTGATCACTTTTATTTGGCAAACACTGCCTTCTCAAGAAGTCAAGTGTTTGAAAGAGCCTCTGGTTTGATGAAGGAAATACCAGTGCCACAAACATGCTTTTGTCTAGCGCATTGCCTCAGTCCCACTAGCAAAACTGGCTCATGCACATTATCCTGCACTCCATAGTTCCTTGACATGATTCAGTAACCCTAAGCAAGGGCAACATGTTATAATCCATTACTAGCCCTTTTCTCATCACTGCCAAATTGTTATAATTTATCACTCACCCCAGGCAGTCCAAGTTTATTCTGTTTGATATGCAGACTGACATTCACAGTCCTGGGATGTTTGATGGTTTTTGCCTGAGTTTCCCATTTTCAGCATATGTTTGGGCTATATATTCAGCTGACAAATACAGTAATAATATTAAGATACAACTCATCTTCTGCAGTTTGGGCACAGGCCAGTTTATACAGCAGAATCTGATGTGCCTAAGCCTTGATTGATGCTCACCATATAAATTCCCCTAGTAATTAACCTGGACTAATAACTCCCAACCATGCTTAGGAGACCACCCTCTTGCCCTCCCCAGCTACAGACTCATCATTTAAAGTCAAATGCCTTACTGGCTGTTCCTGGCAGGCTGGGCAGGAATGAAAGTATAAACACTTCTGAGAGTGAGAGAGAAGATGCTGAGGAAAGAAATCACACATCACTGGGTTCCCAGTTGCTATTTTATTTTTGGAAGGGCGCTTTGTCTTGTTCATTTTGCTGATGTGAATTAGGCAAGTGGATGTGGGATGCAGAGGGTGAGCTGATGATGATGGGGATGGAGTGACAGAGACAAAGCAATTCTGGAAATCTCTGGACCGATGTTCAATTTGCCTCCAGCAGTCTAGCAGGCTTGATTCTCCATTCTACTAGGAATTTCATCCTGCTCTGACAAACTAAAGTGAGCTTAGCTCACCAGCAACACACTGAATTTTCATATACAGCAAAATCCAGGAAGAAAGAAAAATCCCAAAGGTATTTAAAACCAGGAGAAATGACCCTCCTGCTGCCTACACAGGACTCCCCTCCCTTTCTCCATCTCTCCCTTTTGCTGTGCCTCCTCAAGGAGCAGATACAAGGAGCAGACAGAATAAAGGCTGTCACGCTTGTGGTCCTCAGGATAAGGAGAGTATCAAGGGCATAATTGGAGTGTGCTGCTCTCCTGTTACTTGTTTCCCAAAGCCTGTAGAAAGATAAGCATAAATTACAGCAGCTCTGAAGTAGCTATCTTCATATCAGGAGCTGGCAGGCCTTGCAATACACCCTGGAAAACACTGGACCCAAGAATTCCCCACAGTAGCTTATGCTATCTTTACCTTTCCATGTCTTTTCCTAGCACAGAAACAGACAATTAAGCCCAGCGCACTTAGCTCATCAGTGCACGGCTGTGTTTTGTGATTGGGAGGAAAAAAAGAATAAAGAAAAATCATGCTTTAAAAAGCACTCAAAATATACTTTAAAAGAGTAAGGACAGGATTTTGCTCCTTTCTGCACATCAGTCTCCCAGGCTGTAGCAACAGTAGCGTGTACACATATGGTTAAACTAGCAAGCAGCAACGTGCATGTGGAAGAACAAGAAAATCTTTCAAAAAGTTTCAAGATGACCCTCCTATAGATGTTCTTTGAAACAGATGCAGAGGGACAGAAACTCTTCCTGAACTTGAAGACCACAATTATGGATTTAGTGGGTCAGATCAAAGATCTTTCTAGTTCCCTATCTGGCCATCTGAGGAAGAACAGAGCAAGCATGTGCAGACAAAGACACTTCCCCAGATCATTCCTTCAGGCTTGCAGACTCTGCAGCTCAAGGAAATTCCCAGCCAGAGGCAATGTCCTTATACTCAACAGCCCTTGGGGAACTTTTCTGCCATGAATTACTCTTATAAAAGAGGCAGTTCAGCATTTTCAGCAATTACTATGGACGTTGCTCACTACCTGTGTGAAGAGACACCTCCTTTTGTTTTTTTCTCACTCGCTGCCTGCTAATACGCTTTGATGGTCTTTAGTTTTTAATAATCAATAGGGGAGTCTGCTATTCACTTTTCCTTATAACTCACTATTTTCTAAGTCTTTCATATAACATTTCCAGTAACTTCTTTTCCTGGCTGAATAGCCTTACCAACTTAGCTTTTACGTAGAAGGCATTCTGTACCTTTTAGCGAAAGTTACAATTTTTATTAAACTCTATATTTTCCCCTCCTTCTATTACACCTTTATAGGGAGGGCAGGAAGGGAAAGACAGCCAGTATTAAATACAATATCCACAACCTGTGGAAACCACAGTGCAAGTGAAGGTCTGGTACACCCTGGAGTCTTTCTCCTAGACAAAATCTGGACAGGCCCACCCCAGTTCCTGCATCATAACCATGCTCCCAGGACCTCAACAGTCAATGGTTCTTAATGAAAAAGAATATACCCAGCTCTTGAAGAGGTTTAATCCATCTCCCTCTTGGCTCCAAACAACTTTCTGGTACCCTTTCCCCACAAACCTTTGGATCTTCCACTGGTTGCGGTCTCCTCAGCAAAGCTCTGAATGGACCCCCAGGAAGCCTTGAAGCCTTAATACTTCTCTAGACTCCATGTCACAGTTCAGTACCTGCTGGGTTACCTCTGGGGTGCAGTCGAGCTGTCCCTTCTCCCGCCACCAACCGCCCAGCCCATGTCCTCTCCATACGTGTCTACCACCAGGTACATTTGCACCGCTTAAGGGGTGAGCAGCACGGAACAGAAAGAAGGAGCCGTGTCTTTTGATTTCGAGGTCTATTTATCCGTGAGCATGAAAAGGAAGCCAGAGCTCCTCATAAACATAGATTAAAAGTGAAAAGGGAAGATCACCCCCAAAGAGTGATTCTTGTCTCTCTGCACCAGAACAGTAACACTGCAGCTGTCACGAGCACATCGCTTCTCATAAATGTCACCTGGGGAAGCTGCTGGAGCGTGCCCACCGCAGAAGCAGCCCAGACCGTCTGAGCAGAGGAGACAAACATACCTGGCACTGCCGTGTCTATGAGCTGATCCACAGGACCTGTCCCCTCTCATTTTGCAAACACTTAAAAAATAATTATATTGTATTATACCAATATTGAATTTCAGGATGTTTCATAACCAAGCAATAACATGATAGCTTCCATAAAATCTTTCTTGTCTCTGCCTGAAAAATCTACTCAGCTACAAAGAGATTCTCATTGCTGCCCACACATTCCCCCTCTTGCCTTCGTTCCACACAGGTGGAATCACTGAGGCAATCTTCCTTACGAATGTGTGAATGTCTGCAGAAGCTGTTCCACAGCATTATGGAGAATCAGGGATTAATGAAAACAGAAAGTACAATAAAACAGTATAGACATATGAAAAGGGAATATTGATTATGCAGCTGAGGTTAAAATATTTTAAACCTATGTTCTTTCCATGCTTGGGATTGCTCATCACCTAATCCTGAAGAAAGCTTTTGCTGAATATCTTAGTTCAACTTTCTTTTTGCTGTTTGCAATCAGTTTACGCTTGTGTTTGCCTTAGTGCTGGCATTCAACAACAGGGATAAAAGCCAGTCAGAGAATTATTAGTTATCGCTGTGGCTACATAAAGAGATTTGGAGGCCCTGGGTTTGTTAGGGTTTTTACATTTAATTGTGTTCACCTTGAGAAGGAGAGTTACACAACCGCACCGCTTCCGTGCAGATGGGTTTTCTTACTTGTGAGCAGGAACTAGCGCTTTTGGGGGCTGCATTTGCATAAAGCCTAATTAATGAAAGCAAAATCATTTGATCAGAAAACTGACACTCTAATGAAAGCAAATCTGGGTGTTCTAAGTGATGTGGATTTTACCTTGATAAATCACACACCTCCTTTCTCATTGATTTAGCACTGTAATAAAAGACAACGGGCTGCTTTTTTTTTTTTTTTTTTCTTCTCCCCATGGGTTGTAATGATTTACAACTGCTTTTTTATTTCCTTTCACACAGTGCCCTGGAGCTGCCTCCAACCTTTTCCCCATAAGCACTAAGAATTCAGATCCTTTGTTCCTGGGGAATAAATGTAACATTCATCGTCCAGTGGTGCGCTAACTTGCAGGAGGCCATTCGGACACGAGGCAGCCACTGCCTTCCCTCCTCCCTTTGAAGGCAGGTTTCCTTGCTTGTGTCACCGGCAGTTTGTACTGTCCTCGATGAGACTGGGAATAAAATTACCTGTGCCTCAAAAAGACTGCTCTCTCCTCTTCCACAGAGAAACCAGGAAAGCTGGGAAGTGCCCTGGGAGCACTAATAAGTTGCTGCCCTGTTATCAATTAATTTGCAGGAGCAGGGAACCCATAGTGGATGGGCACAGGCACCTAGAATCTGGAAGCCCTCTTCTCTGCAGCAGCTGAGGGAAAGGCAGCATGGTCTCCAGGGGCATCTTTGGGGATGTGAGCCTAAAAATGACCTCCTGCTGCCGTGGATTCGCAGTGGCATGGCTGGTAAGGGAACACGGACCATACCCACCAATGTCTTTGGAGCCTGAATTCTGGAGGAGTTCCAGCTGAAAGTCAGGTGGCAAGTTCCAACCCAAACACCTAAAGACAATAGTGAAGCTCTTCTAACTCCTTTTTGCGTGAATCTGCCCATGCCTCACTTTTAAGAAGTCTCCATGGAATCTCTTTAGGCCCTAAACAAAGCAAAGCCTCCATCAAGGCATCTTACCAGACAGGGCAGTCCTTCATCCCATCTCTCCAACCTGTCATTGAAGTCAACAAACCTACCACCATTAGAAGCAAAAGTGTTAATAACATCATGCATTTAAATCCATATTTGACACGCAAATGAAGAGACTCAACTTTGCAGTAGGGGCAAGAATCAGAGGAGGTTAAGCAGATTCCACAGCTCTAAATCCCAAATGGATTTGATGTGGGGTTTGAGGCATTGCCAAATTTTGGATAAAAGGTGCCTGAGTCCCCACAACCCCTGCAGATGAAATATTCTCACTGGAAAATAAAATAGATCCAATGGAAAAGAGCAAAGATAGCATGTGTCTACTTACACAGTGAAAAGACCTTGCCCTTCGCTATATTTAAAGCCTGATACACCATTTCAGTAGTAAATAATAACTGTAAAATCTCAAAAGCATACTGCTCAAGATAGGAAAACCCTACACTTCTACAGGAGGGAAAACCATATTCAGCTCCCAAATGACTGAATATGGAATTGTTCCGTAACATTGAATTTGCATGTGGAAAACAACTTAATCTCCTGAACAAAAGACAAGGCTACGGGAAAGCAACTCATCCCTGTGCTGTTACTAATGATAAATGTGTGTGCTTTCAGCCTTGGCAACACAATGCACTCTTCCCCAGATGAGTAATATGTTCAAACAACCAGCCTCGGAGACAGGAAATGGGACGATTTATTTCATCTTTATTTAATGGTCAGCGAACACCACATTTTAATTAAAGCAGGTCCCATCTTCCATGGCATGCCCAAGGATTTTAATCATACGGGCCTTCCATGGATACACTGTAAAGCAAGAGGGAAATTTCTGAGAAAGTTCATTACTAAAAACGACCTTTTACAAATGAATTAAAATGTATGTGCATGGGCTGAGACTACAGCTTGGACCACACGCTCTTGCAAGGGAGTAAGAAGCTCCCCCACTCCTTATTTACCTCCTGTGGCTTATGTAGGCGCAGAATAAAAGATATCCCCTCTCTTTACAGGGCTGGTAGACAGCCAAGAATGGGAACAGATGAAGCCTTCAAGCTTACTGGTCAGTAACATAAGATGCTTTACTGCAAGTTCAGGGCAGTAGCAAATTGCTTCCCATGCACACAAGTAGAACACTTGCTCTTTCTGGGGGATGCTGCTGGAAGGCATGGGCACATGCTCACACCACCACAGATTACGTCCATACCAAGGTTAGCAAAGAGAAGAGAGCTGCAAGGTCATGAATCCTCCTCAGCACTGTCTTTTGGAGTCTATGTCCCCCTTGCAAGTTGTTCCTTTATTTCATTGCATGGCCACTAAAAAAGTAAAGTCATTCAAGGATAATTTAAGCTATTTCCCCTTTTTTTCCAGGCACTAGAACGAAAAATAGGAGTGGACTATCAGTCACCCTTCTGCTCCCCATCACTCACTAGAAGACAGATGGAATGAGACCTCCTGTGCACTGCTCCAGACTTGGTGAGAAAAGCTGGGAGAGGAGCTCCGTCTGTGTGGTCTTTGCATGTATACACCGACAAGAGATCTTCACCCACTTTGTTAACTGAAGTCAGCTGTAGCTGTCTGAAGCTGAAGGTGCAAAGCAATTCAGGTGCCCAAACACACACATCCAGTACTCTCAGACATCTTTCCAGAGTCAAGATATCTGCACAGGCCTGGCAGCTGTGACACAGGACTTACCCTCCCTCGTGTCAGCCAGGTGCCAAGAACACCCTAAAGCACACGATGGGTAGGCACCCATGTTTTGGCACCTGAATGGCTTTCTTTAAGTTAGTGGCTTGGCTTGCGTGTATGGTCAACAGATAGAGAAAGGCACTTCTGAAATGTGATTCATCCCAGGCAGTGAGATACGTATCTTAAACATCAGTTCACAGCTTTGACACTGGCAGCACACAACATTCCCATCTCCCCTCTTTTCTCCACAGACTTCATTGCTCCTCACAGATGTTGTCCCAGCTTTCTGAGAGGATATTCTGTGAATCAGATGACAGAACTAGCCCAGCTGAAAAACAACGGATGGGAAAAATAGAAACATAAAGGTTGTTCTGTATGGTTGTTTCCCCCTGCCCTCAGATTAGGTTAATGCATTTCAATGTATAGCCACATGAAAAGCAATATTGACCCATCAAAAGGGGAAACATGGGAGCAGGAATGAGGAGCCAGAGCAGGAACTGATTTAAAGCAGCGCTGCTGCCAAGAGAAATATTCAAGGAACCACAGCTTTAGGGTAGATGTTTGACCTCCAGGGAGCTGAAGTCGCCTGAGACAAAACTTGTCCCTCTTGCCCAGGGTCCCTTGTTCATCAGGACACTTTGGCCCATACAACCATTGCTTTGCCACTCACAGTGAGTGCTTTCCTCTTAAAGAAAAGGACAAGTACAAAGCACAGCTTTTCCCGTGGCAGCCATGGGAGCTGAGGCTTTCCAAGCCATTTGGATGGTTGTTGTGGACAGGTGCGTTTCTAGTGTCATTTGTCACCTGAGGACTGAACTGTAGCACTTGGATTATGTTGCTATTTACCAATGAAAACAGGAGCTTCTCCTCAGTGATTCCTCAGAAATCCCAATTCCTTCAGCTCCAAAGAGGCTGATGCAGTCTGACCATGTCAGCTTGGAGTCTACCTACTTTGCTTCCTAGCAGCCTGAAATTCTCTTCCCACTCCATAAGAAGTCACTGAAAATGTGCATAAGCAGGGTGTCCGGGATCTAATGTTTTATCATAAATTAACAAAATTACATCAGTAGGTACTGACAGGCTTGGAACATTTTTAAGAACACTTCATTAGTCTTTGATAAAATGCAAATTATTTTGTTAACCTGCTGTACCACAGTCCACAGTGCTTATGGGTTGTTTTCCTACACAGGCTAATGATGGGAGAAGAAAATTAGATTTCTCACACTACCATTTCTCATAGAAAGTTTACACATTGCAAAACTATAGGCACAATATTACCATCACCGGAACAGATGAAACCTTGATTCCATTTATATAAACAGGAGCACTGGCAGTAACTTCAGCAGAAAAAAAGGTGATAGGAAAAAGCCACTAAACTACTCTTTTCTACAGAATTTCCTGATTCATCATTTTTAAATGGTTCATATAGGCAAAGCTTCAGAAAGGTCCAAGGAACTCTGCACGGGAGTCTGCAACTGGGGTTTTTTTTGGTCACCGAATCCTCTGCCATGGGAACAGTCATGTGATAAGGACCCTCTGGGCTTCCAGCAGCAATAGTAAAAATACACGGAGAGTAGTTAAACATATTCTTTTGTTAGTTATGAGTGGCTGAAGGCAGAACGCCTTGCCTGAAAAGATCCAGGTTTTGAGAAAGCACAAAAGACTGGTATTAAAAAAAACCACAACAGTTACTTGATTATTATTATTTTTTCCCAATGGAAACCAGATATTTTCTGAGGTTGGTTGGTTTTTATACTGCTATGTATTAAGACAAACTACAACACTTCCAGAGCTGGTGCAAAACAACTGGTTCTTCAAAATCCCACAGAAACTAAAAAGCTACCTTGAGTATATCTCCTCTGATTTCCTATTTATTGCAGGTTTTCAGTTTTACTCAGATACCAATGCAGCATAACAACAGACTGTCTGCAGGAAATAGATACAGTGATATTTACAGCAGAAAAGAACACAGTAGAAAAGTTCAAATCTCCTCTAAAGAGCAAATACAGGATGTTAGCACTGGTCCATGTCCAATTACAGAGAAAGTGGACCTCATCACAGTAATGATCATTTTCATTTCATTCTTTTACACAACACTCAACAGAAAAAAACATTGTGTTTGATATCACAAACACACTTCTCAGTCCAGCGGAGTAGATGACTACATTTCTGATGTCTCCAACTCCCCGAGCCAGTCAGATATAATCTGGAAGCTATGTAGTCCTATTAGTCAGGCACAGCATTGGACTAATTATGTACAGAGACATGACAGTTTCGCAGTTTCCAAGTACAGATGGAGAATCTTCAGTTGGCTCAAGGCTGTGCCTGCTGACCCTTCTGCACATTGGTAAGATACGTAGAAAAAGTGGAAAGTGTTGCAACATATGTATATGATAGCAGAGAGGAATATGAGTTTGAATGGCTCCACATTGTACATAATCTTAACAGCAAGTATCTCACCTGGCAAGGGGTCTGCATTTTTTAGTGAAATGCTCATGGGAACAACATACTGGACCTATTTTCCAGGAGTCTGAAGAACAGGCCAGCAGTTTTATATTTGTCTTGATGCTTTTAAACCAGTAAAGTCTCCTCCTTCCTGTTCTTCCTCCAGCCACACAGTGATTTTCTCATTTCCTGAAAGCCAGCTGAATTCAAGTTTTTATTACGTTTACTGGGTTGCAGCAGTCTGATTTCTACAGAAGAGGCTGACTTTTCCCACACACGCAGAAAGGCTGACTACACACACATGTGTGCTATGGTGGGTACACACTAAGAGAGGACTCATCTTACCTCCACGTGGATGCCCTCATCTGACCTGCTCACTTAGTCTTCCTTTTAGTCAGCTGAGAGAGAAGTTTCTGCACCAAAGCAAGACAAGTGAAATTGGCCAAATGAATCACAGCCCACAAGTGCCCGCTTCTTCCCCTTGAGTATAAAGGCTGTCTAGACAACTATTTCAGACACAATCACTATTCTGTGAGCGTTCGAAGCTGGGATCATAAGTCTCAACCCTAATATTTTAGCCCTATATTGTCGTAACTTACTTACACTTTTTCTAGAGACATTGGTTATCAGTTTGACTCCACCTCATAGATATATGACACATTCCACCTCTGGTATTAGATATACTGAGCGTAAGAAAGGAAATTTGTGCGTGGGTTTATGTCATTAGACAGCAACACATGGGTCAAATTCTAATACGTCTCTGGTTTGTCAGGAATGCGAGAGAAATTGTGGTTGATGTCTCTACAGATAGAGAAGGGAAGGGTACCTCTTCTTGAATTCCTCCTTTACTGTGACTCATCACATTTGCAGCCTCTCTAAGGAGGTTCAGCTTTTTGGAAATATCCTGCAGATCAGCAAGTCATAAAGGTGGTGTGGAGAAGTTAGGCTCCAGGCCCTGTTCTCTCCCAGACAGTGATGTAGGGATACAGTTCATCCCTAAAGACCTAACGAAAGGCAGGTTATGTGGAAGGTAGGTTAGCTACCTTCTGGCCTTCCTCATTCAAGAAGTATGTAAAACATCTGGGCATCTGAGGATACAGAGGAATTTATGGTTTTTTTGGTGCCACCTGGAAACGGTGCCATTCATGCAAATTAGAAGGAGCTTTCAAAGCAATCCTTTCAAAGTTGTCAAAGCTTGGAAACTCTTCCTTTTGAAATAACTTTTGAAACAATCTTTAGAAAGTGCCATCCAGACTTTAATTTCTGAATCACATGGTATGTCTGTTTGCAACAGCATCTACTACAGTGCTTTCTTAAGTGCTATCAATAAATAATGGATGACTCACCCAATGCCTTAATTCTTTTTAAATAAGTGAAGAGGCTCTGAGCATACCAAATTACCACATCATTTAAGATGTCCTAATGGAGTCCCCACTTAAATCAGTTAGAGACAGGAAATCAGGGAAGTTCAGTGATCAGCTGAGGTTTGCAAGCATAACATTAACATCAAAAAAACGGGCCCAGGAGTGAAATGATTTAACCATACTATGAAAGGCTTTCCCTGAGCCCTCTGAGGCTATACCAGCCAACCCTTCACAAGTGCTGCATTCTGGGCCTCAAGCAGCACGGAGAGGTAGCAGCTTACAGTAATGCTCACCTTGCCAAACTTTGGACATCTGAAAGTTAGCCATTTAGTCTGAACTACTCATCAAGTCTCCCCCTACAATCAGTAAAGTGAAATAGGTGCCTGGAGTGAACAAAATTGCTCCAAGCTATATAAAGGTTCCTCAGCAAGATGCTGACTGCAGCAGCAAAAATGTTTTATAAAATTTCCATTCTCTACCACCTTCAGTCAAGGTTTCACACTCTCATGGTTCAGTTTAGCAGTTCTTAGTTGTGCCATTACAGCTGTTTATGGGACCAGGCTTTCAAGCCTACCACTGAGCTGACACGCATAAAAAGAGGCTTTGTGGGGGATAGTCCCTAATCACGGAATCACAGTATTATCGGGACTGGAAGAGGCCTCTTCAGATCATTTAGATCAAACTCTCTGCTCAGTCAGGGTCAGCTTGACCAAGTTGCCCAGGACCGTGTCCCATCAGATTTTGAATATCTGGACACCATCTTGGGCAACCTGCTTTAAAGCATGACATAACCTTACCTCTTGCCCAGTGACTCTGTAGTGTCTGCTATCATGAGTCGTTTTGCATCCATGGAAATATGCACTAGTACCAAGTGGTCTGGCCCACCCTCCTCCACACCTTCTTCCCTCACCACCACTGCTATCATTCTGGTAGGTGCAACAGCAGTCAAGGACACAAGTAGCTAAAAAAAAAAATCATTGTGCTTGGTAGTCCCCATTTTCTGTTCAATTATTTCTCTGACAAGTTCATCATGCAAGTAGAGGAGCATCGTGCTGACACAGAGAGAGGATGGAAACACATGGCTGTGCATGTAAGGGAGGACCAGACCATCCTGTCAGAGAGAAGAAGGGAAAATGATCCAGACCTTCACCTTTTAGTGTTAATAAGCCATTAAATCAGCTCAGCTGCCTGTCCTGGACTTCCATAAGTCTCTTGTGACGTTAAAAATAAGCTAAATCTATTCAGTTCTCCTCTTCTAGCATGGTTCCAGCAACAGCTGTACCAGCGCATCCAAAGGGAGGGAAACTGGATATTTAGGAGTGGAAGCTACTTAAGCCAGATTTGCCATTGAAGTTGGCATCTCAGCAAATGAAACCTTTAAACACACCTTTTTTTTATGAAATTAATTACCCTTTGGAGGTACTTCTTGCCCTCTTCAGTGACTAAAGACATAGCGCAGATAACTAACTTCGATTAGACAGCTGGCGTGCAGACAGATGAGGGCAGCTGAGATGAATCCTCCCTCTGTAGCTGTACCTTGCTGGTAAGAAAGCTTGGCCTTCAAATACTACTGCATTTCACACATTTCACATGGAGAGCTGAAACATCCTATCCCTTAGTAACCACCAAAGGCCAATTTTAAACTTGCAAAAGCTTACCACCAAATTTAAATTTGCAAAAGCTTTTGACCAGGCCCCTCACTCCAGACTGTTATGAAAATGAGTAGTCATGGGTTGGGAGGTAACATTTTGTCATGCATCGGAAAGTGGCTAAAAGAACCTGAGATCAAAGATTGTCACCTTGCTTTTACTGTGGCAAAAGATTAACAGCAGGATGCCCACAAATTCCACACTAGAGCTTTTGGTTATTGAATTTAGTAGTGACACAAAGGCAAGAGCAATCGTTAGCACTGACAAAATTATTTATGCTTAACATTTCAGCAGCAACCAAGGTATGGGAAGGAAAAGCACAAGGCATTTTTTATCACATGTATGTTCCCAACTGACACAGTTTTGAAAGTGATCTTCCCATTAGCACCAATATGGAGCATCCAGAACTGTTTTCAGATGCACTGGCCATTACTGGTGAGAGAATATCGGATTAAATTCACGCACAGCATCAGAACAGAAAACTGTTTGCTCTTGCGTAAGTTGAAGTGAGCCACTAAACAAAGACATAAGACTGGCATGGGGAAGATACCACGAAACACCCCACAGGCTCTCATTCTAGTATTTATTATTTAATGGAGTATTGTTAAATTAAGCAACATTGTGAAGTCTCCTGTGAAAGCCAGACTGCTTTGCCTTCTGCTGGTTTGCCATCTAATCTAGATGATTGTCATCCAAGTCTTCCACTACAGCTAGCATCTTCTTTCCTTTTAGTGTCATAAGGTTTATCTGCTCTGGGGGAAATAATTAAGTGTGGCATGTGGTGGTGTCCACAGGCTAGTCTCTAAAGCTCACAGTATACCTGGGACCCCAGGAATGCAATTTTTCGAGATGAAATAGCCTATCACAAGGAAAAATTCACATGCAGTTCCTGAAGCTTCAGAACCATCACAATCTAGCAATGGCCGGTCTATTGCTGAAAAAATGGCAAAGTAATAATATAGAGAATGTTTTCCCCCCTTAATGTGCTTGGCACCCCTAAAGCATTCCTTTCAGAGGCAAAGACAAAAGCTGCAGAGTTGCCTATAGGTTATAATTAATCCCACATCATACTGAACCACAGGTGTAACAAAGTTGTCCCAGAACCCAGAACACAAAATTGCCAGGCTTTTTAAAATACAGTCTGCAGGTGGCTACATGAAACCTTTGCACTAAAATGATAGGGCTTTGCAATCTGAAATGCATAAGCCTATACAAAATCTAACTACCTGCTGTAAATTGAAGCACTATAAAAATAAAATCGAACAATTACCTTTTGTGGGCAGTGTAGATTGAGCTATATATCAGCTTTAACATGACTCCAAAGCAGAAAAAGCCCCAACAAATGCAGCTGAAAAGGCTCCAGTCAATGCCGTATTTAAACTTTGGGCTGGGGGTCCAGATGGGGTTCAGGAGACAGAATTATCAGAGGGATCATGGCAGTGGCAGGAGTCAGGGAAAGCCATTGTGCCACCACATCTGTTCAAAAGCTTGAAATGACTGGAGGAGTTCAAAATGAAAAAAACCACACACACACCCCCTCAAAAAAAACCCAAGAAAAAAACACACACACATACACACACACACACAAAAAAAAAACACCAGAGAAGGCACAAATGATGATGAGACCCAATTTTGCTGCCAGATACATGCACAAGACTCCTACAGATTTCAGTGTTCTGGGTGAAGGGAAATGCAAGCGTTCATGCTTACAATACCTCTTCTTCCTTGCACTCCTTCCTTTGATATCTTTCCTTAAGCAAAACTAGAACTGCACAAAATCATCCTTCCCTGGAACAATGGCAGGACTTTACACCTAGTTCTCTATTGCTAGCGAGCTCTCCACTAATTCAGAAGGTGCCTCAGTTTGTTCTTTATCTTGGTTTGTAAATTATACTGATAATCCTGCTTAGGCAGGGACAGTTGCGGTAGGGAGTGGTGGAGTTTAGGGGGACAGCGTTTCTGCCTTTGAGCTCTGGGAGATTCTCTGTGGGATCTCACCTGGCTGAGTAAGAGTATTTTGTCCCTGCAGGGGCACATATCTTCCAAGGCAATGGTATTAGGTGCAATCTTGTCCAGTCTTGCAACAGAGAGAGATGTTTAGGGCACATCTAACAGACAGGAAGGCATACCCCTGAGCTCCACTACTTGTGTTATGAGCTGAGCAGGCTACTATCTGCTCTGATCTGGAAGACCTTACAGCCACGTTACTGAAGTAACGTGCTTCAGCTCTATCATCTTGCAGGCCTTTGAGTTAATGTGCTGCATGAAAGAAGGCATGTTAAACTCAAACACAACCTGGCACTAGAGCAGCTCTACAGATCCTGAAGCCATGCTGCTATTCTGCATCTGGCCAAACCAGAGTGAAGGCACAAGACCTCGCCTCAGCCTGCTCTCACTGAAAATGTTCTTCCTATCCACTGAAATCCAATGAGACAATTAACCCAAGGAAGGCTTACTTGTAGGAGTAAAGCTTGGCAGAAACAGGCCTTGTGAAGATGAGACGGCAGCATCTCTATCGCATGCTGGTGTGGAATAATTCCCACCTTGGCCCTGACAGTCTACCTCCAGCTGGGAAAGCCCCTGATCCCCGAGGTACTTTGTCTAAGAGAACCACCACAAAATAAACAAAAGCTACCACCCATAGTCAGCTGCAGGCAACTTCAGCTTCTGCCCACATATTTCCATGCCAAAGCATGCAATAGACTCTATTGTTATATCTCTTGGCCAAAGACAATCAAAGAGGGGGAAAATAAAATCAGTGTGTGCATGTTATCACTTATCATCACATACACCCCTCACGGCATCTAAAATTCATGTCCCTCCTTAGGCTTTTGGCTGTTCAGGATTGGGCTGATCTGGAAACGTGTTTTCCCATCCTCAAAAAATCCTGGGATTTCAAAAATACTTCCTGTTCTCCTTTAGAATTATCTCAGTATTGTTTCCTGAAAAATCATGAAATGCCAACACCAAACCCCTAAACACTCTTTCCCTAGAGTAGTGCCATAGTTGCTGGAACTGGGACAGGTAGGCAGCAGACTGGTCAGTTAGAGCTTCTGTCTTGGTTAGAAGGTTGCAACTGATGTCCTAAAATCAACTGCTTCAGACCAGAGACCTGAGGCAGAGCTTCTCACATCTGATTCTGACAAAATGGTTGTGTGTTTCCTCAGAAAGCCCCCAGCCACTTCTGCTTGCTATGCCTCTCATGTCATGATGGAGGCAGGCAAATGAATTTACATCTGGTTTATGAACAAATCAGCCAAGATGCAAGATTCAAGGTTTAACTTCTCTACTGTCATCTTGGAAGACAATGATAAGGAGTCTTCTCAGCTAGAAAGATGTTAAACATGACTTTATGACCCTTTTAGAGACAATTGCTGATGGTGAGCATTGTATGACAGTGACCTCCAGCTGACCTGCCATCAAGCACAGTTTGACTAGGTCTCCACAACTGCAGAAGCTCTGTTGAAGGCCATTTTAGCGAGCCCAGATCTGGGATTTGTCTTCTAACATGGCCAATGCAAACTGTGCTATCCTTGAAGGGCTTCACGCTGAGTCTGGGGTTAGACAACCTAAAACAATGTCGTTTAAGCCAATGGGCAGCTCCTCTCCTCCACCTCCAGTGACTTGTATCTGCCACACGAAGAGCAAATACAGGGAATCCAACGACCTGTATTTTTTTCCCTCCTCCCTTGTTCTTTCAGACAGACCAGCTCCCTGTCTCAGTTCGCTATGTAGCTTCACGAACACCAGCACCAGTACCAAGAGCTGTGGATGGGGACTGCTCAGTGCCAGTGAAGAAGACTTAAGTGAAACAGTTTGAGCTGAAGAGCATTTAGTGCAAGAAGGGGAGGTTGAAGCCTGATTGATAGGAGAAACTTTCTACGGCCTGTATTTTGAACTGTTTTTGAGGCATTTAGAGATACAGAACTGGCTGTTTCTGAGTAGCAAGGTAGACTCTACAATACAGAAGACTCTGGCATTGTGTTTGGCTTTGGGAGTTAGCTTGGAGATTTTTGTTAGTACAATCCCCCAAAAGCCACTAAATCTAGTAAATGGTGGTAGAGTCTATGACCCGCCCCTCCAAAAATGGGGCACTTAATAAAGGTTGTCTGAGGTGCTATCTTGCTTGTTATGGGTTTAGGTAGCAATTCAGAGACCTATAATAAATACATTCCAGTGATTGCACCCTATCACAGTTTCCTTTGAAGATACTTTTACAAGAATTAGTAGGTTTCAATATTATCACAACTATTTAAGATTGCGTTTAAATGCCTCAAGGTCAGGTCTGAACTTTTTCTCCCATGTAGGAATGTAAGACCTCAATCACACCCCAGTGAGAGAATGCACTTTTTTCCCCCTACTTAAAAAATCCATAATGCCATTAAAAATGAATACGTTGTTGTTAAATAAATGTATGAAGCTCAGATTAAAAGTGTTTGTATTTCCTCCCCTCTGTCAATTATTAATATTGCCCATAATAGAAAGATTAATACCTACACAGTGGGGGATAAACATCCAGAAAACAATACAAGCTTTCTCTTTGGAAAGAGAATTATTTGCTCAGGTTTCACACCCAACAGAAAGCAATTCTGAAGCAAGGAGCTTGCTTTTGCATCAGTCAGCACCCGACTGAGCAGAACGAGTTGCTGCTCAAAGTCTGGTCACAGACAACTGGCAAGAGCACAGCCCATCAGTGGATAAAACCCATGTGTTTGCATCCACAGAGTCAATATGGGAGGAGAAATGTATTTCTGAGGACAAGAACTGAAGTCAGAAGCTAAGCAATTAACATTGCTTTCATGCCCCTCTGTAATTAATGCAGATCAAAGAAGACCTGAAACCATCGATTTCACCAGAAACAGGAGACAGCAAAGTAAGCACCAGTGCTAGCAGCTCCGCAGCAGGAACAAAAAGCAGCTATTACAGACACAGACACAGGGCTGTAGCACTAACACAAAGCACGCAGAAAAAAACCTTTGACACGAAAGAACAGAATTTTAACACTCTGAGGTCTGTCAGCATATGGACAGTATATTAGAAAAGCTGTTGTTGTACAAACAAAGCTAGCAAGTAGGGTTTATGCTGATACAACTTGTATTTGTTATTCAAGGATGTGATGAGGGAGAAAACAATATGAGATGCTCATTCTATGGGCAAAGACATTAAATACAAAACAGATATAGTCACAGAGAGGAGGAGGGAGAAAAGGAAAATGTGCCATAGTGGTTTTGATTGCATGTTTACAAGCTGATTTTCTTTATTTGCATGCCTCAGCTGCATTGGTAGCAGTATTTTGTTTCTGCAAAGAGTGTTACACTTAAATTGAGAAGTGATGAGTTTCGTGCTTGGCACCACCAGGTGAATGTTTTTTAAAGCTCCATTTGTTTGCCCATAAGAAACAAACAAATACAGGATGCTTTGGAATTAAGAAACATAAAACTCAGAAATTACCTGGAAAACAAGGCAGAAGACACTGTGCACAATACAACTAATAAGTGAGAAAGACTAACTCAAAATTGTGAAAGCAACATGCAACGGCCATACTTCCTTGATGATGAGAACAAGAAGAAGCAAATACTTGTCCACTGAATTACTCGATTTCCACAATTGTGTTTGTTTGAAAAGCGGTGCCTGTGTGAGCTACACTCACAGGTGATGTTAAGGGTAGTAAAAGTGCCACAACTACAAATCAGCAAATCAGTATACTATGTGTGAAGCACAGCACAGGAGGGAATTATAGAGCAGGAAAAATTCACAGCAGGAGATAAAGGACAATAAAACAGAAACTGCTTTTGCCT